>NW_024884253.1:29662070-29749824 GCF_019232065.1 Centrocercus urophasianus
AGAACACCTCAAAGCAAACTCTGTTGCTTTATCACCTCCCTGCAGAATTGTTTTCCTCACTGTTTCTTTACTTGCTATTAAAATTGCCTTTTTCTCACTACACTACGGATTGTTTCTTCTTACGTATGTTGTTTCCTTCTGTGCAATGAAACTGAATATAGCAACGAATCTTTCAGTTTACGTTTACTGTTCTTGCTACCAGTCACTCTGCCAAATAATCACTGAGGCTCAGAGGGGACAAGTAATAAAAAATAAGAGGGAAATGCAGGTGAATTCCATATTCACTTATCCTTGATAGTGATATTACCACTAACAGTGCTAGTGAGCTAAAAGTGATCTATTGCTCTGTTAGATATAAATAAGGGTTGGGCTTGACATGCTTTTGAATTAAGCTTCTAGTTTGGCAATCAAAGCGTCTTGAGTGCATTCCCCACCCACACTTTAACCCTTGCTAGTGTAGTCCTGACACAAGCACAGTAGCAACAGCTGAACATGAAATGCCTGTACATCCAGATATATCAATGTGAACCAGTCTTGATCTGAGAGAGTGGTAATTGACCTCAGGCATACAAGCCAGAAGGCTTAAACATGACATTTTGGTAATTGCAGCTTTTCTCAGCAGCAGCAGGAGAAGGGAAACATTTATTGCATGCTCCTAGAAATTCTTAGCAATCAAAGCCACTGACAGACAGCATTGGAGAGGCAGCACTGGAGTCAGTTCTAGGAAGCAACACCTACTAATGAAAAAATACTTTCTGTTAGAGAGCTGGGATGCTCTTACAGACCGCCTCCAGCAAGCTTTCGTGCCAAACACCAAAGAGCTGTAGCACTGAGCATTTTTTAAGACAGGAAAGGAAGCATTTCACTGAAATCTACTGATCACATATATAATGAGCTTATTTGGCTCAGTGATTACTTAGTGGCACTTAGTCTTTATCTTTGCCGCTTCCATTTTCCTTTTTGTTCTTGTGAAGCAAGCTAAGTTGACACAGCCAGGAACTGTATTATGATTCATAACTGTGGGACTAAGAATCTATTTTCATTGACTGGACAACAGACAGAAAGTGACTCTGCAGCTGACTCCCGGGACAGCATGTAAGATATGTGTGGTATGTGGTAAGCTTTGTAGTCTTCTTTGGCAGAGGAAAATTCCCTAGATAAGGACAATGGCAGGAAAGAGAAGGAAGTACCAACAGAAAATTTTACAACTGCAGAAGTCATCAAAGAAAGATGAGGTTTGTGTGAGGATCTTATCTTTTATGGAAAGCATCATTCTCTTAAGCTAAAACAATAAGTAGATGTTTGAACATCTAAACTTGGATCATTGTGCCTCAAGTAAACCCACAAGCACAGATGCAAATAACCCTACTTCACCTCTGGTCTTTCTGGATCAAAGTATGTCTCAAGGCAGATCTTACAACACCTATAGAAATAGTGACAGCCCAAATCAATCAATCAATCAATCAATTAATTAATTAACTCTTATCTGAAAAGCTTTGATGATTTTCCAGACTTTCTTCCTGAAAAGCCAGAGCAGTGCTCTCTCCTTTAAAAATAATAGTATTGTTACTCAAGAAATCTGCAAATCCCCAGTGATTTACAGGTACTTTTATCCGTATGTGGTGTATCAATCTCGTATTCACTCAGAATTGTAGACTTTTTGAAATCAGAGATTCTCATTAAATATCACCACCTATTTGGCTCTCCCTGGCTTATAGAACAATATATTCAGCAAATTCAACTTCAGGATTTCATTAGGCTAAAAGAAAATGAAGTATGGGCTCAGTCACCTTTGTACAGATTAATCTAGCATGTGAGTTCTTTAATTCATCATTTCCCTAGCAATAGATCCACCTCAGAGGGTTTTTTGGTAAGCTGATGTGTTTATACTTTTAATTCAGATGTCTGGTCTACGTATTTATATAGGTTAATTGACTTTGAAGGCACTGCCAGACAGCTACTATGCAAAGCTGCAGGAGGAGAGAGATGCAGGGGACAGCAGGCTCAGATGACAACAGCCCTTATCTGTGTCCTGCCTGAATATTGCTCTCACAGTGCCCTAATGGCAATGCTCCCAGCATACATCAGGTTTTGGTATGAGCAGGACCTGATGCAGTCACACCCCTTGCAATAGACCAAACATCCAACAAACTTCTGCCTCAGCCAGTGGACGTACTGGTGCTCCTCACGCCCAGCTAAGAGCATGGGAAAGATCCTCTCACACAAGCCAGGCTTGGCAGTCTGCTATAAGGTAGCAGTTGGTGATATATGCTTTCAGCAAAGTGAGATAAGTGATAAACATGGATATAAAAGCATATTAACAACAAAACTAATGAAATGCAACACAATAGCACAATGGTCATAGAATGTAACACAAGACACAATATGCCATTTGCAGATGGTGCATGTCCCATAAAAACATCATACCAATGATGTCCAGCAGATTGTTCTATTTCTGTTGCAATTCTGACTATCCAGCCCACATCATGTTTGATAGCAATGCCCACCTGTTTTTGGCAAATAATAGCCTTTTTATATTTGGTGTTGAAGATTCCAGTCCTTCATTTTGAAAATACACTGTGTCACATATTATGCCTAAGAATATGGTCCAAGTTGGAAACTTACAGAAGTAGTTTAGGGTATCCAGAATGAGTTACAGCACTGCTCTAGCATGTTATTGCTTAACAGAGAAATCTAGATTCAAATCTGTCCTGAGGCTAAAGGCTGCAGATTCTATTTCATTCCCCTTTTTCCTTAGGCCTTCATAAATCTGCCAGTGTCCCACTCCAGTCAAAAAACTTTCCTTCTCTCATGAACGTATAAACCTGAGTGCACTACTTTGACGGAATATTGTGTGGAACCTCTTCCTTCAGATTTGAGTTAAATTCAAAATCCAGTGAGTATCAAGAAAAAGGTAAAACACATTAGTAGGATATGGAAAGTCTCATCTCTGCTGGCTGTAGGCAGGACAAAGTTCAGTAAATGATATGCCAAACTGGAAAGGCCGATGAACCATCATCTCTCTCCATTTCATTTTGACAGCATCAACACCTTCATCTTTAAACACTTAAATTTTTGTCGCTAGCACTGCTGTATGCTATTTTCTGAACCCAGAAAATAATATGCTTTACATATCATAGAAGAAGGATTCACTATCTACTAAACAATCTCCAAATTTGAAGCAAAATGCAGCCCACTAGCCTGTAATTTCTTGGAACACTGATCACATGAGCAGTGTATTAGTTTTAACACCAACCTGTGGAGATATCAAATACCAGTTAAAAGAAAGCTGCCCAAGAATTCCTTTTGAGAAGTAATATATACAAGTCCAGCATGACTAGAAGGCACTGAAATATCTACATTTAAATAAAATCCAGTCTCATTAGGTTGCTTATTAGTTTTGACCACACAAGCTCATTATTGAATAAATAGCCTATTAGTGATTAGGTGAGTGTAGTATTTCAAAACTACGAAAAGAATAGTCTTAATGCTGTAGGACTTATATTGGATTATTTTCTGCTGCAGCATAAGTTCAGATTAATTGTTAATGTTTTTGTAGGGGAAAAAATATTCTATCCAGCCTGCAGTGGATCAAATGTGCACCAGAAAAGTGCCAGCAGAAAAGTGGCAAAGTCTTTTCATATCTAAATAAAGTGAAACAGGTTTGTGTCAGCTTTCACCACACTGGATTTGTCCAACTGATGTAAAGCAATATAAAAATGTGTGTTTGTTTTGAACTGACCATGATCAGTAAAACCAAACGCAGGAGAAATTTCTGAGAGTCCCCAGTGTGTGTGTTTCAGTGAACTGGCTTCATATTATCACAGGATTTTTCAGCACTCTGGGTGTAGTAACACTCTAAGCCATGGCTGCTTAGCACCTCTCACCACAAGGTACAGCCTGCAAAGAGAAATAACTTCTTGACAGCTTTCCGCACGTCGGAGGGCTTGGTGATTTTTTTGTTCGTTTTTGTTTTTGTGTGCTTTTCATGAAATTTAGAAAACATTTGAGTGACCTTTTGTTTGTATGGATGAAATCCTGATCTGTACAGAAAAGGGCAGAGGACTAATTAGGTTTTTCTGCCCAAAGGTGGCTCCCACCCCAATGAAGTCCATGCACTCTTGCTACAAGGGCAGAGACAGCCTGATATAGAGAGAGTAAAAGGAACCTGTGAAACCCCATGACTACATCAGGCCATGCAGGAGCTTGAACTACATCAGTTCAAATTGCATCAGTTCATCACTAGTGCTGAAATGAAGCTCCAGCCTTTTTGCTATGCCTGCTGCTAAAGCTTTTATGTATACAAACATACATTCATACACACAATCTCTTTGATAAACTGCTATGTTTATTTCTGTTTGTGTTTAAAAATAAGTATTTCTAATGTGCTGGTTGGAACAATCATTTTTAGCCATAAGTATCATGTTCAAAAGCTGCACAAATTTAGTTGAAAGCTTTAAAATAAATAAAATTTAAAGAAGGTAAATAGAATAGCTGGGACTTGTCTTAAAAAGAAAAACATAAAGAATGCATAAGGGAATGTAGTTGGTAGAGGGGTGATAATCAAAGACAATTGCAGAAGAAAAAAAAAAAAACTAAATTAACACTACGCCTGTAAAAGAGAATGGCAAAGTTAAATCTGAAAGTAAAGTTGGCAGATATATAACATTGCTGGATATATTCACAGTTTCAACCCAGAGAAAAGCAAAGAAACATATAAAAAACCCATAAAATAAAAGAAAATATGCTTCTGGTTAAAATAAAATTAAAAATCATAGAAAAAATGCTTTCTGTTTTCTCCCGAATTTGGCTTCATATCAAATGTCAACATAGGAGTGACCTTGCATTCTAAAATGTGATAGATCCAGCAAGTACTGTACCACTTAATTTTTCCACCTTTGCAAGGCAGCCTTGGGCTGTTCTCTGTTGTGTGTTGCTTTCTCACAGTGTGAGCGCCCTTAGCTGGTACATACTGTTAATCGTTGCTTTTTAATGTGAATCACTGCTAGTTTCTTGAATATTTAAAGCAGCCATGCTAGAGAGCGAAATGCTCTCAGGCAACAGAAGCTGCCCTCTTTCTTTCCAGTGAAGACTGCTATTTCCAAGCTTTACTTTCAGGCTGATGTCGAATTATGGGCAGAGGTGCTCACAGTTGTCTCTAGATCCAGGTAACTCTCCATTTGGGTACCAGTGGATGAGTTAACTTCCTCTTCCTTGCTCAGTGCAAACAGGGAGTAGGGAAAAAGGAAGGCTGTCAGGGTGACCCAGCCCCCAGCTGGAGTTCACAGAAGCAGCTCAGGTTCAGCAGAAGCACGTTGGTGGGGCATACAGTACAGCAGGCCTTCACTTAGCTGATGGACCTTCACACCACTTGTAATCCAGGTCAGGAGGTGCCTAAGCAATCATGTGCAGCTTTAGTCACAGAGAGGGTACAAACTATGCACACATCTTTGAGTAAGGAATTCTAATTCTCATCCCCTGATGCATGCTTCCTCAGTGGCTCAGCATCTCTGATGCTGCTTTTCCTTACAACTCTTCTTGCATGACCTCAATCACTCTCCAAGTTAATTAGTTTGATTCTAATCAGTAAGATAATTAACATCTCATTTTAAGCAAGAAAATAGTTCTCTTCATTTCAGTGCTGTATTCTTAAATCTGACCTTTGCCTCCAACTCAATAACTCTAGAAAAACTTCACCTGATAGCAAATCCATGTTAAGTGCTGACCAGGAGTGAGAATCCCAGTGAATTTTAATATTAGAAGGACTTTTCAGCTCTGACTCTGAAGAAATACAGTGATCACTACATGAATTACTGTTTAAGTTTCCTTTGAAGATGAGTGTATAATGGTGACTATTCAGTCAGTGCACATTGTTGGAAAAAAACCTTCTTCAAAACTTCAACCTCCTGTGTGGAGCTGAGTAACCTTGAGTCCTTTGACAAGTGAAAAACAACTCTATGTTGCAGGATATTTTTATGCCATAAGTAACGTAATAAGGCAAAGTGAGAAAAGCTGCAAACAGAGGCATTTTCAGGAATTGGGAGACCTTTCAAGGGAGAGAGTTTCAGAAAAATTTAGGCAACGTAACTTATCTTTGGGAGAGATTTGCCTTCACCTGTAAAGCTGAAAGAAGTCATATTTGTCTTTGAAAATGCAAAAGGAGCATAGATCTCTTGCATTTCATTTGCTAATAGTCAACAAAATCTCAGGGGGTAAAAACTTAATCTATACCCAGCAATTTCTAACATTACTGACTATATGAGACTGATTTCCACATAGTTTAAACAACTATTCCTTCTTCCAGCCTTGGTACTTTAACTCAATTGTCATTAAAGACATTTCCAGTACAGCAAAACTTTGATCATGAGGCAGTGACTGTGATGTGCTGTGCCATTCAGATGAGTGCTTATTTTTTAGTTCCTTCTCTAAGACGATAATAAGCTTACAAGGTACTCTGTAACTGCATGAAGACTTCATCAAAGCAAAGATTTCTGCAGATTTTGGGAAAACGTGTGAATTGCACTGCCTAAAAGGTTTTAAATGATTGGGTTATTAAAGACTGAATTGTAAGGATGTAGCAGAAAGGGGCACATTAAAAATGAGTGACAACGTTTCCCAGTTTGAGCACATAACAACACAGCCTTAATATTCTCCTTGCACTGTTTGGAATTTCTGCATAAAATTTCTTGAAGCGGTGACTTTTGGTTGTTTGACAGATTCAAACTGACAGTCTACAGGTGAATGGCTTTCTGCCACGTTACTAGTCTTGAGTCATTCAGGAGTGCAGTGACAAGTACATATTATGTGTAGGCACTCATCTTACCAAGGGCCAAGCAGTAAAAATCCTCCTAAAAAATGGCTTCACTGACTTAAGCAAGTTTGTGTCATGCTTCAGGATGCATAGAATTTGTTCCAAGTACAGAGCTTCCTTTCACATTTGATTGCTCCTTTTTTATTCAGTGAAGATAAGCTCTCCTAGTGCTATAATTTGTAGAGCAGTTGTTGGTTTCACAAAGTGAGGCACTAACTTACAGCCACCTCCATCTTTTATTCTAAGCCTCATTCCAGCTTTGGAAGGGTCACCAAGATTTTAAAAGGCTAAATGAGCAAATCCCATTTCTTTCTTGAATAATTTGGTATTTATATTACTGGTTTAAGTAGTCAGATTTTACATCCTTCCCCCCCCCCCCACCCTCCCAACAAAATGTATAGAGTAATTACAATCTAAAACATGCAGTCAACGTTGCATGGTTTGCTTTCATATTCCTGAAGGGAATAATGCTCTCTTAACAACTCAGAAAATGTTTCCTTTTAGGATAACATAAGTTCTATTATTTGGCATATAAATTAGCAGTACCTGGCTTGTGTGGAAATCCCTACTGTTCTGCTGTAAGTGACCACCTCCAGTAATAGGGCCAAAGCTTCACCCAATGGGGAAACCTTCACCTTCAGTGTTCTTCAAAAGTTGTTTTTTCTTAGATTGGTTTCTTCACCTTCAGATCTAGCTTAAAGATAGAGAAAGTAATCACTGAAACAACAGTAACTTTGTCTAGGGATTGCATTAATGCCCTTGTGTTACAATATTTTAAATAACATAGCCATGTACTTCATTATGGTGGAAGATAATAGGTTCATTTTGCCTACAATCTTCCACTTGAGAGAACTGTGATGTCCTTTGGAAACATGTAGCAGCATTGCAAAAAAGGCTGAATTTGATGTCAAATCTGTGTAACATCAGCTTAAACATCAAGAAAATTTATAGGGCCAAGACCCATCACAGCCCTTTGGCTCCACTTACAGCTTGATTTTACAGCAAAATCCTCCTGCTTAGATTTTGGAATATATCTCACTGTATTGTGCTATATGATTTTCAGGCTGTTAATGGATTACAGTGGAAGTCACAGTGGGAAATAAGAATTAATACAGTTTGCCAGCCATCCTCAGCAGAAAGATATCTCACACTCTTCCAAACCACAGTCACCTGGCAGTGCAGCAATTCTAGGCTGCTCTTTGGAGATGTCGAAAGATCTCATTGCCCAGTACAAAATTTAGGGATTTTGGGGTCACTTTCTTGGGGCTTGATGCTTATTATGGGCTTTGAATCTGGTTGTTAATAATATTTCAAAGAATACTTAAAATATTTTTTTACTAATTTCATAAATATTTATACAGTGACAATCAGGGAAGCAGCTACCCTGATTACAAGCTACTTTCAGAAGACACTAATGAAATCCAAAAATTAAAAACAAACAAACTGATCATTATAATTTTAGTTGCTAAATACCTTGACCTTATGCTTAATTTTAGCTCTTCTCACAAAATGGTGTCTTAGTCATCCTTGTTGTACTGACAGAACGTTCAAAGAAAGTCTTCTCTTTCCAGTAAATCTAATATTGCTGTCTGACTCACTGATACTGCAGTGTTTTATCTATAAATATTTAAAACAACAATCTGCATTTGATTATATATTTTATGTAACTATTTACCCCACCTGTATTGTTTTCCTTATTTTCCTCCACATGTTCAAAGATTAGAACATGTTTATCATTTTACTCAATATTTTCTGCCTCCAAACACTGATTTTTGGTGAAGGAGCAGAATGTCACTAGGACTGGCTGACATTATTGATGGAGCAGCACTGAAACACAGAGCAGTCATGTTTCTGCTCCATCCCAAGAATGACAGCTACTGTAGACTTTACTGAGGCATTCCCTCCCTTGCTTCCTTTCCAGTTTACAGGATTCAGGCTCAAGCTTCGTGAATCAAAGAACATTTATAATAGAATCAATTCCATCCTAGAAGGAAAGATCATTTGTTTTATCACAGATCTCTCATTTACAGTCAAAATCATTTCCATTATGACCACAATAAGATTAATACGTATAAAAATATGTCATTGAGTATCTCCACTACAATTTGTTGTTCTATTAGGGCTCACCAGAAGGTAGTGAATCAGGCTGAAAATTTCACTAAAATCCTAGTGTGAGTCGTAATGGGCTGTGAACTGTTCTTCACCTCCATGCTCAGGTGACCAAATTCCATCTTCAGCCCAGAGCAAACCCTGTGGATCTCTGATTGCCTCTCTCCATGGAGGGAGGCAGCATGTGGATTAAATTTTAGTGTGCAAAGAGAACTCATCAGTTATATTTATTAAAATCTTTCCTTTATATAAACTGAGAAGTTAAAAAAATATACATGATTTGGTCTGCTCCCCAGGTCATTTTGTTTCCTACTGTTCCTAAAGTCTTCACGTTGCCTTTTACAGACAAGTTGCAGAAGGAGGTATATAACGTCACTTATAGTTGGGCTGTGCATCTGCATCTATTGGGCATAGCAGACTGTCAAGTAGGGCTAAATATGAGTATAATAATCGCAGCTTGACTTCAACCTTGTCAACAAAATCAAGATGACTTTTTTTTGGCGCAGTCTGTCTTTGAATAGTGCTAATATGACAAAAACATAAAGCAGAAAAAATGTATTTGTTGCTGAAGCATACAATTTTGACAATTTCTTTGAAATTACTAACTTCTGAACAACACTACTCCTCAAATTTAAGCAACTTGGAGCCCACTAGTTTTAAGTTATTTCATCAACATAGGTAGATAACATTCTGAAATTAATTATCAAAGCGGTGTATTTCATTTTTTTTACCTTATTAGTCATCTGTGAGTACTTTTTCTCTACTTTAATATTTAGAATCACAGAATCATGGAATTGCTCATGTTGGAAAAGACTTTAAAGATCATCAAGTCCAACAACAACCTAACCATACTATACCCTAACTCTAACAACCCTGAGCACCAGTTTTGCTTTAGACAAGCAGTTTCTTCGGGTTTCTTTTGTTTGCTCTTAGGAACTCCTTTCCTCCATAATTAAAATATTAAAATCTCCCAAACATTTATAGGTGAGAGCAACTGTCTATGTAGCAGCCAGAGTCACTGATATACAGCCATGAGAATCAGAAATTCATGTTGCTGGTGGCAGTCTGTTTTTCTGACAGTCATATGTGCAACTTTCATTAATGATGATTGTTCATCTACTTTTCCAAGCTTTAAAGAAACAAGGAAAATTACACTATACGAAACGTCCTAGACATGGGACAGACTTCTTCAATGCCACAGTCTGTTCACCTGGCATTCAGAGGTGAAATAAAGTCATCCAAAAATAGAGTTAATTTAGGGTCAAAGTGAGCAACGGTTTACTCCTGAATGCATTGCATTGTCTTTGATTACTTACTCCTTTATGTATCTTGAAAATTAAGGGCAGGTTTTTTCAATTCTTATGCTTTCAGCAGACTAATAATGAAAATTTGCAGTGTTTTCTCTATATATCTTTAATTGTTGTAGGGATTTTTTTTTTCTTAAATTCCTTTGTTGAAACTGGTAATCTATGTCACTATATGAAATATAAAATAAATAAATAAATAAGATGTCTAAATGGATTCTGACTGAAAACAATGTATGTACGAAGTAATCCAACTTCCAAATCCATACTGAAGTATTTCTGCAGGAGAGATGTCAAACATTCTGGAGAACAAAAACCTCAGTGGATGCTCCCAGCTAACAGAAGTTACACTTTGGGAAAAACTATCTACTCTGTTGTACATGAAGGCTTTGTGCAAAATGGGGAAAAGAGGGCCAGACGGAGACCTTTGTATTTAGAAAGTGATCATTCTGTCCTTTGAGCAAAGAGCCAGGCTTGCTATTAGAACTTGCTTTCTTAGTTACAGCAGTAAGAAGTTTAATTTTAAAAACACAGCACATTTAGTAGCTATTTAGGCTAAAGCCCAAGAAAGAAAAAAAAGGCAGGCAGAAGCTTTGGGAAAATGTTATAAGTTATTGGGCCAAATATGTATATCATATATATGCATGTATATAAAGCATATATATTTTATATAGATACATACTGTATATATATATATACATATATATATATATACAGTATTTCTTGCCAGTAAAAAATGTATGTGGGGCAAAGGAGGTTACAGACATACCCATCTACAGCAGGCGCACAGTGAGGCCGTGTCTGGGATCCACAGACCCGATGTGTGTGCACGGGGACTGCTTTCTGGCATTGCCAAAGCCCACTCATTTCTAATGCAAGTGAGGAGATCTTCCACAGCCCCTTTCGCTGTCCTCTGTTCCCTGAGCTCTCTGAGCACGCCGGCTCTGCCTGCTCATCCCTTCCCATTACAAATGTCACATCCCCATCTGCTGCCCCCGAGCTCGCTGTGCTGGCAGGCTCACACAGGCAGAAGCAGCAGCTGACGTTATTCAGCCCAGTGTGTCACACTGGCAATCCAAAGGCAATTACTAGCATTTTCTGCAGAAAAAAAATGGAAAAACACTGCTGTGTGTCCCTTTTAATGCCTCTAGCGCAGACCAGGACCTACCTCCAGCATCACCACGTCCAGCTCTTCACCCAGGCACAGTACAGCTTATCTGCTCAGGGTGACAGTGAGTGCTTTTCTCCAGCCAACTTAGATGGTGGCTGAATGATTGCTCTTGCTTCCCAGAACCTCCTGAGGAGTAAGCTATGCTTTTGTAATACCTGAATTATGTAGAATTTTCCTTCTGTCTCCATCCCAAATGGTGCCAGCAGCTGTGTGTTACCACGGTCAGCAGGACTTCCCTTGTGTAAAATTATCTGTGCTTCTCTGTTTTATCAAATAATAACACTCAGAAAGAGTCCTGAAAAACACATTTTACAGGAACTGCTTCTTCTGATAATTACATATTTGGCGACAGAGGGTGAGGGGGTGAAGAAAAGCTATTTTCCCATCTGCAGCAAATCCTGACAGCTTCTTAAAAACAACAGTAATGAGGGAGAGAAAAAGGAGATATTTGTGAAGTAATTCAGTGTTGGATTCGTGCTGTAGCTGCACACTGGGCCTTCCTTGACTAATTTAATTTTATGTTGGGGAGTTTTGCACAGCTAAGTGGAACTCTTGGCAAAGTACAGATATGTCAGAATCTGTGGTTCTCACTGAATGTTTGAAGGCAAAAGTACTCAGTGAATGGCTTATTTTACACAGAATTTGTTCAAATTCTGACTGAGCCAGGACTGAGCCAGGGGATGAAGAAAAAAAAAAAGGATCAAAAGTTCACTGACCCAATAAATAGAAGAAAAAGGAAAAATTAAAACATGTCTTTATCAATGACTCAACACAATGAGTTCTTTGTCTCAGTCTTCTCTGGCAGTCCTGGTTGATGAAAAACTATGAGCTAGCAGTGTGTGTTTGTAGCCTGAAAAACCAACTATATCCTGGTTTCCACTAGAAGAGGGATGGTCAGCAGGGAGAGGGAAGTGGTTGTTCCCCTCTACTCTGCCCTCATAAGGACCCAGCTGGAGTACTGCATCCAGGTCAGTGGCCCCTGACACAGGAAAAATGTGCAGCTTTTGGAGAGGGTCCAGAGGAGGGCCATGAAGATGATCCAAGGGCTGGAACACCTCTCCTATGAAGACAGGCTAAAGGAAATGTGCTTGTTTAAGGCTGCAAGGAGACATCATTATGGCCTTCCAATATTTAAAAGGAGTTTATAAACATGAGGGAAATCTACTTTTCACAAGGGTAGATTGATAATGATGGGATGATGGGGAATGATTTTAAACAAAAGAGGGGAGATTTAGATTAGATCTCAGGGAGAAGTTGTGTACTCAGAGAGTGGTGAGGTGCTGGAACAGGTTGCCCAGAAAGGCTGTGGATGCCCCATCTCTGGAATTGTTTAAGGACAGGATGAATGTGTCCTGGGCAGCCTGATCTATTACCTGATCTATCAGCTGGCAACCCTGTCCATGGTAGGGGGTAGGAACTTGATGATCCTTGAGGTCCCTTCCAACCCTAGCCATTCTATGATTCTATGGTTCTGTGATTCTTTACTGAATCCAAGCAATCTCCTTGGTCCTAAAAGACTCCTCTTTGTTGGGAAGCCCTGACAGTGTGTTAGGAGAAGTTTGGAAGGGAAGCAAGTAAAATAACAAATTTTGTCAACTACAGGCACCAACAGAAGAGAGAGAAGTACTGTAGCAACTCTGCCTGGAGTACGGGAGCAAAGTTCTACCTTCAGCTTTCCCGTCCACACTGCAGTGCCTGGGTGACACTGGGGCATGCTGCCTGTATGAACCTGACCCTACAGAAATTCTGCCTTCTCCTCACAGGAGGGAGCACAGTGCAGCCGTCATCAACGGTGCAGTGAGTGGAAACATTCAATTATGGGCAGAAGAGAGGCCTAAGGCCTTGGAAAGGTCTTTGCTTTATAAAGTTGTGGCTCCTGCACTCTATGTCGCAATCCTAGCTGCTGGCATGTGTAACCATAGCCCTTCAGCATGGAGCCACACTATAAAAGTCTGCTGCATAAGCTGCTGAGCACAGATGGTTATCTGTAAATATCTCTATTTAGATACAGAAACACTAGTTCTACCTCTACCTACTGTAAACTTCTGTAACATCTGTAAGGTATTAAAACACAGATTTATGAAAAAACATGGGGCATGTATTTGATTCCAAGTTACTGTTGTTTTTCTCCCACTTTTAGTATCTGTTACTAAATAAACATAGCGCTCAGTCTAACAACCAGAATTATTCAGGACAACAGTGAGCTTGGAACACTGACACTAAAACCTTTTTGAGGTTTTGTCTTGCTATTGTTGGACACGTGAAAAGGGTACAAGAGGACATCACGGTGAAATTGCTCCATGGACAGGTAATAGTAACAAGTAAAACAGAAAAAGAAAAGTAGAATTTGGTTATCATTCTTTCTGGCTGCATATTAACTAATGTTTTAGGTTAAGAGGAAACTATTTATAGCTCTAGTAACCTGAATCAATCTTAAGCAGTAACACTCAGTGCTCAGAAGATCCTGACATGGTCTGAGGACTGATTGCATCTCAGATGTTTTCTACTGCCACTTGGATATAATTGTGGCTTCTTGTTTCCAGCCAAAGCACAGTTTTGCTTCTTACATTTTTATTGATTTTGTCTTAGATTGTCAAACTAGCTATTTTGAAACTGTTTTTAGTATTTTTATTTCTATGCTTCACCCCAACTCTCCTTTTTTTTTTTTTTTAATTTTTCCTTTCCTGGTCCTCAATTTTAAATATTTCTCTCCGTGTTAAGTGAGATTAAAAGCTTTACTTCCACTAATTTTCATACTTTGAGCAGCCTGAAAGAGCTGGTTAGTTCTGATTTTCATGGTTTTGGTCGTTTTGCAGCAATCTGCCAGGTACAGCACAACCCAGTGGCCAGTGTGTGCACAGCTTCTCCATGGGCACATTTAATGGGAAAAACAAATCAAAGCAAAACATGCTTTAATTCACTAAGCCTAAAAGTTGAGTATGAAAAGAGCTTTCAACGTGCTTCTGGTAACTGAGAAAAAGTTCAACCTGTAGCTGAAGGACCTCCTGCTTCTGAAGGAGACAGCCTGGGAGCCTCTGCCCAGCTCTCTGCTCAACGCAACATAAAACCTTGTCGTGGTAGTTATAGCTCTGGACAGGTGAACTCAATTGTGCTGGATTGGTGTAACTGGAAACACTCTTCACTTCAGGTTTTATCAACATCAGCCACATAACAACCTTTTGGTCCTCTGCTACAGCTCTGTGCAGATGGAGTTGAGCATCAGGATAATGACCAAAAGTAAAAGTCATTTCACAAGTTGATTGTACGAAAAAATTTATTGTTAAAAGGAAAAAACAGAGAAGCATTTCTTCCATATGAAATACTGTTGTATTTCAAGTTGAATACTTGTAATTCTTGTTCTTCAAATCTTCAAAAATTCTTGAATGAATGTATCATAGTCTGAAGTACTTGGCTTTTCCATAACTGAAGGCACAACACTGAAATGCAGTTCTCCATCTGACCATTTGCAATCATTCTGTGACTTCATCGGGATGCCCAGCTCCAAGAGAAGCTGCGTATATTGGCTGAGCATCTGATCATAGCCGTGCTATAAATGGAATAAGAACTCCATGTTGCTTTCCACACAGAACTTGATGCGTTCTACCTCAGGAAAGCTGCTCTATATTTTGTAAGATGGATTCCAGTTGTTTGCAGAAGGAGCCTCTAGCTTCTGGATTTATTTGAAATGTTTGTTGAATTCAGAAAGGGTCTTGTTTCACTATCATGGTGAAGTTCAAGCACATGATAATATTCTGCTCGGAAACATCAGAGAATGCTTGTAAAACAACTGTATAATATCCCTAAAATCCAGAAAGAAAACAAGGAAATTAGTGCATAATGCTGTCCATTCTTGGCACAGTGGCCCCTTGAGGTCTCAAGCTGCCCAGTGACCCTTTGGCTTTATCTTAAATCATGGTACCAGAGCCTTGAGAGACCTCTGGTCACAGTGATCAGCTCTGCACTGCATGACTTCACTGTGCACAGCATGGGCAGTGGTGGCTCAGCTGTACCCAGCAGCTCTCAGCTCACCTCCTTTCATAGAACAACTGCTCCTGGACAAACAGGATTCTATTTGTCCAAACCTGCACCTTCAGCCCAGCTGTAATTCATCCATGTTTTCTTGCAGTGACCACTACTGTAAGCAACACTGGAGTGTTTGAGTCAGCTGGACATTCCTTCCAGACCCGCAGTTCTGCCCGTGTATATCCTGCAGTCTGACCCATTAAGCAGCACAACTCCAGATCTAGCTGTTGTCTAGCAACTCATCACAACTTTACACAAGCAGAATCAGTATACATCAGGACAAAAGACATCATCGTGGCCCTTGCTCTACTAAGGTCCCATTCTACCTCCTTTGAAGCCTTTCTCTTCTGATACAAGAAGCTAGTAACTGTGCTAGACTGTGAGGTTTGTAAGAGTTTCTGCTTTCCAGTAAAATGTGATTAGCCATAAGGAAGCATCAGGTAAACCATGAACACCTAAATATAGGAGGACTTACAGCAGAAACACTCCCTGTCTACTACTAGCTCTGAGGTTGGAAGAGATGTTCAGATGTCCAACCTCCTCAGGGGCCCAAGAACTTTGCCTTAAGGGGAGACTGAAGATTTTATGCCAGTTGAAACTCTTTGATGACATTTGCGGAGTTAAATAGAGTTGTTAAGGCTAATGTTAGCCTTGGAAAGGCTTAAGTTGATGAGGAAGGTGTTGGGCTGCACTGAGGACAATTGCTACTCCTGATTTAACACCGAAGCATTGCTTTTTCTTTTGGATACTGTTATTCTTCTCCAAAACTTTGCAAAGAGTTTCAGGGATGAACAGACGAGCATGTGAAAAGAAAAAGAGTGAAATGGGCTGAAAGAATCCGAATGGATCTATTAAAAAAGGTAATAAGAAACAGAATAACTTACCAAATGAAAATGAACAATTAAAGTGACATTAAATTTATACTTTTGGTCATTTATTGGCCGGCCGGCCGGCCGGCGCCCTCTGCTCAGCTTGCACCCGATGGAGAAAGAAATAACGATAGTCTCCGGACCCACTCTCTGCCACAGTGTTCAGACCCATTGACTCGACCCACACATCCTTTTACAAGATTGAGTGCGCATGCAACCAATCAGAAGCCTCTACAACAGTCAGTGTATGATCAAAGGGAGATGGACACAGTGGAAGCGGTGCGGAGCCCGCAGCTTCCAGCTGTGACTGAAAAGGATAGCGAAAGGAGAGAGGTGAATCTGCATTTGGGAGTTAAGAGAGATGCACTAACAGACTGTGGGAAGTTTAGATCTAGCCTGATAGAGGAAGGAAGAGCACTAGAGACCTTCCTGACAGAAGGGAATGATAACAGAGGTCCCGGAGGGGTATCCCTCGATCTGAAAGGCATCACACACCTGATAGATTGTGCAGAGAAATGGGGATTCAAATCATCCCTCACTTTAAATGCATTAGAAGTCCTGACAGCATCAGGCCTTCTCTTTCCTCATGTAACAAATCTGATGTGCATGGTTCTTAAGCCAGTGCAGTATACATTGTGGGCATCAGAATGGTTTCCCTTCAGGGACAGGTGGCCAGATTGAGGCCAGATTGAGGAGAACAAGCAAGTCCATACAGCTGGTTTGTGAGAGCAGTGCTCTCAAAGCCTGAGACATCTGCCTTGTTATTGAACAAATGTTTATCATTTTCGAGGTACATTCCAACAGGTACCTGAGACAATGTTGGTATATATTGGGCATAGATAGTGCCACTAGAGCTATCAGCAATCACTCTAATCTCTAATCTCTCTGTCTATAACTTTACTAGTATTGTAGGATGTGGCTTTAATTATTAAGTGTCGTGACATCACATCAGTTCTTGCAGGATAATTACACGGTGATTAAAGACCTATCACCTACTCCAAGTGGGATGAATCTCGCTTTGGCTTACCAAGGAAGGAACTTGGTAAGGAAGCTTTTGCAACATGATGACCTGCACCAATCCTGAAACGTGACAGAGACAATGGGCCGAAAACCTTGATCACCATTCACCATGACCCAGAAGAGATACATCGTGTCCTAGAGAGAGTAAAGAAGGACAGAGAACTCCACTGATGGGAAGTGCTTCTGGGATGGTCCACCAAGGCGACAGGAATGTTTGACTCTGTTTAACTCTATTCTGTATTCAGTTATAGTTGTATTAGGTCTAATATTAATACGCTTTACGCTTATAGTCATATTATATATAGATATATAGGTATATTACATATATAAGTAGTGTGTGCTGAGACAAATGACTCATGGCAAATGCCAAGATGAACGAATCAGCATTGAGAGAATGCAATATATAGCTTTACATAGAACTCACATTTAAGATATTAGGATTATTAGGTTTATAGGTTATAGGGTTATTAGGTAGGATTATTTGGTGAATCGCGATGTAACGGGGCAAAAGGCTTAACCGAGAGGACAATGGCATGTATAGGCGCAATGCGAGGATTTCGGGGTGTACGCGGTTAGGGTACTCTCAAGTTGTAGTAGATTTGCTTGAGCTTAGGGAGGGGGAGATGTAGTTAACAAAATACGCAAGTTAGAGATGTAATCAACGAAATACGTAAAGCGGGGGCTGTCAAGGTCACCAGGCGTAACCAGGCGTAACCTGTGTGGGCCCCTTGCGTGGTCAGCGAATACGTGAAAGGGGGGCTGTAACAGTCATCAGCCTCTGCGGGGGCTCCTTGACTCATGAGAAACCATGATGAGACATGGCAAGACAAGACATGCCACACGTCTATTGGGCACAGATAACCGTAGCAAGGGTGATTGGTAGCACTGTGATATAAGGGACAACTATAAGAAGAGTGTGTTGCTTGCAGTAAGTGCCATTTGCCGCTCACCACATTGGTGTCATAAAAGCGTGTGATTTGGCCGGGGCTGTCTGAGCACTTCACGACGGGACATTATTCAGAGGTTGCCGAAGCAAAGGCAACAAAAATAGAGGAACAATAATGGAAGAATAATCTGAACACATCTAGAATTTCAAAGATGCTGCCATTCTGGAATTGTCACCTCAAGCACAAGAAAGTTTTCTGACATTTTCTTTTGCTGTCTTCTACAGTTCAGTTGAACCTATCTTTCTAGAAAATATATAAATGTAAGACATGGACATGTTAGAGTGGTCCAGAGGAGGACCACACAGATGATTATAAGAATGCAGCACTTCTCCTACACAGAAAGGCAGAGGGAGCTGGGCTTGTTCAGGCTGGAGAGGGCTGAGGCCTCCAGGGAGAGCTCGCTGTGGTATTTCAGTACCTAAATGGGGACTACAGGAAAGGTGGAGGAAGTCTTTGTAAAGGAATGTCAGAGAGGATAGGAGGAGGGGTTTTCAACTAAAAGAGAGTGTGTTTAGGTTAGATACAAGGAATGAATTCTTCATTATGAGTGTAGTGATGCACTGGAGCAGGTTGCCCAGAGAAGCTGCAGATTCTCCATCCCTGGAAGTGTTCAAGACCAGGTTGGATGTGGCCCTGGATAACTTGGTCTGGTGGAATACATCCATGCCCATGGTAGGGGACTTGGAACTAGACAGTCTTTAAAGTCCCTTTCAACCCAAATGAGTCGTTGGTTCTATGATTCAATGATCATGTAATTGTACAATTCTGTTAAGTATGCTATTTTAACATTACTATCCATTTGAATAAAATGAAAAGTACCTTTGGAAATGATGTTCTTTTACCTTTAATGTCAAATTCTGTTTCAGTTGTTTCTGTAAAACAGATAAGCACAGTACAAGCGGTTACTTAAACATAAAGCCATCAGTGAAACTTCATAAATAACTTCAAAGCACTATAGCATATCTCTCATATCTATCAGCAGTGCTGCCAATGCCATTTACTCTTCCAGGCATAAGACCTTCACCTCTTTATTCTCCTAAAACTCGGCCCGTTTGCCTAGACAATGTGCAAGAAAATATAAATCAAATAGGAAGCTACTGCAACATCTTCTACAAACCCCTTCTTACTGTATTCAACTTGTAATAGTAGTTCAGACAAACTGTTAACAGAGGAGAGCTGAAATTCACTTCCAAAAAAAAAAATAATAATAATAATAATAAATAAAAAAGGAAAAAAAAAAAAGGAAAACATGAACTACATATTTGGAGAACCGATATCCTGAATTTTTCTGATCAGAGCCTTTGTCATGCTAATGTTGGTTAGCTTGAACTAGAAGATTGACTCTTCTCTAATAAAACACATTTTACGTGGTTATAGATAGTACCTCTAAAACACCATCTAGACTATTACCTGAATTAACTGTCTGTATATTAGTAGTGACCCTAGATCCTCTTCAGCTTTGTGTGCAGTCCAGTCAAGTGTAGTTTTCCATGCCATTTTAGAAACGTTTGCAATAAAATGTCATAATACAAGAGTATTACTAATCCCAATTTACAGAGATGGAAACAACACTATAAAGACATTAAAGAGTATAATTTGAAAACACTCAATCTTAGCAGAGTTATGCCACCAGAGAACTGCCTGCTCTAAATTTTGCCACCTGAATGATGAGGTGAGGGTTGAAATCATTGGCCCATGTGACTTGAGTAGAGTGCACCTGTGTGCAAGCTCTGATTAGACGCTTTGCTCTCAAACAGTGAAGTATTATACTCTTCAGTGCCTTAAGCTGCTGCTTCCAGAAGCCAGAGGTCCCAGAGACAGAAAGGACACTTCAGTGAAGGCTGAAGTGCTATAGCACAGCTAACCTTGATGAAGCTTCACCTTAATGTTTCTGGGTTTTCCTTCTAAGTGAGATGAATTGATCATAAAGAGAAAATCCTATATGCACGGGTTGATCAGTTAGTCTTCTCAGAAATCTTGCTTGGTAGCAAGAACCAGTGGCCAGGTTATGCCACAGTCTGCAACCTGCAAGACACGGTTTCCCACTGACCTCCTTTCAGCTTTCCACACAGAGAATATTCGTCATCAGTTCCACTGCAAAGAACTTCTCTCCAGTGCAACGCTTTGGCACCTTCATACCAGACTGTGAAGACTATCTTCAAAAAGGCAACATCACTTTCTAGTTAAGATATTGCAAGTAAGAAAAAAAGTAATTGGTAGGGAGGAAGAAATACATATGCAGACATACTATTTAGACTAAAAAACTATTTTTTTCTGAAATTTGGATTTTTTTAGAGTCCCTCAAAACTAATAAATATGCATTTCTTGAAAACCATTCTTTCCAGAAAAAAGTTTGTTTCTTTTACCAAAAGTCATCAGTCTTAAGAAATATTAGTGACAAATTTCAAAATCTCTTTCAATTTCTTCAGCAAAGACAGCAGTGTTCACTTAGCTCCATAGCTCACCCCTGAGAGATTCCACACATGGAGTTTTAGGCAGGTATTGTAAACAAATTGTCCGGATTGCTAGTAGCTGTCATAAGGTTATCTTACTAGGGAAGCAACCTTACCACAGCTTCAGAATTTTTACTGAGCAGGTGAAGATTAAGATGCAGCTCACAGACTAATAGAATCACAGAATATTCCGAGTTGGAAGGGATCATCAAGTACAACTCAAGGCTTCACACAGCACTGCTCAAAAATCAAACTATGCGTCTGAAAGCACTGTCCGTACACATTTCATTACACAATTTGACAACTTGGTTTAAAGTTTAGTTCAAAGCTAGGTTTACACATACACTCTTCATTACCATATTTCCAGGTTCTGGAGTATGCATATTCATAGTCCTGATGTACATGCATATTTTCTCTCCTTAAAATACCTTGGGTCTTTTTCAGACCAGAAGAGCTTGTATGCAGCAAAAGTTTGTTTGCTTTTTCTGGAAGTACCTGAGCTGCCTCAAACTGGCACATGCAATGCCAGTCAGTGTACTGAGCTAAGGAACCTGCGTAAACCAGTCAATTTCAAACCCTCTTATCTTCACAAACTGCTTAGAAATCATCATTTCTGTCCATTGCTGTAGTTTGTCTATTCCACTGCTAATCACAGAAAGGTATCTCTTAAATACACTGACATTTAGGATGCAGTGACAGTTTTTTGCTTGCATCACTTTTATTATTTTTTTGCATTCAGACAATATAATTCTCTAGGCCATAGTGACTCACTTGGAATCCAGGTAACAGCAGCATGCCAGATGGATTTGTTCAGCATGCTGCAGGGTGTCACGTTAAACTTGAAATAATGAGCTGAAGAATCTACAGGATAAAATGATTTCAAGTTCGTGAAAATAGATTTCTCCAACGAATTATTAAAAACATACATATGTATACACTTACAGTAAACACAAACACAATACAAATAAATTTAATATAAAGTATATATTATACCATTGTGTAATCTAGTTACTTGCAGTAAACATTAAAGGTCTTTTCAGACGATATTCCTGATTGCTTACATGGTTAGTGCAAAAGGAGCATCATATTACTTTGTGACTGAGAAGTAAGAAAAGTCATTTGTTGAATGAATAACATTTTGCACTCAAACAGGCAAAAAATATGCTTCTTTCTTTTTCAAAGCCACACACTTTACATTAGCATTATGCCATCAGGATCCTTTGATAAAAATGTCTCCACTTATGCTAGTTGTGTATTATCCATACTAGCATGTTGCCCAAGGCTAGCAGGCCACCTCAGGTAGCAACAGTGACTTCATCATGACTTATAATGAGCTCTGTCTTCTATTTTGTGGTTTTGAGCAAGGGTTGTGCAAAAGGACTGTCTGACTGCTGGTAATTGGCAGTCATGTTTTGATCATAACTGTGTACAGGAAATTATGGTAGAGAAATGGAGAACAAAACACACAGTAGTCTCAAAGGCTCAGTTTGCAAGCTTAGACCTGACACTGACTCATTATACTTTTTAAATGGGTGTTAATGGAAAGTAAAGTACGCAAGGTAAATATTCCCTTTCATGCTTTAGTTTACATAGATATTTTACAGGTGATACACACTGGTAATGCACATAGACATGTTTCTTTCCTTGAAAAATATCTGTCTCCTAAAATTCCTACCTTCCTGCCATTGAGTATATGTGTGCACACAGAACCTGCTTGGCCCTCACAACCTCACTGTGCCTCATTGCTGCAGAACTGATGAAAAAAGTCAGTGAACTACATTGATCCTGTGTCCTACTGCTCAGAGACAGCTAGCAACCACGAGAGAGCCTATCTTGCTGCCCCAAAGCTGCACTGATCCCCAGCCTCATACCATCTCATAGACAGCTTTTTTTTTTTTTTTCAATATTTTGAGTGTAGAATATTAGTTAAATCAGTGTGGGTAATTTATACAATACAGAACTTCCAAACAAAATTCAAAACCCGTCTTCCAGTTTTTCCTGAATCAAAATATGCCTCATGCTTTCTCTACTGAGTAGCACCTTCCCTCTTAGCTACTGCTAGCCACCACTGAAGTAATATTTACATTTATGCAGGATAATTCTTATAATAGGGTGATTAATAACAGAAATATACAACAGCTGAAACTCTTGTTTATATTTGCCTGATTCATCCAAGAAACATATGGAAGAGAAAGCTCACATTGCCTTAGGCTAATGCAATTATTGTGCACAGGCCAGAAAGAAAAGAATAAGATAGTTTCTACTTACCACAAAAAGTATACGACAGTTCTAGATCTGATGATGTACAGAAAAATCCACTGACTCCAGGAGTGAACAAAATGAAAAAGACAAGCTCAAACATATTTACTTATTTTGATCGGTATTGGGCAGAATGCTTCATTTTGGGGAAGGAGGAACAAAAATTCAGCACAGTCATCCTCAGTCACACGTCTCCGGGGAATATTTGTTTTATTCTGTCAAATTCTCTTAATTGTCTTAATCCTATTACAATGCTGTCAGTTACCTTCATCATAAATTTCATGAAGAAAAAGAATTTCTGCCTTCGTTGTTACATCTTCTCCAGACAGCACAGCTCATGTCACGAGTGAAAAATGAAAGAGAAAACTGTGTGAAATGAGGAAGTGAGAGAAACTAAAAATACGAAGAAGAATATAGAATATACCAGAAGAATATAGAAGGCAAGTGGGGCTGACTCAACAGAAGCAACTATTGTTAAGGCTTGATTTCACATGCTCACAAAGGTTTCCTGTACATAATAAAGTTGCAATCAAACGATGAAAACCTAGTCCACCTTTACTTGTGTGTTAGTTAATAGTTCTCATATGTTTTCACAATTAATTTCTCACAAAGCTTATCATACCATAAGAGAACTCAGATGTTATGGATAGGTCTAATCGGATGATATATTTCCGAAAGTCAGTAAGGGTGGAGATTAATGTCACCAGTTAACACGTTAATGATCAGAACAACTGAAGTTCTGCTCAGTGTCAGCTATTACCTTCAAAGCTGCATCTATCACGGTTATACTTCTTAGCGACAACAACCTTAAAAATCTATAAAATTTCTACTAATGAACTCCATGCCCCTCCCCCTGGCTCTGTGACCTCTTCTCATGCTCTTCACTGCAATCTCTAGCAGAGAAGCTGCACCACGCAATTCATGCTGGAGCAATGAGTCCAAACATTGAACATTTTGTGAGTACAGTGCATGTTAGGGCGGTTAGAACCAGATGAACTATAAGGTCCTTTCCAACCCAACCCATTCTATGATTCTATGACTTCAGCGTTATACAATTTCCCTGACAGAGTACATACACCCCACACAGACTTCAGCTGTTGTTTAACAGGACACTATAAAACATGCAAACCATTTGCAACTACAGTTGCAAATAAAAATAAATCAGGATGCTGTAATAGCTAGGATGCTGTAGTAGCTGGAAAAAGAAATAATGAGAATAATGAGACACTGAAGTGTAGCTACCTCATACCTGTGTCAAAAGAAAATATTTGTTTTAAATCACAAAACTCTGGCCATTGATCTGGAGTGAGTCTAATCAGTCAGAGAACAAGCCAGGACTGACAGAAGGCTCAACAGATCCAGCAAAAGTCACAGGCCAGTTTTAAGTAGTTGGGAGACTGCACTGACTGTATGGCATTGACATGAGATGACCCCACTGGACGCGTGCCCCTCTGCTGCTAGTCTGGTACTTGCTTCACTGCACAGCATGTTGGGTAAGTGATGGACTCATTAGAAAGAACTCTGCAGATTTACAAGGTCATATATAAAAGCTCTCACAACTGAAATGAAGACAAACACTTCGTTGAATCCAGTGACATTCCAGACCGGGTTCAAAGCTACGTGTTTTCTCTCACAGTTACTGCCATAAATGAAATAGATGAGGAAGGAGTCCCCCCTGGTGGCATACACAAACACATGGGGAACCCCTGCATCCTCCGCTATTCCTTGTTGCATTGTACTGCATGAGAGTATTTCAATACTTTAAAAAATATAGCATAACTATGCTTCTTTTTAAAAAGGGTCTGGCTGTCTAATTAGAGAAATGTAACAATAAGTCCTACTGATATCAGGGTTAACATTTCTCTTGTGACCATGACAATGAAGTCTGTAACCTTTACTATGATGTCTGGTCAAATTGTACTTAATTCAAACTAACCTGTCCTTTTCAAATCACTTCTCCAAATTCTGTTTTAGATGTATGAGTACTCTAATGATTGTATCAATGGCATTCACAGAACTGACCTTCTGTGGAACTCAATGGCCAAAGCCCTAAACTAGAACACTGTAGGTGTGCTTTTCTGCTTTCAGTTCAGTATGAAGGGCACTGGAAAGGAAGGATGTGTATATTTCTACATTTATTTTTTACTAGGTAATCTTCCTTTAATATTTTTCATTTATACTCATAACTACATTTCAAGTCTCACATCCATTTAACAGAAAATAAAATAAATCCAAATATGGAGAATTTAGGAATTTTCATTTTGGCTACATCTGAGATGCTGAGAGTAAAATTTAACTCCAAACCTCCTAGCTGATTTGTGTTTAAAACCTTAATGTTATAAATGTAATGTAACAAAATGTGTGAGACTTTTAGTGTTTTAGTACTTTTAGTTTTTAGTACTTTTATCTTCTTTCTCAATACACCCAAACAAGTGCCAAGATCTCTTTAAAATAATAACTGCATTTAGATTGTTGGCTGCAGATGAGTGCAATGACCAGATGAGCACTTATAAGTCACTGAAATCTCCCTCAGGAAAAATTAACAATATACTTTAGCATAATATCCCATCACAAGAAAAAAAATAAAACAGAGAACAGCAACAACAGAACCCAGACCAACAGTATTCCAGGGCAGCAGAGGAAAGCACTCTGTTCCAAAGTGTTTGTCAGACAGAATGAAATACTATGGAATCGTGGCATATTATGGAAGTGGGGTCATGACCAGGGATGCTAGACAGAGCTGGAGAATTCAGATCCTCTATACACAGCTGATAGAGTGCTGAGAGTGCCAAGGAAGATGGATCCCAGAGCAGTGCACCACTGGTGACTTTGTGCCATTTGAGACGAGAGCAAGAGCGAAAGAATAACAGTGGAAATAAAGAAGTGATGTGTATGTATGGGAACTGCTGAGTCACAGCCTGAACCTCTGATTGATCACCTGAGGCGAGCCATGAGTCAGCCAGAGGAGCACAGGTGAAGGCAATTCAGCTGTGCTCCTAGACCTATTTAAGAGCTGGCTACCAGAAGGGAAGGATCTCTTCTGGAGATCACCTCTCTTGGTGTTTTGTGGTGAGCCAAGCTGAAGGGTAAGCTCTTCCACTGATTCTCTTTTTGTTATCATTGTCTACTTTGCCTAACTCTCTTGATTATATTGTGATTATAACATCTTGATATCTATTGACTATACAATTATATTGTGATTATAATATCTTGATATCTATTGATTATACATGTGTGTTATCCAAATGTATTTTCTTTAATGCTATATTTACTTTGGCTTAATGATGTGATTTGCATATATCACATTAAGCCATCAGAGGCTGTTAAAAGTGAAGTAAATGCAGACTAGGCCTCCTGTGGAAATAATTGTGTTGCAAATAATTGTTACCAGTTATTACCAACTGTTACCAGTAAGCTTCAAGTTAATTCATTCCAAGCCAAGTAGGATCAAAGCTTACAGTTATACCCTAGAGTATACATTGAATCATCAAACTTTGCAGGAAGAAGAGAAAGCAGAGGATGAAGGGGAAAGAAAGAGCTGTGCCCTACCTGAAGCTGAACAGTCAGAAAGCATACCAAGCAACACTGCCTACCAGGGTAGTCAAAAAATTAAGAGAGCTGGACAAGTTTTCTGTTTGCTCTTATTCTTTGTTCTTCCCTGCTTTAAATAGCTGCTCATTTGAGCTTATTCTGGCCTGTATAGCTGTGCTATAATCTTATTACAGTGGATCCAACTCTCAGCCAGCTCACTTGTCCCATTTCTCAGGGGGGCTGCAGCAGGCTACATGGTACATAGGGTCACGAGGACATTGATGTTATGACCACAGAACTCCACAGCAACCAAATTACAGTAGTTTAACAAGTTTCCACCTATGAAGTTATGCTGAACAGCTGGAATAATTCATGTGCTCTAACTTTTCATAGTACAATTCCATTAAATTTCCATTACCTTAATTAGACTCTCACAGTACAGTTGAAAATACTCAGCACTTCCTCATCTTTGCCAATGAAATGACTATGGTGTGTAATAAAGTATGCTCCAGTGAAACTAGCTAATTTTAGGAAGTGTACTTAGGAGTGTGAAGCAACTCAGAGCTTTAAAGATTTCTCTTTGAAATCAAAAGGGGATCATTTTCTGATCAGAATATTTTACATATGCAAGAAAAGACTGAGGGTTGTGGGATCAGTTAATTTAAAAAATAACATTAAGGAATGACAAGCATTGTACTCCGTAATTCAGACCAGATAGGTACTGATTAATAACATGGGTAAATAATATTGCAGACAAAGCCATAGACTTTGAGGGAAAAAAGGAAAGGAACACTGGCAAGAGATTTCTACATTGCCAGAGACTGAAAAGAAGAATCTGCCTGTATCCTGTTTTCCCATGAAAATGGCAGTCATCCACAACCTTCTGCGGAAATTCTTAAGGTCAGAAGGGGATAGGAGGGAAGCATCTAGGAAGGAGATTTGAGTCATTTCATATGTTCCTGTTCTTCACACCGCATTGAGAAAAATCAGTACTACAGTCAGATGCGAGACCCAGCTGCTTATAACAAGAAATGGGTTGGCACTGAAGGGCTGCAGGAGCTCACAACTCCTACAGAAGGTATAGCCTTGCAAATAAGACAGCTTGTAGATAACATCTTTCAGAAGACTGAGCTTCTATATCTGTATTTCCTTCAGAATATCTACTCACATGTATGTACACATTCAAGTCTTATAATTTTTTTCCATGATGCAGGCAAGTCTGAACTGAAAAAAAAAAAAAAAAAAAAAAACTGCCAGGAATGAAAACATTGGATTGTAGGAAACCCTCTGCAATTATACATACTTTTCACCAAAGGTGAAAAAACTGAAGAAAAATCAACAAGAAAATGGTAGTTCACAAAATTAAGGAACAGTGAATAAATTTAATAAATGAACAGGGAAGGATGTGGAGCTGATACAAAAATATATATACCATAGCATTAAGTCAGTTCTCCAACAGAATGTGTTAGTAGCAGAAGGGGCTGTTTTGCTTTATGCACACTTTCTAGCTTAGAAGGACATCAATCATTTCATACTTTCTGACTCGAAAATGCACTCACTACACTATGGAATGCATCTGAACTTCAGTATCTGGAGAACTGGGTTGTGTGGTATGATAAAAGGATGCGTTCTGCAAGTGGGGTGTAATGACACAGTAAACTATCTGTATTGAGTCAGACCATTCTGGATGCAAAGTAAAACAGAAATGCATACAGAAGTCTTTTTGTATTTTTTTAATGTATAATATAAATATAAAAATAACTTTAACCTAAAGAATAAAATATCATTGCTTGAGTACTAAGTTCTGATCTCAACAAGTTCCAAAGATCTAAACCAGACACCAGTGTTCAAAAGAAACCAGATCTGAGAATCCTGGAATTACAAACAAGGACAGTCAAGTCCTAACAGTAATTGGGTCAAAAGCATTCTTATTTGGTGGCCATAACAATGTCTATGAAGATACACAGCTTCTTTCCTGAATTGAGAGTTTGCCAGTTTAGGAGAAAATAAATTGTTGACTCAGTGGAAGATTGTACATCTCTAGTAAATTTGATCTTCCCCAGCGCTGGAAAGCAAAAACTGTTTTCACATTTTAATAAGATTGCACTTCTGTATTAAAGTACTGTTCAAATAAAGTAAAGTGATTACCATGATTTTCAAGGTACATGTTGGAAATATGAAATGCTTTTCTGAGATCACATCATGGCCACAATTATCAGCCTACTTCTGGCAAAAACCTGTTTTGTTTTTTTTTGTTGTTGTCATTTTGTTTTTTAATTATCCATGTATCAGAAAACCATTACTAACTTACCTTGTGTTTCACAGTCAGGAGATAAATTTTAAGTACCAGGGACAATTTTTCCTTGTCTGTTTTCTTTGGGTTTTGTTTTGAGAAACATAACCACTTGGATGAAAATCTCTTATTATTGCTGCTTAAATTCTTATCCAGCAAAATTCCAAATTTCAACAGTAAAAATTCTTTGCATTCAGAAGAAAAGGTTGAAGATTTCTGAAGAAGCACATAAACAAAAGTTGGGGCCTTTCTTTTATTGACTCTTCCAAACTACTTCCTGTTCTCTCTCTATGAATAGAATTTTGATGTCTCAAATAGACATTCAACGATGAAGTTAACTTTACGCACGAGCACAAAAGAGAATTAACACATCTGACATGAAAACAATGGACAAATGTTTAATTTGGTGTAAAACATGACTTCAACAAGTACCATAACCATGTGATTAGAGTTGCTTACTACTGGCCTCCTGCCTTCAGTATAATGCATTAAACATACAAAAATATCACTGTTTACTTACCCAGTGATACTGGCTTAGCAGAGATAGATCAGGCTGTTCAACATAAAGCTGCTAATATAAAGAATCAAAATGATTTCTGCACCTATTCTTTTTAATTCAGTAATTTTTTAAGCCTTAAAATATTCAGACCCTTCATTACTTGTATGCAAGTATCTGTCAGTTTATGTGACAAACTTCTGCTTGGTTTAAAAGCAATTAAATGCAATTTCCACATATTCAGAGTGCAGAACTAATTCAAACAGCCTACTCATGATATGATCTTATACTCAATACTCGAACTAAATGTGACTTTCTTTGCAGAGTTAAAAATCAAGAGGTGTATTTTTTAAAGGCGCAAGCTCTAAACAGTACTCTGTAAGAGATTCCCTTTTGTTTCCCTGGCTTTCATAAATACCAAAAGAATCCATTTAAACCACTAGATGCTGGTATTTTAAATTGGTACAAATATTTGTCTTAGCAAGATTTTCACAGCACAGATCTTCCTTCTTTTCAGTCTCTGGGAAAAGAGCTGCTTGGGAGTGTGACTCTATCTCAGAAAACCATTGAAGTAGCTGTGAATACTTAGAGACTGCTGCAACCCAGCCATCCTTTCCATCTTTTCCAGAAACCCACAGACCTCTAAAAGAAGGCTACAAGAGGTGTCAGCTGTAATATCTGCCCCTGTCTTTTGAAGTGAAGGCCAACCCTACTCTCATGGGATGAAGAGTAGTATCCATTAAAAACAGCCCGACCTTTCTGTGTTAAGCACAGTTTCTCTCTAATCTTAAGAACTTAATGTGCTTGACAGGTAATGAACATTCCAGATCTTTTTTTTTATATGAAAAGTTCCTTTTAAAGCAGAGACGGTGAGTTTGCAGCACAGTCCATGCATGGTTCTCCTGGTTAGTTAAAAATAAAAAAAAAAAAAAAAAAAAAGCACAAGAAAAACAGAAGTATTTTAGTGTATTTTGTGTTGTTAACTCTAACGAAGCCCTACAAATTATTTATAGGTTAAAAAAAAAATTCAGTACATTCCAAAATTTGAGATATTCTACTGTTACCTGATACTTCTGAAACCGTAATATAGTTTAACATTCTTCCACATTTATAGCACTGCACAATGAACAGCAAGTGACATTCCTTATCTCCACATTATTTACTTTCACCACCTTTCTCTTCTTCCTCAAAATCAAAACAAAAGGCTTTGTCATAGCCCATGAGACGGTTATAATCCTGAGGATCTGGGAAAAGCGTTGGATTAACAAGCATTGATTTAGTTTTAGCATAAAATGTTGTAAACATCTTGGTGATGTCTGGAATCTTTACATCTTTCTGATGGAAGACAGTTGCTTTTTCTGCCAAGATTGCATTGTACGTAATAGCTGTGTATGTGTCCATTTCCTCTTTATAGTAGAGTCGAATTACATAGCCCTTTGTAAGGATATGCAAAGTAACTGGAGTAACAAATGTAAAAAATCCTATCAATCCATAAAATGCAGCTTGTAGAAGCAAGCTTTCAAATCCAATACCAGTTTTCAGCACGAGGTAGGGCGTCATGAACAGGTTAAATATGCTGGTGGAGTAGGAGAAAAATCTCACACCTATATAGAACAAAACAAAAAACCAAGATTAATACCTGTAAGTGAAATTGTCTCTGTAATTACCTATGTACCTTGTGCTATAAATTTTTGTCATTACTTCAACACCTAAAATTACTGAAAAGCCTTTTTTAAAACACTCTCCAATAAAATAAGCCATTAACAAGCACCAGGAGGTCCAATCCTCTCTTCCTGCCACTCTCAAGGTTTGTTTTGTACTGGTTTTATACTTTATACTGTTTTATACTTTGTTTTATATATATATGCTGGGTTTAATCAAAGCTAGTAGCTCGTTTTATTTCTATGATGAACTCTGCTATCATGCAATTATGCAGATATATGTATTTTTCACTTCACAGACAGGAATAACAATTAAAGATATGGCTGGGCACTTCTCTCTTCATCAACAACCACATTAGACGTTCAGTGTGCATTAAAGAAACAAGTTTGCTTGGTCCCCCACTGTGTTTAATTTGAAAAATGTAGGTTATTGTACATTCACAAGCATTCTGCAGCCATCTTTGCACACAGCTTGAAAATCAGCAGCTGCTGCTATCAATCACCCACCATCCTTGAGACACAATGAGAACCAGCAGTCTAAAGATGCTGTGAAAACTGAATGTATCAGGGCATACTTCCCCCTTCAATTCAAAAATGTCCATCAGAAAACATCAGTGAACTACTTTTTGCTAAGCAAAAACATTAACTGGTCAAAGAGAGATTAACCAAAGTCTCATCACAGACAGCACTTCTGTCATTTTAGTGACATTCAAAAGCATATAGAATGCAAATATTAGTTATAGTTGGTCAATGTCGGATAATCACTCAAAAGGCTGCAAGAGAAACAGAAGCAGGCTGAGGGATTACAGTTGCACTGTATTTTCAGAACTCCCTGCAGACCTAAAATTAACTGAAACAGAAATGCTGTTGATGTTAATCATTATACACCACAAAAGTATAAAACCAAGCATCACAGCAAGATATATTTCATGTTCTGTACAGAGATTTGGGGTTTTAGGACAGTTGGAAAGAACATTTGCTTTCTTAATGTTGCATTTAAATACTTTAAATATTAAGGAAAAAAAATCAATAAAGATCCTTTCAAGTTACACACCTAACACTGCTTTTGCTAAGTTTCCTTTATAAACCAATCTTCCATGTTCTGGGTGGTCAGAAGGAGCAGATGTGCTGAGGCTGCGAACTGCTACCCCTTGAAAAGATACAACCTGAAAGATGAAAGCAAAATCAGTATCAGCACTTCAGAGAATCGTAGAATAGAATAATTAAGGCTGGAAAAGACCTCTAAGATCACCTAGTCCAACCACCAACCCACCCTTCAACCATACCCACTAACCATGTCCCTCCGTGCCACATCTAAGCATTTCTTGAACATCTCCAAGGAGTGATTTCACCACCTCCCTGAGCAGCTTATTCCAATATCTCACCACTCTTTTTGAGAAGCTTTTCCTAATATCCAGACTGAATCTCCTTTGGAACAACTTGAGGCCACTGCATCCACAGAAGATTCTCTGTGTCCTGAACCTATTCCCAGCAACCTGAAGTAGCCATTAAGATTGGGTTATCTGCTACAGGATCATTTAGACTGGAAAAGTCCTCTAAAGGTCATCAAGCCTAATTGTTAACCTCACACTACTATTAAAGCACCACATCTACTCCTTAAACAGCTCCAGGGACAGTGACTGCTTCCCTACGCAGCCCGTTCCAATGCTTCACAACCCCTTCCGTGAAGAGTTCTTTCCCAGTGTCCAACCCAAGCCTCCCTGCACAACTGGATTATGCCGGCTATGTAATTTCCAATATGGGCTAGGATGCTGCTGGTTCTTCTTAGCCACCTGTGCACACTGCTGGCACAGTACAGCCCAGCTCACTGTATGACACACTGCGCTATAACCTGTAACCCTTTCTGCACACAGCTTTGCAAGGAGGCAGTCACGACCTTTACCTCTTAGAACCCCAGTCAAAGACCACCATCCCGCAGCAAACCTCGTGCCCAGCGAAGCTGAGAAACCAAATACGCCTACCCAGCCTCTCTCCGTTACGTTCGTACTTCTCGCAAAGCAAAGCGCAGCCAACCCAAACCCCTTCCCCTCCCAGCGCACCTCGGGAAGCGCCCCGCAGCTGCTCTGCAGCCGCTGTCTCCCCGCGGGCAGAGGCTGGGGGAATCCCAGACGGCGACTGGCAAGCGGAAGCCCACGGTGAGCCGCGCCCCGCAGCCAAACGGGGCCGGGCCGGGAGACGGCGGCACGCCAGCAGCCGGCGGCGCGGAACAGCATAGCAGCCACGGTCCGTCCCGCAGCACCCGGCAGCGAGACGTGTGGGGGAACGGAACGGAAACGGCGCGGTCCACCAGCGCAGCCTCCGCCGCCGCCGCGCAGTCCCGACCTTTGGTTCCGCCGCAATTAGCCCCCCCCCCGCTCTCACCCAGCGGTGTGGCGGAGCCCAGGGCTGCCTCTGCGGTTATATCATGGGAATGTCCGGGCACCTGCGGGCTGAGGTGCCGGGAATGGCAAAACAGCGTAAAACAGGCTGAAAGCGCTGTGCTACGCCGGAACCGTTCACCGTAAAATGGCCGGGCTGTGCTTTACGGGGCTCCGCTCTGACCTAACGGACTGGCCATGTTTTGAGGCCGAGAAGCAGATAAACGTGGCGGCACTGCCACGGCCGAGCGGCCGGAGTACTCCCGGCGGCTTCGTGGCTGACGGCCGTTCTTCGGCCCGTGAGTGCCAGGGCGGCCTTACCGGCAGCTATCGGGCATGCTCAAGCGTCAGCCGTTCCAGCCGGCCGCGCGGCAAACCTTGCCCTCACACGTCACCCGCCTTAGGGACAACATGGCGGACAACACCTCCTCCTACATAAACTACAGCTCCCGGCATGCCCCGCTTCCGCCGCGCAGCACGCCGGGAGCTGAGCGCTCGCACGCCTTCCAAGGGCAGTGTGCGGGGGGCCGGAAGTGCGCCGTGACCCAACGGAAGCGCTTGGAAGGCAGCTGGCCCGATACGGCGGGGGCCCTGCGAGCGGGGCGGAGGAGCGGCACCGACGGGTGAGTGGCTGGAGGGGCCTCGCCACGGCCGCCTGGGAGGTGTCCACGGGATCTGCCGCTGGGAGAGCGACGAGCCTCGCTGCCGGGGGCGGGAGGCCCGGAGCGCCGAGCGGAGAGGCCTGGAAGAGCCGGGGGCGTGTGGGGAGGAGGCGGGGGTGCGTGCGTGCATAGTGCGGGAAGCTCGCTGCTAGGGGTTCACTGCTAGGCTGGGGTTCCCCTGCCGGGTGTGAGCTGGTAGCGTTTCTCCTCTCTATAAAAGTCTCCCTGGATTCCACACGCCGCCGGGAAAGGTGCTTTCCAGAACGCTGCTGTAATTAAATATCGCTCTTAAACTTTTTCCGCTACGAATTATGTCCACCCTCTTCCCACGCCATGTCTTAAAGAAAGGGCAGTAACTAAGGCCGAAAGAATTTAGGATGTGTCCTCTGGCGTTGTTGTGCTAAGGTGCGAAGTGCTGGTTGAAGTGCTTTGGCTGTAATGGTCAGTGAATGTAAGCAAAACAAGGCTGATGAGGAAGAGCGATTGACTGACGGTGTAGTAAAGGAAACGTGCTTCTGAACAGCCCGTGCTACTTAAAGGCAGGCTTTGTTTTTCTGTAGGTGACCACGAGCTTTGATAAGGTAATGATGGCTTTAGGTACATATGTGAAAAGTGTGACATTAGCAGGTAGCTCTGAGGGCCAGTGTTACCTATAAAGTGTGGTACAGTTTGAAGGAGCCTTAAAGATTAATATTGTAGATCGCAATGCGAGCATTGCACTACAGGGAGATGTAGTTGTCGGTTTGCTTTTTACTTGGGTTTGCTCTGGTTTTGCTGTTTCAGAGCTTCAGTTTGAAATGTAGATATAAGCATCTCGGAGACCTTCAGGATAAAAAGAGCTTTGTACCTGTATTTATTCCCTTCTGTACTCAAGTTTCCTCTTTTTGCTATGCTAAGAACAAAAATATAATTGGGAGTGAAATACAATTTATTAATTGAAAGGGTCCTTACAAAGATATGTGTTTTTCTGTAATACATCTTGAGATCAGCTATCTAGTGTGTAAATACTTTTTTTTTTTTCCATTAAGATTTACCTTCAGCACTGAGAAATTTAAGATATGTGATCTTAACATGCTTTCATCACTTCTGGCATTTCTTTGTAATAGGGAAAAGTCATGTGAAATTTTTTTGTCTTTTTAGTACTGAAACGGTGATGAAATAATGTACAAAATTTCTTATATTCTTAATGTGAGGAGTTTATACTGGTTCACTGAAGAGATCCAGTTTTGTAAGGTACTGTCTTCTGTCTCTCACTTTTGTACATTTTTCCTGATCCATTTGCCCCTTATGCTTTCTATATGGGAATAAATTAATATCTTTTGAAAGCTTGCTTAACTTCACCTGTTTTTGAGTTTTTTGTTTGTTTGTTTGTTTGTTTTTGTTGTTGTTGTTTTCTTGGAATTCTCAGTGTATGCCCTACATTTTGTCCTAGAAATATTTTTTGAATCAGAGTAAAAATTTTTTTATAGGATTTTTACAAGTTTTCTTGCATCTGAAAAGGCTCAGAATGTAGTTACCATTGTTGCGGGGTAGTTTGCATAATTGTGGTTTTTGATGAATGCTTTAATGAGAGAGCAGAAATTGATACTGTATTAAAAATTTGGAATGTGCAAGCAGCTTTATTTCCTCTAACAGCTGGAGATATAAAGTAACCAGGGCTTTCCTTCTATATTAGGGAGAAAACTCTAACGCTTGCTTTTTTTTTTTTTCTCTTGGGAATTATTGGAAAATAAAGTTCCCTAAGAAAAAAGAGTACCTTAAATAAAGTGAGGCCTTTGATACTCCATGCGTGGCATCCTAACTCACCTGTTTGTCTGAACTAGCATTCACCTTTAGTGTACCTTCCTAGTAAACTTGCTGATCTGGCAATCTTGCTGTACCAGTTTTCCCTCATGATTTTTCTAAATATGTTTCAATCCATATTTACATTATTCTTTTGTGTGCCCTAAACAGTGAATACTGAACTGAAGAGTGGTATTTTTAAACAAGCTTCTCTTTAGGATCTAGAGTAGGACTATAGTTTAGGATTAAACAGTAAGACACTGTTGATTTTGCATACAGTGGCCTTTCTTTGCTGAAGAACTCTTCCTGATTTACAAATGACACTCAGAAAATTCCACATTTGACTTCTCAACAAACCCAGGAATTGTGAAGGCATTTTTGTTATTTGCCCCACATTTTCCAAAAAGTTGATCTCACAGAATACAAAAATGTCACCAACTGAAGCGTACAAAAGACGTGTGTGTGCTTGTATTGCACAGCTAATGATTTGGAAGCCTTTTGAGTTACCCTGCACCAGAATCTGAGTTTCAGATATTTTTCTGTGGGAACAAAGAATCTGAATGCTTGCAAATGTTTGCATAGATTTAAGTTTCTTGTGCTAACTGGACTAGAAGGATGACGTTCCTGCTGTGTACAGCAGTTGTGTGTGTTCAGTTAAATTAACATATACCCATCAATTACATTTTAGTCTCCCAGGCTTAGAAGGTGTAGAAGGAAGTGATGTTCTGAAAATTCTGGGTGTGTTGGTTGACAAGCATGCAGTTTTGGGCGTAAGTTAGGAAAGAGGTCATGTGTTTTTTTTGTTGTTTTTCTTTTTTCATTACATTTAATGTTCAAGAGAAACAAAAAGAAAAAACTAAACTCACTATACCGTATCTTTTCTTCTTGGGGTTGTGAGGAGATAAATGTATTCCAGCATGGAAACAGGAACGCTTGATTTGTGTTGACAATTATGGTGGTTTATGATTCTTAGTTATATTCTATCTCAACATGTAAATCTGTTACTGCTTCCACTAACTCTTGTGTAAGCTCATGAACCAGGAAGGGAGTTGACTGAAGAAAACAGGCTGTGGCTCATGCAGGATCATGTTAATAACATCTCAGATAACTTGGGTGTAGTTGTTGGAAAGAAGATGCTTTTCACAAAACAATCACGTAGAACTGAAATATGTTCAGATCTTCATAATGTATCATGACACACGGGCACTTCTTGAAGAGGAACCAGTACTTGCAGTTTCTTAGTTTTGTTATAGCTTTTCCAAGTTTCCTATTTTCCTTTGCTTATTGCTTCTATTGTTGCATTGACCCTGTGATCCTTTTTTGCTCTTCACTGTCTGTATTTTGTCAGAAGAAAATCTATACTACCACTCTTAGTCATAATTATCACTTTTCATATTTTTTTGAAATTATACATTGTTATGTCAGAACAAATGAAGTGAAACCACGTTCTGTCCCATGCTTCCAAGGCGAATACAGTGGGATGTATGATGTTGCTTAAAAGTAGGTAGGTTTCCTGAGCCTTCTGCTTTTAGCAGTGGTATGTTGCTTTTGTTCTGTAGAATCATAGAATCACAAGGTTGGAAAGGACCTGCAAGATCATGTATCCAACCATCCTCCCATTACCATTGCTACACAAGCACTAAACCACATCTTGCAGCTCCTCATCCAGACACCTCTTGAACACTGCCAGGGACGGTGACTCCACCACCTCCCTGGGCAGCCATTCCAGTGTCTGACCACTCTCTGAGAGAAAAAGCTATTCTATAATTTCTATGTTATTCTTTTTTTTTATTAGAAGTACAAATTTTATTATTGTTAATCCTATTATGTTGTTTAGTTGGACTTACAATAAGGCATGATCTTGGTATGCTTTATCTTCTTTGCTTATCCATTTGATGAATTGTATTTGTCTTCATTTTGCTAAGCCAAACAAGCAAGTCTTTCTAATTTTTTCATTACATTGCAGGCTTTTTGGTCATGTTGGTAACTCCTTTCTGTAGTGTTTCCAATTTGAACTACTTCTGCCCAGGGAGCCAAGAAGATCAATGGCATCCTGGCTTGTATAGGAAAGTGTATAGCCAGCAGGACCAGGGAGGTGATCATCCCGCTGTACTCAGCTCTGGTGAGGCCACACTTCAACTGCCATGTTGAGATTTGGTCCCCTCACTACAAGAAAGACATTGAGGCCCTGGAGAGTGCCCAGAGAAGGGCAACAAAGCTGTGAGGGATCTGGAGCCCCATCCAGCCTGGCCTTGAATGCTTCTATGGAGGGGGTAACCACAACCTCACTGGGCAACCTGTTCCAGTGTCTCACCCCTCTCACAGTAAAGAATTTCTTCCTAGTCTAAATCTACCCTCTTCGAATTTTAAACCATTTCTCCTTGTCCTGTCGCTACATGTCCTTATAAAAAATCTCTCCCCAGCTTTCCTGTAGGCCCCTTCTGGTACTGGAAGGCCACTGTAAGGTCCCCCTGGAGCCTTCTCTTTGAAGAAGATAATGAAGTTTCATACAACTTCATTTCATGTGCTGTTTTTCAAGACCAGTGAATCACTTCTTTGTGTGATGCTCTGTTCCTCTTTTGTTGTAGTGCCTTCTACTTCTGTCTCATCTAAATCTGCCTGCTTTTTTTCTTTTTCCCCAGCATTGTTAGAATAACATGCTTAATGTCATTTTTGGAGGACCTAGTAGTCCTTTTCAGTCTAACTGTTGCACATTTGCATCATCTTGCTTTATTCTATTAGACAATTTTTCTCATATGATTATCCTCTTCTCACATTTGTTTAGCACCAGATGATTTGCCTTGTCCAGGTTCCATCTAGTTTCCTTTCCTTTCCTGTTATCAAGGAAATAACAGATTCACTTCTTAATGTTAGGTTACTTCAGCATGCTAATCCTTACTGTGTTTGTATCCTGTTTTCCTTTATATTTCATACTGTTGGCTGCCTCTTCTGACCATGGTTTTTTTTCACACTTGCCGTGCTAATAACTTATTTTTTTCCTCTTTCATCGTATGATAACACATTTCATTTGACATTATTAAAATGTTCACTGTGGGGTTTTTTGCAACAGCTCTAATATTTTGATGTAGACATTATTTCAGTTCCCCAGCTTTAATGTGTTAGCTCTCTTAGGTTATACAAGGTAGCCTTTTTGTTCCTGAGTAATCAATGCTCTCCAACAGGACAATTTCCATTTCCAAACTTGTTGGAACAGATGAAAGATGCTATCAGTTTTGTGCTGTTACTATTTCAGTGCATAAGTATAATTTCCATGGAGGAGTTACAGGAATTATTGAATGGTTAAAGTTTGATATTACGGTATGGCAGTCTATACAAATTAAGATCATTATTGAACATGCCTAATGTTCAAGAAGTTTATACATGGAAGAAGATTTGAAGTACACCATTGGGAAAGGAAAAAAAGTTAAGATATTTCTGTGAGGTTGGAATAATTTTCAAATACAACAGCAAAGTAGGCAGGAGATGCTTTTTGCTCACTGTTCTGCAGACGCTTTAAAACTAGTCATGAATGGTTAATTATAGTGAAAGTGACTCCTTGTGAGAGCTTGAGAAACTATTGGTTTTATTTCATACTTCCTTGCCTGAAATGGTTATGAAGGAGGGGAGATAGAAGAAATCAACGCTGAGCACTGAAGTACTTTTGAGAAGTGAAGCTATCTGCAATAGCAAGGAGCTGCAGCTTCCAAAGATCTGAGTCTCTTGACTTTGGTTAGGAATCTCTGTAAAACTTCCTCCAAGTCCTTCAGCTCTCTCCTCGACTTGCTTACTATTTTATTTTAATTTTTTTTTTTGGCCCCAGCTTTTACCACAAATAAAAGAGGGAGGAAATGTGGGGAGCAGTCTCTTCTGCTTTTTCACACCTTCTTGGGATCCTTCTCAGCAGTGAGCAATAGCAGTTCGTGCGTCTGCTTTTGCTCACTGCTTTTCGTAGCAATCTAATGAATTATCAGAATTCTTAGCAGACTTTTTGCTGCCCCAACCCCGGGTTTCTACTGAATAACTACCCAGAATCCCTGGTCATGTTTTGCTGAACCTTTGAGTATGCAGCAGTACGTCATTGATTTGTACTGGGTTAATGTTTGGAGAGTAGCAGTAGACACGAAAGGAATTTTAGGACAGCAGGTGGGTGAAATTTCTCTTTCATAGTTTTCTTTGCCACAGCAGAGATGCAGCTCAATACAGAGAAATACAAGTTGAATCTGAAAATACTGGATTTGTTATGCAAATAAGTGCTTTCATTTCTGTATTCTTTGGAATCATTTTCATGACAAATAACATTTGCAGCAAGCTGAGTCTCAGCTTGTAAGCTCTGGAATTCCTGGTTAACTTACCATGTGAATAACTACATTAAATATCTGGAGTATATTATCTAAATGACATTGGTGTATGTGTCAGGAACTCTCAATCTTCTAGGAAGGACGGCTTGGAGGGCCAGGTATTTAATGCACGCTGATCAGATTGTTTTGTTGAGCCTTCTCTTCTCCAGCCTGAATTCCCCAGCTTTGTCAGTCTTTCTGTGACTGACAGATGCTCCAATCTAGGATGCATTTCAGTGTATTTTGTACTGAGGAGCCCAGACCAGTACTCCATATATTCCACCAGGGCTAAGTAGAATGAAAGGATACCTTTGCTCAGTGTGCTGGGCTGCTCTCCTCCTCGATCAGCCAGGCTTGGTCTTGCTCTTCCTTGCTGCAAGGGCACATTGCTGGTGTGTGTTCTTGCCATCCCACAGTTTGTCTACCAGCACCCTTTGACCGAGACACTGGTCAGACAAGTCAGTACTGGTGCATGGTGTAATTCTTCCAAAGGTGTATTTGCCGTTGAACTTTGTAGAATTCCTGTTTGCCCTTCTCCAATTTGTTGAGGTGTCCAGGGAATACCAGGACACCCATGTGATGCAACAGCCCTCCTGTATTCACAATGTACTGAACTGTTGCCTGACTTTTCTTCTGTAGACACACTGTTTATTCTCTTCAGTGCCTTCTGTGCTGTGGCAGAACTTGCTCTCTTTATCTCCCCACTACAGCTGCATGGGTGGTGTCCGTAGTAGTAGAAGTGTAACAGGCTCCTGAGGTAACCGTGGCTTGATGATCAAGGGCTTTTAAAAACTGTAAAGAAACATTTTCTTTGCAAAGCAATGATTTGGAGATTCTAGACTATGGTAAGCTGGTGGGGATATATTTAGCAAAAAAAAAACCCAAGTCAACAAACCAATAGCAACAAAAACCAACCCGAACCAGGAAACACCAGTTTCAAAACAGCGTTTAGTGTTCATGACATTGCAAGCTTTGTGTCATCATATTCTTTTTAATAGCCTTTTTAATAATGTAAATGTAACTAGTGCTGACTTAAGAAATTGCGATAGTGACTAAAAACATTGCCTCGTGTATTTTCAGACGCTCCTATTGCAAAAGCTGCTGTTGAAAAGAAATAATTTTTTTATAAGAAGAGAATGGGTAAGTGTTGTTCTTAGATTTTTGTTGCTGTTTCTCATGAGAAACATTTTAGCTCTTGTTAAGAGGGGTTGGACTATAAGACTCTTAATGTTGACCTTGTAGCTTTTTTATGTGTGTTTTTTTTAATTGTAGCCTGAAAACTTTGTGGAACTTCCAGCTAATGTAGTTTTTAGAGGATTTTTTTGTGTGAATGTTGTTTATTGAGATGAGTATCTGTTTAACAGTAAAATATAATTAATATGCCAAATGATGAAAGTGTACGTGCGAAAATAGGATGCCTTTAGGTTTTATAGCACAAAACTTTTAGATAGGGGACAAGAAAATTTCCCTATATACCTGCTGAAATTTCTCATTATATTGTTTGCTAAGGTCAATCTGTTTAATTCTGGCTAAGAGGTCATAATAGGGACTGACTGTTAAATTACTGTATGTGTGTGAAACATGGCTAATTGAACTTTTCATATCTCTCTCACTACAAATGATGGTTAATGAAACAAGGTTGGAAAGATTCTGGTGCTAGCTATACTTTTTCTGAAAGTATTTTAGCATCTTTGGCACTGATGGCAAGTTATTAAAATTGTCAGTAACTATATAGAGGATTATTTTTCTAGAAGGATATAAGTATTATCTGATTTTCCAAGCTGTTAGAACTTTAAAGACTTCCAGTTTTACCTTACTGCCAAAATTAATACTGTCCTGAATATTTAATCTTATGTGCAGTGTCAAACTCAAGTATTAATTTCTAATAGAAATGAAGCAGTACTTGGTGTAATGGGTCTGCACTCCTTTAGAAAATACGGTATTTGAAATACAACATTAACTTTCCAATTTGAATATGATAGAAATAGTATATTTATTGAGTTGGGCCTTTCTTTGCACTTTAAACCTTCCTTCCCCTTTTGTTTAAAGTTATGATGATCTTTATTACAGTTTACAGGTGTGCATGAAGACCATCTCCAAAGTCATCTTGGTGCTGAGCATGATGTGGGTACAGAGTAGTCAGTGGTTCCTACCCCAAAGAGCATGTTGTCAAAGCAGATACATAGTAAGACAAAAGAGAGGAGAGACAGGAAAAGCATAGTCAAAACTTATGGGGAGACTTCACAAACTCATTGGGGTTTTTTTTGCTTTCTCACCAAAGTCACAACATGAGTATGCACTAATTTTCTTAATCCAACTGGCAATGAGCAAGGAATTAACTCAATTTCAATTTTCCAGCACAAAAATACGTGCTTTGACTGCTTTCATTCCTAATGTGCTTCAAAAAGCATTTTTTGTCTTACAATCTGTATTTTGAAATATTAGATATGTGTTTAGATGACTTGTAAGTTATAAGTACTACTGTCCCAGACGTGGCAATCATTTTGTGAATGGAACAAGTAGCATATTCTTAAAATGAGTAAATTATTTTCACTTGAGAATTCATCTGGAGGAAATTTTTTTTCCTACACAGATTGCTGAAATCATGTCAGAATTTGGTGATGAAGAGAAGGGAGATGTTAATCAAAATAGATGCATTTTTCTAAAAATTCCTCTTTTGAAATAGGTTACCACACTTTTCAGAGAAGTCTTGAAATATGCAAATATTTACCTTATGTTTGGTGGTCTGCAGTGGTTCTTCTGTCTGCAAACACAGTCACAGGAAGGACTGAAGCTTGCATTCTTGGTAATTGGAATCAGTCATTGTATACTGAAACTGTTGCTTTCCTTCACAGATGGAGAAGAGAAAACATACGGTGGGTGTGAGGGCCCAGATGCAATGTATGTGAAGTTAATATCTTCTGATGGCCATGAGTTCATTGTAAAAAGAGAGCATGCATTAACATCAGGAACAATAAAAGCTATGTTGAGTGGACCAGGTAAGTATAACAGATGTAATACCCTCATGTCCTTCTCCTTCTCTGTTGGATAATTTGAATTTCTATCATATAGTGGGCAAAAGCTGGAGCAAATAATAACTTGTTCAGACCTTTACTAATTCCATTTCCATTGGAACTGTCCACCTCTGTGGAGTATTGTATACCATATAATTGAACTCCATAAGTTTCTGGATGGCTAGTAATTTTATGATGTTATTATTACCATTTTCCTCTGTTAAATGTAATTGAGGTCATTATATGAAGCTCGCAGCTGTCAAATTCAAGACAAGTGACTCCGTTGCTCCTCCATGGTAGAATTTGAAGTATTCACAAAGACTTTATGGCAGGAGTGCTTGAGCTTAATGGCACAAGTTAGTGTAAGTTTGAAGAAGAGATAAATTGACTGAAGGAAAACCCTTCACGTGTTACTAGGTATGTGAGACTACTTCTGTTTTAAGAAGTGTTTGAACTAATTGTTGAACCATGAAAGGGTGGAGAAGAGAATGAGAAATTGACTTGCATGTTTTTCTTCTTCTCTGCCCTTGTCCCATACAATTACTTTTGGCCAGTCGAGTAGCAGTAGGCTGTATCGACCTCTGATCAAATGTGGTCATTCTTTTTGATTCTGATGAATGGAATTGCTGGCAACATCTATTTGCTGAATATACTTTCAAATTATTCAATAATAGTGGGCAAATTAATTAATTAAAATTCTCAGATAAAATATGAATGTGAAAACACATTGCAGATCCGTTGTCTAATTCACTCCGTATCTGCCTCTGAGGTGTGCAAGAAGAGTAGTTACAAAACTGGATTGTTCCAAATTTGTCCTGTGATCTGTAACAATATGAAGAAATAAAAGGCAAAGAGGGCTAGAAAAGAGACTCTGTAAAGGAGTCAGCACTTAAGCATGTTTTACATAAACATTTGTAAGATAAACAAGTTTGCAAGTAAAATTATTCTTACTGTCTACAGGCCGTAGTTTCACTGATGTGTAAGCGTTCTCTATTTCAGTATTGTGACGTTGTCAATATGCTAACAGTTGTGTTGCTTCCTACTGTTTCCATTATAGCTTTAAGGCAGATTGGCTTCAGTATGTGTGTTCAGATATTTCTACATAAATACATGGAGACATTAGTAAATAGCTCTGCTTTGTGGTTATTATGAAAGGGATCCCTACAGAGATATGCCTATAGAGATAACTACATAACTGCTAGGTCACCTATAAATATGGAGTATATGTTAGTGGGCTTTGTATTGTCTTTCAGCTTAATAAGCTTTAAAGATGAGAGATAAAAACAGTGACAAATCTAACATTAGAGGAAGGCTGTGGGACTAACGACAGGATTTCGTATCCTCTGTTTCATGCTTAGAGGGCACAGAAGAAGGGTTCAAATATACTTGTGTTTTGAGATTTGAGCTTTGGATAAAATGTTCAAATCTAACAGGGATAAACTCTCACAGCATGCAATGTTTTCTGCAGTACAACTAGGGTTTTCTTCTTGCTCCTGCATGCCTTTTTTTTCCACAGCTTATCAAGTTAGTGCATCTTTAAGGTTTAACCCTCTGTCAAATCTTCCAGAAACCATCCAAGAAATTCAGTGGTAGTGGGAGGAGACAGAACTGATGAGTGTGCATATGCAAATATGGAACATATGTAAAACATTTTCTTTTCTTGAGAAAGCTAGCTAAAAATTTGGATGTATACCTCTTTTTCTAAATGGTAGTGTGAGCTTTTAGTGCTGAGCACGCTACAGTTTTAGAGAACCTCTTGAAAGAAAACATCAGAATTACACCTATATTTCTGGTGCAGTGGTTCAGAATATTAATATGTTGCAGCCTAAATGAACAGACATTTTCTAATGCAAGGGATCCTCTTATTTGTGAGGATTATGAATGTGAAATGCTCGGCTTTGCACTGAACAATGTAGCAGCTAGGAATATGGAACCTAGCAAGTCTGTTTGGAATATACTGTATTACTGTAGTAAAGTGTTTCATTTTGTGGTGAATTGAGATTCTGATTTTTTTTGTTTGTTTGTTTTCCCACAGGACAGTTTGCAGAAAATGAAACAAACGAGGTGAATTTTAGAGAGATCCCATCCCATGTCCTATCCAAAGTATGCATGTATTTCACCTACAAGGTCCGCTATACTAACAGCTCTACGGAGATTCCTGAATTCCCAATTGCACCTGAAATTGCACTGGAACTTCTGATGGCTGCAAACTTCTTAGATTGTTAAATAAAATAAATTATAATAAAAATGTAAAACTTTTTTCAGTATTTAATACATGTAGTTAAGTTAGTAACTTTTTTCAGATAGCATGTTGCGTGTGTGCTGTTGAGAACTGTTAAGTTCACTGCAGAGGCAATTGTCTTCAGTCCTTTTGCATATAGCAATCATTCAGTTGAGATTTGTTTTGCTGCTTACACAATAAGGACCTTTTCACAACTGAGACAAATAAACAAATATGCCAATTAGTAGATGGCTATGCCTTATCCTTTAGGTGTGGTAGAATTTTCTTTTAAGACAATGACTGTGTAAAATACTGGAGTTTAGCCTAATGCTCTCTAAAAGGTAATTATAGTTAAATATAAGTAGCTGTTTAGGGTTTCTAACTTTCTCTTGTTGTTAAAGTTTCTAAACATCTGAACTTAATCTCCTTTATAAGGTGGCTGTTCTTTAGAATACTTATACTAACTAGATTAGAAGTGACCTCTCTATAAGGTTTGTATACTGACAGCAATATTCCATTTAAGTTGGAAGCAGAGTGTAGGAAAATGTTTAAGGCTTTTAATTTAATCATCATTTAGACAAGTGAAGAAGTGTACTTGATGCATTTTTCCTTTCTAACCTGAATTTTCTCCTTCAGTAGTTACAACTATTCAAGTCACTAGTCGGTACAGTAACACTGTGATCGTACTGACAGTGGCTTTTAATCTCTGTGTATTCTGTGTAACATATAAAGTTGTTCTTAATGTTCTGTCACTTGACCTGATATGGATTCTTTATAGTTTCAGTTATGCTTTATTTCCATTGTTGTGGTGGATTACGTATTGTATTTAATCTTTAGATTAGCAGTCATTCCAGTTTTCTAAAATAGCAACTGAAATGATAGCAGTTATCCCATTCTTTACCTCTTCCCTGACCTCTCCCTTAAATCCACAGAAAAAAAACCCTAAATGTGGAGGCCTTGTATTGGATGGAAAGGGCATTAAGGAGATGTTTAAGGAGCTTTTTTAAATAAATGTAATATAGTTACTTCCAATGTTTTTACAAATATTTTAGAGGAAAAGGATTGGCAAGCCACTCACAAACTAGAGTGAAGCACATTAGCTCTTATTAATTCCTGCTTCTAATTGCCTATACAGATGATTCTTAGTTTTAAACAAATTTCCATGAAGCAAAAAAGGAGAAAAAAAATGAAAAATTAAACTGAGATGAAGTTGCTTCTTGTTCAGTCACGGCCTTGAAGAACCCTTCTGCCAAAGTAAAATGTAAATGAGCATGTGTCATGAAGAGCAATGCAAGAACAATGTAGTTAGCATTTCCATCAGCTCTCTCTGATTCACATTTTTGATTAAGAAATGATTGTGGTCTTTTATGGAAAAGTCCCACTAACAGATGCTGGGATCTCTTCTTTAATATGTTAACTAAGGGTGAAACTCTTGTCTAAGCCTGATTGCCAACATAAATACAACCTTTGAGGTTTTCCAGACAAAAAATGGTAACTTGCATAGACTATGCAATCTGCCTATGGAGGAGTTCAGTTCTAATAAATCAACTTACTCTGGACTTGAGCAATGCTTGATAGACAAGCTGACATACGTCAGCATGTTGATAGATGAGCTGACGTTAATTCACATCACATACTTTGGCACAATTTATCGTGTTTAGTGTGGGGATGTTCATGATTAGATTGGTTTTGCATGATAAAGCTGAAGTGTGTTGCAAGGTGATTGTCTGAAATCCTATGTCTGAGCACTATGGTCAGTGCTATTAGTAACTCATTTGCAAGAGCACTAAAAAGAACACAAAACAGAAATATGTTGTTATACTGCTTTTGTTAGCACCAGTAGGAATATACCCTAGAAGTTGAAGAAGTACTGACATAGATGTTTAAGTTCCAACTACATTGTAGGCTGAGAGTCTTAAGTTCTTCAGCCATTTTTAATAGTCCTGAAGTCAGTAACTTGAAGCTCAGACTGTTTAGTTCAAAGTGGAAGTAAAAATAATGTCATTAAAAAATAATAATAATTTGTTTTAAGCATTCCAAAACGACCTCCTCTTGAAAATACATTGCGTTTTATGATTCCATGCTTCAGCAGCAAGATAAAATACCTGTTTTATTTTTGAATTATAATTTCATTGTTTTTCCTTCAGCTTGACGTATCATACAGTAGCTTTGAACACTCAGGAAATGCAGTAGTGTCCTAGAACACACTATTTGCAAAACCACTGGCTGTTAAGAAAACTAACCTGCAGATTTCTAATGGGGAGGGGGGCAGAGGGAATTAGTGCAATTTATTTGGTAGCAACATGGGTATGCTATTAACAGACATTGGAAAATTACCACACTTAACCCCTGAGTTCTAAATAAATTTCAAAATTGAAAATTTTTAAAACTGTGTTTTTGTGGATTTGTGACTTACGTAGAATTTTCATGAATGTGTGATGAATAAGTTGCTAGTATTCGTGCTAGCATTTGAGTTACAGGTTTTGAAACATGTATAATAATTTTTTTCTCCTAGTTCTGAAGAGTTTTGTTGATTTAGTCAGTGTTTAGATACCTTCGTGCTCCTAACTGCAACAACTCACAGTTCTTAAAAGAAAAGGCCTAATACTGAGAGAGGATGGCATTTGTTATTGCCTTAAGAGGATATTTTAAGGTTCCATGTCCTATAATACTGAATTCCCTTTTGCTTAGTCTGATAGTATCTGATTTTTTTTTGTGATTTTATCTGATTGGTATCTGATTCAAATTTTAAACATTGGCCATGAAAAGTTATAAATTCTGTTTCAAATGCTGGATTATGATTTTTTTCGAGGTACAAGGTACTGAAGAAGTCCCTGATGGCCTCCAACATGAAATGGCTTGTTTATCTGGAGCAATCTGAAGTATGTTTTACAATACAGGAAATTCCCTTTTGGTTCTGAGGTTTAAAAATAGAGAAGCTGTCATCAAGGCTCACTAGGTCATTATATTCAACAATGTATTCAACACATTCTTTAAAAGGAATTGCTTAAATAGCAGTAATGTGTAGTTGCTTCTGGCTGTGTTTTTATTGGTATATATATGGTCATTTGTAGTCATGAGCTATTGAAGTGGCTATTTCCCCTACTACCTTTTTTTGGGTTGTTTTTTTTTTTTTTTTTTTTGCAGTGCCTTCGAAGGAATTTCCCAACACTTATCTAAATCTTGTTGATTTATATGATAAACCACAAGAGAATTATAGGCATAGTAAATTTTTTCAGTCCACGTTTTATGACAACTTACATTTGTTTTTAAATTTTGTCTCAAATGTTGCATTGTAATTTAAGAGTACCAGCTACTGCAGGGTCGACAAAATCACAGTAGGGTATAGGAATCATTGAGAAACAGCTAATTTGTCCGAGCTGAAACTCAAAGTGGAGACTGAGGGGCAAGCTTAGTTTCAATCTGAACAACCGAAAAAACAGCAGGAAGACTTTTTTTTTTTAAGGTTGGGTAGATTTAGATATTAAACTATCATGCTGTTTTTAAAGTACTGATAGTCCAAAGCTTTGAAATCAGAAGAAAAAGCATATAGTGTTGGGTTTTTTCCCCATAGAAAATGTTCAACTTCTAAGGTTTTGTCTGTTTGTTTTTACAATAAACTGAAACTGGATTTCTTTTTAAATATAGCTTATTAAGTGGTGATGTGATGGAACATATCAACAGTGTGACCTTGATGTGTTGCACAACAATTGGAAGAGTCAAACAAGCACACAGTAGATGTGGTGATTATTAGTCATTTATGAAGCTCTTTTGAGTGTTGGCAGTAGGGCAGCACTGAGAGAACGGTGACTTTTTATAAGTTCAAGTTTTTAAAAGTGTTATATGCCATGAAATAAAGTTTTGAGCATGTTACTTCTACAAACGTAGGCTATGGTGCAACCTCTTCTCTATGGGAGGTCACTGAGATTAAAAAAACAAAAACAAAAACATTCTGTCATTGCCATGTTACTGTTTTATGTTTACAGAAAAGAGGATTTTCCTCCCACACTATATGGGTGGAGTGCCTAGGACATAGGAAAGGTCAAAATTACTCTGACAAATGGAGTGCTTCGTCCCTTTCTCCTCCTGAACATGACATTAGTCATGTAATGATTTGTAGCCTCGCTTGTTGAGTGTAGAATTGGAAAATTAAAATTGCCCTTAAAGTATGTGCAGCGTTTTAGACTGGTGAAAGTAACAACTTACGAGTTTCTGGATAATAAACTAAAATCCTGATGAAGAAGTTGCTGGTTCTTGGGATGGTGCTGTGCAATGAGTTCTGGGGGAACGTAGACAGTTTTGGTGATTTAATGGTACTCCATACTTATTGCCTTTTTTTTTTAAGTTATAAATACAATGAATTCTTTCAGTATTAATTTTTAATTAAAAACTGACTTTTTAGATAAGAATTCACAGCTAAACTTTTTCTTCGCATTAAAAAAATACAACAGATACCCAATTACACTTAATAATAGAAAATAGTAGAAAATCTTCAAAATGTCTGCTACTTGAAGCAATAAGTTATCTATGTTTTTTGTCTTTGGTTGCTATAAATTCTTGTTATTTTGCTTGGTAGAAAAAAAAAATTTGTTAGGCTGTTTATTTCTCTTGCATAAATAGTTCTTGGCTTTTTTTCGTATCACTGAGACTGAAAAATACCTGGGATTTATTTGCATTTGGCATAAAGAACTTCATTTAGCTTTTTATATAGGGTAAAGCTTTTTTGCTTTACTGTAGTAGACTGCATGTATAATGTTTTTCAGAAGTGAGACTCCATGTCAGTCAGAATTATTTCTAGTCAATTACTTGAAACATATAAATGATCTCTCCATTATACACTATCATTTAAACTCTTCAGGTAGTCACAGAGCACTTCAATTATGAAAACTACTTATTTTAGGAGAACTGTTTGAAGGTATTTAACTGAAATAGTCAAGTAACTACTCATCCTTTTTATTTTCTTAACATAGGTAATACTTTGTTTCAGGGCAGACGTACCATGTAAGAAGTCTTGTCTTAAGGGTGTTAAAAAGCAAACTGAAAGAACCTCTAACCAACAGGCTGTGTCAGTGATGTCTCGCTGTACAAGCCTGCAAACAGAATTTTGTAAGCTGTGGTGGCCAGCAAAGATAGTGCTCAGTTTGATGTGCACACCTGGAGGGTTCGTTTTTCATCTTTGAGGAGATGTGATGGCTTACTGCACAGCTGTGTAAGTCACCTGAGAAGTCACTTCAGCAGTTTCATCCTGGTTCTAGATTTGCATGACCAAACAGCAACATAGATTGAAAATCCCTTATCAGTATTTATCTTCTTCATTGATGTTAAGCATGAGTCACTTCTGTTTACAACAAAATCTATTCAAATACCCCTTGGGCTTACCTGGGAAGCTTTCAATTCACAGCCTTAATAAAGATAAAAATAGCAATAAAATAACACAAAAACCTAAGCAATATTTATATTTAAATCTTAAATGTATTTCTTATCACTGAGTAGAGTCTGAGCTCATGTATGTGATAGATGCAGTAATCATTCCACTTACAAGAGCTCTGGAAAATGATGCTTTTATGTGGAAGAACATTTAATAATTACATCATGTCACACTATTTAATCTGTTTATCTGTTTAATCGATTATGGGTCCTATGCTGTCCTCATTATTTAAGTTTCATAGCTATGTGTATTTTAAAATATATAAGTTTACAGGATTTCTAAGAGTACTGGTGCCAAAAGCATGATTTGACAATTAAGTGTTAATTACAGTATACTGCTGAAACAGTTCCCCTCCTTTCCCTGGCCTTGTATCCTTCCCTTGCAGTAATTACAACAACTGTGTGTTCTCAGAATAGGACAGATTCTTTTTCTGATCTGATGGAAAATGATTATGTGTGATGAAGCCTTGCTCTCCTGGAAGTGGCTGAACATCTGCACGACAGTGGGAATTAGGAATGAATTCCTGATTTAGCTTTGCTTGTGCATGCAGCTTTTGCTTTACCTATTAAACTATCTTTTATTGAATACGTGACTTCTCACCTTTCTGATTGTCTTCCACATCCCATTGAGGGGAAGTGAGCGAGTAGCTGTGCAGCACTTATCTGCCTGTCATAAGAGGAGTTCAGTCTTGCAGTGGTTAAGCTGAAAGGTACAGATAGTCCAGTAGCTGCAAAATGGCTAAATCCTACACAGTAGAAGAAAGGGAAACATGACATCTTAGAACAGGCTCACCCTCTTCTGAAGATGCTGCATTTGCAGCAAGTTAGGAATAAGGTAAAAACTTTCCCTTTGCCTGCATTTGCTCCTTTGAAAGACCTGAGACAGAAGTGGTAAATGTGCCCCTTAGTATTCTCAGCTAAGATAAAAATGGAAGAAGCAATTGATGAAAATAAGTAAAGAATAAAACAGCAATACGATTTCAAAGGTAAAAGACATCTTGAAAATAGCTAACAAAAATCATTTTTAGCTATGTATGCAGTTCATTTGTATTCTTGATATACTTTTGTTTTGGTTTGATTCTATGGCTTTTGCTAGTATGACACAGACAGTGCTTTCTGCAGGTGCGTCAAGCTTGTGTTTATCAGAAGATCTCTGTTCCAGAGGCGTTTTAAGCTCAGTGCCCATGAGCTTGGCAGTGGAAGAAGTTGGCACGATTCCTCCAAGGTATGTAGTCCTCTGTGCTCCTGAGATGTAGTCGCCTGGCACCGCAGATTATGGTTGCTATGTCACTGGAGCTACAAAGGGAGGTTGATGTCAATGCGCAGCTAACTTCTGTGGGAGAAAGAGATAAGATGGAAGGCTAAAACGTACAGTGCGCTCAGACAAAAGAAACCAAGTATGTGTTGTTATAGTGGAGGAAGAATGATATAGGGAAAAGGGGAAAGCAGAGGAATAAATATCGGTAACAATAATGGAGGGAATGGAATGTAAAGAACTCTGATCAATAAAAATAGCTAACCTTTGTAAAACTGGTTAGATAGGTCAGAAAATTACCTGAGAAATGAGGACTGAATATCGATTGCCATTTTTTTTTCTGTGAACACAAGGTAATGCAAACTACATAGAAAAGTGGATTTTTAAATCTAATTCATGAATATTTTCAGATATATTTTTAGTAAGAGGTATAGTTGCAATTTTCATGATTTGCGCTACATATATTACTTGTGTGAGTCACCATCATGCATTTGATCAGACCAGAGCAAAATACATCCTGAAATAATGAATATCACATTAAACTCCTCTTACCCCTACAGGTTTTTGTGTTTGTGATCTGGGATCACAATATAGGAAGCTTCTGGCAAAAAAACAAAGTTGGCTGATGCAGGATGAGGCTGCACTAGCCCTAATACTTTCTTTCACACAACCAACCACAAATCTTTCAGTTCCTGCATTGACTATCTCTGCAGCTGCAACAGATTACGGGTTAACTGCACAAGTGTTTTCTCTCATATTTTGTATAAGTAAGGGTCAACAACAAAATGAACAGTAAATTACACTATAACCAACACCATGTGAAATCTACCCACATTAGGATTTGGGGCTTTTTGGTGTTTAGATTACTGAGTAACTTTGAACAAAGAATTATATGAGCCATCACAAAGCTGGGGACAAAACTGAAAGGAAGAAAATACTTGTATTCATTAAACTTTTCCTGAAAGTCTGCTAATAATATTTTTTTTCTTGCTGTGCTCAAATTCCTATAGCATTATGCACTGTACAAACATTTATTAATAATACTGCATCCAATTCAGGTTACTGATGTATTGGCAGGGGATAATTCTCCAGCTGCCCCTATTGCAGTGATAATGATGAAGTAAGGAGATTGCACAAATGTATCAGTCAATCGCATGACACTTGGAAAAAAACAAAGATGGGTAGTGTAAAATAGACCTTTTGTGTAAGAGCAAACTAGAAGTTTATGGATGATGTTTGGATTCTTCTAGTCACAAGTTTCAGTTGTAGAGTAACTGCATGGTTTCATAAGCATTTGGTTAAGATAGGGTGGGAAATAGCCCATCTCTGCTTTATAATTTCTGTGAAGGGCAGATCCTGAACCTTGCTTCTCATTTTTGTTATCCTGAGGAATGAGATTTGCTGCTAGATTAAATAACTTCAGTAAACAATATTTTAGCTTAAAATGCAGGAGGTGTCTTTATTTTTAACATCGAAAAGCTTTGGTGATTAAAAAAAAAAAAAAAAAAAAAAACAAAACCAAAACCACAAAACTTTGAACTTAAAGATGGTTAAAAGGTCTGATCTTTTGCTAAAGCCACTTCTTGCTCAGAGATTATTTATCTTTATTACAAGCTGAAGACATATTTCTATTGATTACAGTTGTTACATACACTTTTATGCCTCTTCATAACTTCTGTCCTTGATCAGTGTTTTCTAGAACAAGATTAAGAAACTGAATATAATGGATTCAAATCAGTTTTGTCTCCCTGTGATTATATGAACAAGAATAGTCAATATGTCAATGTTTATAGCTGAACACATGTCCATTGCTTAAACTTGATGCTCTTGCTATCTTTGTAGCATATGGCATTAAGAAATGTATTTTAGGATAAACATATGCTTGAATCATGCAAAAATAACAACATCTAGTAAAACATTTTCAGCAACAGCAATGTTCTACTTAATATTGTTACTGCCCAAGACAGTTATGAAGAACTGTGAGGGGAAAAAAAACCTTCTATGTCTACTGAACGCAATAAATTCTCTGCGATCTAAAACATATCGAGAGATCACATCAGCACATATCAGCAGTAGCTTCTAAGAAAGCACAATGCTGTGTTTTTTGACACTTCAATGTCACTTAAATGAAGGCAGTAGAGCAATGCCAGCTTGCAGGGCTTCAGGGGCCTACCATGTATGACTAAGAATTGAGGTTGGATTTAGAGGGCAAAACATATAGGATTCAGCTGACATCGCAATACTACTTCTATCCTTAATTCCATTGGGATGGTTCCATTTCCTACTCAAATCCACATATATTCATTTCTGTCATCAGCAAATTCCTCCAAAGCCCATAGGCTCATTCCTTTCTGCAGCTAGCTCATGGAGCAATGATACTCCTCCTGCCTTCTGTTGGTCCTTTTATGCAGAACACTGGAGTTTGCACGCTTGCTTTACGAACAGTAACACTGCTGACACTGAAACAATTTGGAATCCGATGCCACATTGTGCTGAGCTTCTGTTTTTCTCCAGATAGCCATTCTCAAAGTTGAGGAGACATAAAAACATGCCAGAAGGTAACACGTGAAGCTGGAAGCAACACCTTGGGTCACACCAAATAATGTGATTACAGAAAGTAAGCAGGCTCTCATATGTCTCAGATCCACCTTTAGTCCTAAACTTAAAGTGGTAAATTTCAAAGGCAAATATAAACAGAGAACTATTGTTCAGCCATTTAATTAGATCTGCACCCATTTGGCCACTTTCGAAAGGAAAATCAGGCGCTGCCTGTGGTGGAGGGGTGCCCCAAGAGGGTTCTTTGCATCATCACAAAGTACAGGTCTGAGTGGACTCAGCCTCTGGAACATACAGCTAGGTTAGCAGGGAGACAGAGGCTGTAGCTATAAAGCCAGCATTTCTACTAAGTCTTTATGTTTGTGTGCTATCATCAGGAATCCCACGGGGTTGTCTTCAAAAGAAGGACTGTGTACGTCTATTTTGAGAACCAGATAGGTCTGAAACACTCAGGTGGAAGTAATGGCTATAGAAGGTGTTTCCACAGAGTGCTTGCTTTTTGGGCTGCGCGCAGGTTGACTGCGGTGCTTGTTTGTTTTCACCTACACAGCCACCGCAAAGGCACAACAGTTCACTCCAGGAAATGAAAACAATCCAGAAATGCTCCCACGTGAAATACGCCCTTGCTAGTTCGGGCACGTCTGTCCCTGCAACGTCAGGGGAAGAACGAAAAAAGCAAACAAAAAAAAACCCAAAAAAACCAAAGGCGGTAGTGCTGCACGGGAGGTAAAGAGCAGCTTCTTCCTCCGTTAGGAACAACGTCAGCACAACAGCACAAGCGGAGCGGCGCCCGGCGTTAACGCGATCCCACCGGCCGTTTGCTGCTAACCCGCCTCAGGCGGAAGCGCTACCCGCAGCCGCGCGTCCCCGCTCAACCGGCGTTTCCCAACGGCCCCGCACAGCGTGGCACCCCGACGGGACCCTGCTGGACGGGCCAGCCGGCTGCAAGCGGGGCGCGCCGGCTCTTCACCCCTCCCACGCGGTGAGGGCAACAAGACCAAGGACAAAACCCGCCCGCCCTCCTCGCCACTCAGCCTTGGCGTCCGCCCGCACCGCCTCCCCCCAGCGCATGCGCGGCTCTGCGGCCACGTGACCGCCGAAGGCGGGGAGGGAGACGGGCGCGCGGCGCTGCGTCTGTGAGGGTGCGGGCTGGCGGCGCGGTGGGAGGGGGAGGATCCAACATGGCGTCCATGCAGGTGAGCAGCCTGCGGCGAGGCCGGCTGCGGGTCCGGGAGCCGGGGCGAGCCGTTCTTCGAGCGGCGGGAGCGTTCCCGGGGGAGTCGTGCGGGCGGTCGAGGGGAGCGGCCGGTCCGACGGGATCACTTGAGGAGCAAGAGGAGTCCGGCAGGGCTGGGGCGAGCTGAGGGGCGAGGCTGGGCCCCGGCTGTGGAGAGAGGAGTAAAGCGGGAGGACAGCGGCCTTGTGGGGGAGGTGAGGGGAGAAGGGCTTAGGAGTGAGCTGCGTTGGCCCAGCGGGCATGGCCTCGACCCGGAAAGTCCTCGGAGGGGAGGGGAGAGGATAGAGGGGAGGCCCCGACACTGCTCCTGTCCCTTGGTGGGGTTTGGGGAGCCGGGCGGTTTGCTGGGCGCGAGGGGGATGCACGGGAGTCCCATGGAGACCCCGTCAGGTCGGTGGCAAGGACGTGGGCAGTGGCTCCGTCTGTCTGGGGCTGTAACTGTCGCCGATGGGGGCCGCGACAGGCGGGCTCGAACCCGCGTGGCCCCGTTGTCCTCTCTGTGTAAAACGAGATCGTGATGCAGCTTCGGTCCTGCGGGCGGCCGGCGTCTGGTTTAGCTTAGCTGGATGGATGGATGGATGGGGCTGCTGGAGGTACGGTGGCGTGAACCCTGCTGCTTGACAGGTCTTTCCAGCTGAATTATTTATTCGTACCTGCTCCGAAGGAGTGAGTCTTAAATAGTAGCTGCAGAAATTGCTCTGCGAGAATGGATCGCTTTCACTGCGTGCTGTTCAGAGTGGATGGGGATTTATTGTGACGTGCCCAGGACAAAGGATCGCTGGGTTTGGTGGCTGTACTCTCTGTCTTTTCTTACCTCACCTGTAACTGCTCTGCTTTACCTTATTTTTTTTCCATGTTGTTTTTAAATGAAGATGATTAAGTGCTTCTGTTTTCTTTCTCCAGTTGGTGTTTCTTTTCTTGTTTTCATTCTGGTATTTTTTTTTTTTTTTTTTGTCGTTACTAACAACCATGGAGTGTAGAAATAATCAGATTAATTGTCCTGATAGCCCAGCTTTAGCATTAGCGAGAGTTAAAATGTCAGAACAGTGAACCTTTTGGGGTAAAAATTCTACTGATGATGTTTAGTGCCATAAAAATAACTGTGTGTCTTTCTGAGTTATTGAAATGAAATGGGATCAAGAGCTCAAACGCACTTGAACATACTGTACAGAATGTTCTTGATTTAGCAGTACTTTAGGCAGATAGTCTGATGCGTCTTTGATTTATCAGCTTAGTCTGGCAGATGCGTTTTTGTAATGCTTTTTTTAATGGTCGAACTTCACAAGCTCAAGTGAAGAATTAAGGCAGTCATTCATGAAGCAGAACCTTTTATGAAGCGATGTGGGGTGAAAAACAACGTAAGGAAGTGACAGTTCTGAAACACGAAGAGGGAGGCACTCTATGGGCCTCTGTAAGCCTGGGCTGTGCTGCTGTGTTTGGCTTATAAAATGACCTTCTCCAGCTTGCCTCACCCTTGTTCCTGCTGATCCCTCTCGAAAAAGAGAAATAATGATTACAAAAAGTGAGGCTGTTTAGGATACAGGAATGACAAATATCGTCTCAAAGATCGGTTGTGTAGAGGTTGTACTCTCTTCCTGTAAACATGGCTATAGTAGGTCTAATGTTGTAATTACTTGCATTTTGGATATAGTTGCTGTAAGATTATACTTTACATTTTGTTCTTTTGTCTTTTGGTGAGATAAATTTACAGAGTCCTTTTTGTTTGTTTACATCCTACTATTTGTGTAACATTCTGAAATAATGACTTTTTTTTTCTGAATTTTAGCCGTTCACTTCTGCTTTATTAAAAATCCAGAGGAATGGAAAAGAAATTCGTTAGGAACTGTTGTTTTGAGTAAGTGGGAAACCTAAATCCGTGTACTGTAAAGATATGTTTCCCAGTTTTGGACACTTTGGTGAACAAGATATGAAGGCTCTGAATTCTTCTAATGAAGAACATTTTACAAACAACAGAAGCTGTTGCTTGTAATTCAAAGTGATTTTTCCATTCAGCATTATTGAATTAATCAGTGCTAACACTTAATAAGGTCTGTCTCCATAGTGTTATGGCAGTGTCACTGGTGTTTTTGATAAGGATGATCTGTTGGTACTTGAAAGACATTTCAGACTTTATTTAAGCTGCCATAATTTTGTACAACATTGTAATGCCCTTGATCATGGTTTTTAGGTATTCACTGAAATCTGTGTGTTTAGCTTAAAGCAACATAGCCATCCTAGAAGAAAAGCTTTGAAACTGTGTCAAATCACTGCTTTTTGCCATGGTCAATGAAGTAGTTACTCAACCTGAGTAGCTACTGTGGCTCAGTTGATGAGTTGTAACTCATAAAACTTGTGAGTATGAGTCATTGTGTGCATATTGAAGTTCTATGATTTGTTTATGCTGGACACCTGTTGTGGTAGGTTACTGTAAGGTTTCTGCTAGAATAATGAAAGTCAGTGCTGTTGAGATCCTCTCTTTTGCTTTATAACCATTCTGTCATCCAAAGCGTTGTCTAATGTGCTGTTGGATTGGTTTAAACCTCAGTTAGGCAAATGGTGGTGTTTTTTGTTTTTTTTTTCCCCAAGAATTTCTCATTGAAGTCCAAGCTTGTGCAATTTCTTCCTGGAAAAAACAAAACAAAACAAAAACCAACAAAACAGAAAAATCGTGATTACTGTAGAGCAAGTGAATGGAATTAACTTGCTTAAGAGAATTTGGCATTGTATCTTTAGTCTTAAAGCTAGAGATGATGTAAAATGTATAATTTCTGTGCTAAGTATTGTGTAGTCAATGCCTTTTCCCAAGCCCACAAGTATCAACTGTTTGCACTAAACCTTGGAAGATCACTATATCTGGAACGCTGAGGTCTTAACTATTCCTGTTTTACTTCTCTTCATTCTTAATGCTGAATTCCTTGAAGCTTTGAGTTGTGTCAGGATGCATTTAAGTGGCTTTCATGAACACATCTACGGGAACTGCTTTAGCTGTGTATTTTATCACCTCTGGTCTTTTCATTATGTTAAGCACATGAGGCTTGTACCTGTAGGTATTTAAAACTGATTAAATTCAAAGCTAATGTAATTAATGACACAAGCAACTTTACTAAAGATTGTAGATTGTTGGCCTTCAGCACACATTTGTCTTATCAGGGCTTTGGTTTTTTGCCCTTGAAAACTGCCTGCTGTGAGGCCACCATCAAGATACATGCACACATCAAAATCAGAGTGCTACTGTAAAAGCAACAGGCTGCTTGTTTTCCGAATGAAAGAAAACATAACGTTTGGAATATGCCCGCGTTCTTTTTAACTTCATTGTTTCTGTTCATTACCAGCTCCTGTAGTCTCAGTGGAAGTTTCTGTTTCCGGCTGATCGCAGAAAAATTACTTATTGCTCAGTAGTTCTTTGGTATTGACACTGGTTTTATTTAATAATTTGGAAATGATTATGTTTTTATCTGTTTGACAGCCTTGTTGGGAACAAAAAAATCTAAAATATATTCAATAGAAGTTCAAAAAAAAAAAAAATAAAGGTGGGAAGGAGAGAAGGGAAGGGGGCAAGAAAAGAATAAGAACTTAGATGGGTAAGACTTAAATTTAAGTGGAACTTCAGTGCTGTTGCACATGTTCTGTGCTGATGGAGGTCTCTGCACAGGACGTTATTTCTGTTATTTTAAATTAAGTATTTTAAAAATGAGAATGAAGTAAGTAGATGCTATAGCTGTCTACCAATTCTGAGATGTAAGCACCGTGGGACTACTGGTAGTAACAATGTGAAATAGTGCCGTTGGCGAGATACTGTTGAAGATTTAAATAATAGTAATAATAAAATATTAAAACTAGAAGATGCAGATGCCACAATTGAGACCAGAATGAGTAGAGAGTAAAAAGCATTTCTCCTGTCCAGTGAGTTGTTGCCAGTCCTTTGTGTAACCTTCAGTTATCAGTCTGTATGCTATGGAGCATATTAGTTTGGGCTTGCAGCCAATATGGAGTGAGATAAATGTAAAACTTGTATTTGTTTTACCAAAATGAGTTTGTTTAATCTGTTTTTTCTTTTTTTTTTTTTTTTTTTATTAACTACTTAAATGGTTGAAAGTCCATTGAATATTCACAGCTATTAGTTCAGTAAAAATAAAACAAAAATTCTTTTAGGCCCTAAGTAGTCTCACATGCTTGTTTTTGCATCTACACCTGTATAAAATGCTTTGGGAAATATTTAGCTGTGCAGCAGCTGCAGAATTTGTGGATTAGAATAGAATTCCCTTTATAAATAGAAGGCAATGGCAGACTTGAGTTTACTAGAAGCTAATATACCTGGCTAGCAGCAGATTTGCCTCCTAAATAGGCCAACTGCATGGCTGGAGCGTGGAAAACTATGAAAGCTTTCAACCTGCTATTTTGAACATTGATGTGGCATCGATGTGTGTATTATTTAAACTAGTAAAATAAGAGCATGCAGATATTTACTGTGAAGAGCGTTTATCCCAGTTGATTGTAGACGTTTTTTTGTTTGTTCTCATAGTGCTCTATTCCTGCTCTTAGGCTTGAGAAGGAGAAAAGGGAAGACAATAGGTTTGCAAAAGCCAGGTAATGTTGTCTTGTTTAGCTTGGAAAGCTCTCCGTTTCTAAATAATAAGCAAAAGCAGCTTAATTTAGCTGAAATAATGAGCAAAAGGTCATTAGATCAAGCACTTCATTTGTTTGATCAAATTCCATTGAGCAAAGAACCTTCACGCTCTTCACTGTGAAGGTAGGGGCTGCTCTGGTGATACTGCAGGATAATTTTAGTGGTTAAATTACCCCTCTAATGTGAAAGAGGCAAGGCACAAGTTCCATGAACCCTGCCCGTTGTTACAGATGTGCGCAGATAGATTTGCTATAATGATCCTATCTCTTCTGTAGCCTTGTTTCACATTCAAAAGAGGAGCTTCCAAGGAGTTTGCAAGCTGAGGTTGGTGGTGGTGAGGATGAAGGACTTTTACTCCAAAAGATTTCTGCATCTTTGTGAAGTAGCAAAGGACTGACAGCTGTGTACTTGGGGTTGTGTTTTGCCCTTTGTATGGGTGGAAGAGGCAATGTTACAAGTTAAAAGCAAACTGAAAGAGTAATTTTAAAGTGGTTGGTTTTTTTTCCTTCTACAGAGACAGTAAATAACCTTGTGCAGTAGAACGCAGGTCAAGTAACCTGCCTTCTGCCTGCTTATAATAATTGAGGGCTTTCAAAAGGTGCTCCGAAATTTTGCAGGTTGTTTGCTTCCTTGGTCACCCGCCTCTCTCCATCTGAGGTCACCTTTCTCACTGGAATTAAAGCAGAGTATTATTAATGTAGGGGACAGAAAGAAGGGGAGGGAACACCACCATTCAGTGTTCAGTGAGAAAGAACAGAAGGGAATGTTGGCAGAACATGATTTACTGAGACTTATTTTGGTGGAGATTGTTGATATGATTGAGAATGCTGTTTGGCCTTTTGTGCACAGTTTTAACAAGAGCTTTTACTCTTCGTTAACAAAACCGAAGTTGTCATATTTTTATTCAACTTATAAAATTAAAAGTACTGCTTTATTAGCCTCATGGAAAAGGTCCTGTATATTTGTTGATGTGTTAAGTTTACCAGAGTATAGCAAGTATTGTCTCTAAAATAATGGAATAAAAATCTTTGTGGAATTCTATCCTTCTTGTATAGATTGGAGTATTTCTTCTTGATTGAAAATAGCAGCCAATAAAGAGGAGGGACAAAGAAACTGGATGGATTGAGACTTCCCAAATTTCCTCCCTGTCCTATCTTAGTGATATGGATTAGAAGAGCATTTAAATCTCGTTATAGTTTGCTGTTTCCAACTTCTGTTCTTTTTTCCAAAAGGCTTTTTTTTTTTTTTTTTCTCCTTTTTCTCAGAATCCAGCCTTATATCATGACTATTCTTTATAAGAAATTCCCTGGTTTTCCTCATTGTGCCAACCCATGCCAGTATGGTAAATTCATTGCTCTGACTGAAGCAGGCCAAATGATGTCCTTTGAAGACTGAATTATTTGCTGGGACTTGTTAGTGCCATGTGGGGCTTTCCTGGGCATTGGTGTGTTTGAAGAATCGATTCAAAAAGCAGATGATTAGCTGTCAGTTTTATCCTTTGTTGATGGATTTCATTTAATTAGCTTTAAAATGAGAAGTTTAGCATCAAAAATGGGATTAGCTGGCAAAAAGCATTTCAGGCTGTGGTGTGCAGAATGGCTTTGTGTGTGGTTATTGGTTTCTATTTAATTGTTTTGTAGTTCTCACTTAAGGCTAATGTTGTCTCTTAGCCACTAAGTCAATTGTACTATTTTATAAATTTATATTAAATTTATATAAAAATTTATATTTTTATAAATTATTCCTCTGACCTCCTGGTCAAATATTGAGAAATCCACAGCATGCAGTATTTCTTGCTTTGTTTTAGAATATCTTGGTAGAAATGTGAAGAAAATATCCTGTTTACTGAGCTGAGAGGTCAGCAGCACCACTCGCCCATCCCTCCCCAGTCCTAGTGGGGTCTTAAAATGTTCAGAATAACAAAGTGTTATAGGTGGAAACTTCTTTGTGCTCTGCTTTTAGGTTCCCCTAAGAAGAGAGCAGGGCACAAAATGCCTGGTGTCCGGGACTTGAATTATGGATTGGTTTGGGAGGATAGCGTGGAACTGGGCTGCCAGATGTTAACATGTTTTATTAGAAATAAGAAGGAGGGGACTAATCTGCTTCTGCATCCGAGTACAGATTGAAAACCTGATATTTGGCCAAAAATAGATCAAACTGAAAAGCAATTCTTAAAAGTCAAATCCTGCTTTATTTTGTTATGGGCGTATTATTTTGTGAAGCAGCTTTGCAGAGCGGAGCTGCGGCTCTAATTGGGCACATCAGACAATTCATCTTTTTTTCCTTCCTCCTCTGGGCCTTGATTAAAACTTACCACAAGAACTTTGATTAGAAAGAATTCTCCCAGGATTGTGATAGTCAAGTGACTGGGTGGCTTGTGGGTTTGGGAGTCTGGGCCAAATGATTTCACCTGAATAATGGGATATGTGCTCTGCTGGGGCTTTCTTGAGTGATCCAGTTGTTAGGAAACAAGATTTCTAGTTTGCAGTAGCTGTCTCTTGCATCTTTTCCATTGATTGCTTGATTTTTAGTTAAAAAAGTATTAGCTGTGTCTGTTTTTAATCTTGTTTCTCTTCTGAGAGCTTTCAGTATTTAAATTTGGATGTCTAACCTAGAGTAACCTGGAAGTAGTTGTAGCAGTAAGCTGCTGCTAATAATGTTAGCAGCACTGTTAAAACACTGTTAATAATGTGTATTTGTTTCTGGTTGTGGGGTTTTTTTTTTTGGTTTTTTTTTTTTTTTTTTCTCCTTTGCTTTTTCTTCCTATAGAAGTTTTGTTTCACAAGCAGAGTTATTTTTCCAATGCTTTGAACTCATATCCCTCAGGATCCTTTGAGATGCTTTTCGGTAAGAAATATGTGAATGGAAGAACCAAAATACTGAAAGTAGGGTTGTTACTGCTCTTGTTTCCAGCTAGTGGCTTGTGCCAGCAGACTTGTAGCAGCTCTGCTTATGAAACAGCATGGTGATGTTGTCACAACAGAGTTGTTACAGCCTAGTGACAGCTATTCTGGTACGTGGTTATCATTTGCCTTCATTCAAGGCAGGAGCACATCTCTTGCATGCTAAAACTTCTATTCAAAAAGGGTGTTTTCATGAAATATTTTGTAACTTGAATGAGGGAGGAGGTGAAAGCCTGTAAAGCCAAATGTAAGGTGGTTGGTTTTGTTTTTTTTTTTTTTTTTTTTTTTTTTTTTTCCCCAAAATTCATTATGGGATGCTTTTGTGCTGACAGTCTTAAGTCTTTAGATGTGCAAGATAATAGTTTGCAGTTACTGGAGAAATATTGTTGGGTCCCCTTGAGATGCAGTGGATTGTAACATAAAGCAGAAGACTGGAGCACTTAGGGGATTAATTTTTAACTTCTGTTTATGAGTTAGCTTTTCTTCCTTGCAGATCTCAAAACCAGATTAAGATTTGCATTTACAGTATATGACTGTGTGGCCTTGGAGAGCTACTCCTTTCATGTGTCATCACAATAAAGAAAGGGGATTTCTAATGCTTGGAAATAGATTTCTAACAAAAAATGACTTGCAGATTTTTTTGAGATTCCTATCCTTTCTGATGCGTCATATTTCAAAGTTCCTGTTAGATTTCTCAGTTTAGTTCTTTCATTTCCTTATGATAGCACTTAACTGACTATGGCTGCTGAGTTCTCTACCTCTCAAGGTGAAAAGGCTGCCACATTGCAGTTAGTTGCCCATCCCTGTTTATGTTAGAGAAAAAGAAGGTGTGACAGTGGAACACTCCCTCCAGCAGAAATGGCAGGAAGCTGGATACTCATTTTCCACTTAAGTTTTCTGTTCTGCTAGAGAGAACTGTTCTAGCTGCCCTTACAAAGTCCTGTCATCTACTGAAACTCCTCTTGGATTAGTCAGCTCAGTTTTTCTCTCTTCCAGAAATTTCAAGTCAATTTGAAAGATTGCTCACAGGGTATTTGTCTAAGCTCATTATTTAGTTTCCATTTTACCCATTTAAAGAATTGCACATCTTATGTGACATTTCTTGAAATACTGCAAGGTAGAATGTTCAAGAATTGCAGAGATTTGAAGGTATGCAGTGAGCTTTCTGCAGCTTTATTTTTTCTGTATCACCTTTGTGAAGTATTCACAATATATGCAGCTCTTAGGAGGCAAGTCAGGAGTACGGGCACGCTATTGAATTTGGTTGCATTATGGCATTAATATTTTACTGTGAATTTAACAGTGTATGTGTATTTTGCCCACTCCATTTATGAGGTCCAGTACCTTAATTGAAACAGTATTAATTGGCTGCCTTCATAGCTCTCAACAGCGTGTGTATTAATAGTTGGTCGTGACCCTTGTTGCTAAGGGTACCTTACTTTCTTACATTCTTTTTTTCTTACAGCTTTGTAGAGAGACTTCTAACTCTCTCTAGTGTCCAGTTTTGTGAAGGAGGGGTGGAACTGTTGTGATAATGGGCTTAGAACTTAGAAATAGGCACCTGATACTATGATACTGGTACTGTGATATATAACATCTGGCTTAATGGTGCACAGTAATCAAACTCGCTGTTTCTAGGAGCTGGATTCTGAAACCCCGTCGTTGCCAACTTCTTAATCTCTTCCTGTCTTAAGCTACCATTCTGTTCCTATTTCCACATTTATCTCTATATCGTTCTGCCTTGCCTCTGCTTCTTTATGTGATTCTTCAGGAATCAACAGAACTGAGAAATTTAGCTGTGGTATTTGAGATGCTGCTGAGCTGCTTCTAGAGTTGGCAAAGGAAGACATTTGCCATGTTGGAGATAGAAGAATGTATATTTTTGCCTTGCAAAGGGTGCTAGAAGCTACTGGCTTCGGAGATAAATTTAAACCTGAACTGTGACAGACAGTGGCTGCCATCTTTCTGGATTGAAATGATAAAGTTTGTTGTCAGCAGTCTAAGAAGCTGGCAGGAATTCTATTGCACCCAGTTAATTTTATTCTTGGCTCCATATGCTTTGAGAAGTCTTACGAGTTTGACACACGAGAAAATCTGTGGAGGATAACAGAAAGGGTTGCGCAAATCCTATTTGACAGAATTAGCAGTAGAATACAAGCCATTGCTATCTAAGGCAACTTTAATTACTTGAATAAACTTCATTTTGGAATTGATGTTTGGGCCAATGTTAAGCTATGATCTTTGTTCTCATCCTTGAATTGCTTTTTCCTGTAGAGGTAGGTGAATCAAGTAATCTTGGTTTCAAAGGCTTCCGCATCTGTGAAAGTACTCATGTGGACTGCTGGCTGTGCTGTTACTCTTTGCCTTTTGCAGCTGGTTATTCCTTTTAGTTAAAAGATTGATGTTATCTATTCTCGGGTTTCTGATCTTCCAGCTCTTTTCTTCCCTTTTTCTCTAGGTAGTGAATGTTTTATCGATACGATCCCTTTTAGTTTTGTTTAATTGGAAGTTGTATTAAAAAACGCTTAAGCATAAAATTCTCTCAAAAATAAGGAAGCTATCAATTTCAGATTGCCTGTGCATCTTTCATTCATTCCCCTTTTATGTAGGTAACTCCTTGACTGCAATCAGATTTATTTTTTTCTCCTCAGTTGTATTAAAACAAAAGTGACCAAGCAGGATGGGAATGTCTGTATGACATGATGGATTAGCACAAGCATTGGAATGATGAATTTATGATGTGGAAAAGAATGGTACAGCAAGCATAAATCCCAAGAGTGCATAAATGTATAGAAATCATCTGAGTGAGTGATGGAGGTTGTGGTGGGAGTGAGTAGCTGCACTAGCTTTGTTTTGACTGAGAGGAGCTGGTTGAGATGCTGAAAGCATCTCAGTATGTGCTAAAAAGAATGATATACTTGGTTTGTGGTACAAAAAAGAAGCAAAAATAATAATGATATTTACTTTAGATTTTACAGCACAGCTGGAGACCTGCAATTGAGGAAGGACTGCTGAGTGTCCAAGTGCTACAAGTTCATAGCTTTCCACTGTAAATTAGTATTTTCTTCTGTCTCCATATGGAAAAAAAGAATGTAGCAAGTGTAATGAAAATCACTATAAAAGAAAGGGTGAAATCTACCCACGGTGCATTGTTTTTATTGGTGGATTTGAAAATATTTTTGTTTGTCACATAAAAGGAAGATGAACAAAGGAGTGAACCTGTTAATGGAAAAGAAAAGCAAAGAACAGATGACATGGATGCTTTATGACAATGAGGCAGTAAATAATGCCTAAGATAGGACAGATTGGATAGTTTTTTGGTGTTGGATATTTTGTCCAAATATTTGGATATTTGTAGGATTCAACTGTTAGGAATGGTGGTTTTTTTGTTATTGTTTAAGTGTTTAAGCATCTGATTCTGATAATTTTTTGGGGAATTATTTTGAGTGAGTTTCCAGGTAATGAATACTTTTTTTTAAATCTGCTTTCATCTAGAAGGATGACTTCTGGAAGTCACTGAACCAAATGGTCTCTGATATCAAGGCTGTTCTGAAAGTAATGCCTCCTAATTTATTATGCTGGCTTATGATGTCAGAAGTGAATGTTGAGGGATGCAGCAGATGCTGAACCTTCCCACCAGTCTTCTATTAGATGTTGTTGTGCAACAGATGGCAGCAGAGGGGCGGTCTGACAAAATGGTGTCTGACGTGGAAGTGTGGGTGAAGCAAAGGTGTGCAGTGGAGTTCTTCCATATGGGGGGAAAAAGACACCCACTGACATTCACCAATGCTTGCTGAACATTTATGGAAACTGCACACTGAGGTGGTGGGTGCTGCTTTTCAGTGGCAGCAAGAATTGGATCAACTCCTGTGGTGCAGGTTCTTATGAGCTGGTGAAAATGCATTAATAATGGTGATGACAGGTTGAAAAATAGTGTTTCGTGGCTGGGTATGTGCTCTATCAAACAGTATTATTGTATTCTTTGTATCTGTTGTTGTTTCCATGGAAATAAATAGGGGCATTACTTTTGGAGTGACTTATGTAAAAAAGTTATATGTAGCTAGGGCATCCATTTTGGCTGTTTTCAAGAACAAATCATGTAGAATCACAGAATTAAGGTTGGAAAAGACCTCTAAGATCATCTAGTCCAGCCATCAACCTGTGCCTTTGACAGCTCTGGACCATGTCACACTATTGATTTGGTGTGATTTCCATTCTTTTTATGTGTAGTAGCTATTCTGAAAGTGGGACAGTAGGGTTTGTTTTTTTTTTTTTGATGATGCAAATATTTTTTGATTCATGTTACTGTAACTTTTGAATGAGTCAGCAAGAAAAATGTGGTATAAATTAATGGGTTCTTTTTTTGTGCCCTTCTAACTGCAGAAATATCTAAAGGTATTATAGCTGTAGTTTGGTTGAAGTGAAATTACTCTGTTTCAAATGAGTGTCTGATTGAGGAAGGGAGTTTTGTTCTGTCAAGCTGACAGGACCTGTCAAAAGGTATTTTGAAGGCAGTCTGTGTTATCTACCATGCTTTCTGTTATCAGCTGGAAATGATTGGGATTTTAAGAAAACACAGAAGTGACAACGAATGGAGAAGCTACAGTTGAAAAAAGGATTAAAATCAACAAAATAGGATTCAGCAGAGAAAGCTATGATGTATTTAACTGTAAGGACCAGTGTTCCTTTGGTGAGGCTCTAGACAATGCTGCTGTGGGTTAACCACATAGAACAGATGGCTAGATCCCATGCAGCTGCTCACTCAAACTGTCGTGTGATGGGGATAAGGATTGGAAAGGTAGAATGAGAACTTGTGGGTGAGGCCAACACAATGCACATGAAGCTTTTGCTTCATTTAAGGAAAGCAAATAAGGAGTCCAGTTGCAACTCTGCATTGGCAGATAAACACTTAGGTATTTGGAAGAAACCACAGTTACGTCATGCATAGGGGTCACTTGGGAAAACATAAACCAGGGCAGAATGCAGACTGAATGCAAGTAAAAAGCATTGTGCTGCTGCAAGGAGAAGGCAAATATGTGGGACACATACACAGAAAAATAGTGAGTAAACATTCTTTTCAACTGTGCAGCTGTGAGGCTTCAGCAAAGTGGCTGATTTTGAGTGTTGAGTTTCTGTATATATGTGTGTATCACATATTAAGTAAGTTAGCAGCAAAAATGAAATACTTGGAAAAAAATGAGAATTTAAAGAATAGTCTGTTTAGTAAAGATTGTTAAAGTAAGCTGGAAACAGGATTCTGTACCTGTAAGAAGAGTAGGAGGAGTGATTTGGTGTAATTTATTTCACTCGCATTTCTTACTGTGAAGAAAATTATTCCAATTGCAAAAGCAGCAGAACAAGCAGAGGTAAGGTAATGTGGGAAATAGTAAAGGCTTGTAACTTCAGTGATATTTAATAGTATATTTGATCCATGCTTACGGTAGAAAGATGAAGAGGTGACTTCCTTTAGTAATGATCAAGCTTTTAGTTTGTGAGATTGTACAAATGAGAAGGCTAAGAGTTGAGAAGGTGTTAATCTGATATCCTTTGTCCTGCCGTGTATGCTACTGCTAATGGCAGTTTTGTTGCTGAAAAGCAGTAGCTACATTCATGGCTTTCAGACACGAGGAAGTCTTTTTTTCTCCATGAAACAGTCCCTTTTCCAGTGTTTAATTTCAGAAACTTTAGGGAGTGTTTTCGAAGTCTTCTGATTATCTTTAACTGCATTCTGGGCTCAGCGTGCAAGAATGAAGAGTAGGCAGCAGCTCGAAGAATATGGTTCTCCTCCTTTCTGGCATTTGAGATGACATTTGGTGTAATGTCCTTAAGGAGCCCTGCTAGAAGAAGGACACTGATGTACTGGAGTGAGTTCAGCAGATGGCTACCAAGATGATGAGGGGTTGAACTGCATGGTGTACAAGAGGTTATTCATTCTGAAGAAGAGAAAACAGAGGGGAGTTCACACTGATGTCTTTGCTGTCCGGATGGGTGGGTGAGGGATAACAAGCCGTGACTCCTCATAGCTAGAAGCCGAGGGGGAACAGACAGATTGGAATGGGTGATGTTTCAGTAAGATGTAAAGAGAACACTTTGTACTGTGAGAGTAGTCAAAGGGTGGAATGGAGTGACCAAAGTGGCCAATTAAAAGATTATTTTCTGAATGCTAGTTAGCTCCCTCTTTTTCAGTATTTGAATAGATTATGGTTAGTAGATCATAATTACCTCTATGAATTTTGGTCTGGTTTCTCTAGGGTACTGGATAGCATCTTCCAGAGAAGCTCTGTAGAAATGTATTAGTCTGCAGAAGTAGCTGAGTTTGATGCTTGTTAGAACAAATTTTGAAAACTTCTGGTAAAAGAGTATTGAGTCCTAGTATGTTTTTCAGTTAATCTGTGAAAGATTTGTATGGCATGGTTGATAAAGTGTTAAAGAACAGTAGAATTGTATATTTTACTTTTCCAAGTTGGAAAAAAAATGATACACCGGAGCTTCAAGTCTTAAGTGTTTATCACTTTGTCCAGTAAAAGGCGTTCTCTTTGTGTAAAGACTGCCTTGCTTCTATCTTTAGACTGTACTGGCTAGAATAACACTTATGAAACCTTAGAAGTACTTTTTTCACCTTGAGCTGTCTGATGCTTCCACGATTTGTCACGGTGGGGACTGGAGAAACCTGGAAATTGATTATGAAATGGTATTTTTGTCCTTTCATTTCAAAAGAAGTTATCTTAAGATGATAGATATAGCTGAAGTTGCATCTTTCTCTGATAGAGAACCTTGAAAAAATGAACAACTTCTCTGATGGCAGCTGTTGGTCTCCTGTCCTATTTCTTGCTGCTTTGAGCTGGGGTCCTTTAATCCTCCAGTAATAAATGGTGCTCTTGGGGGGGAAAAAAAACAACCCAAAAAAAACCCCAAAACACTTCTGACCTTATTCTCAAGTGAAGCAGTGTTGGGATGCATGAAATCCGTAATCATAATACAAACACTCAGACTTGCATAGACCAGAGGAGGGTGTGGGGGGTTACAATGGATATCCTGAGGTGGAAGGAAAAAGTGTCCTTTGCTAAGACTTGGTTTTGAATGGGAGATTCTTCCGAGTGAACAACAAGTCCTAGAGGACGAGTCCAGGTTTCTTGGTTGATGGCACCCCTGCTGACATTTCCACAGGAGCTATGCCTGGAAAAGCCCTGTTAGTCAGGTGTGCGCTGGAGTCTTCCATGTGCGATAGGAGGTGATAGTCAGCTTTTCTTTGTGGTTTTCCTTGTTTCAAAGCAGTAAGATTCTTTGCTGAAACTTTCCGTTTCTTGCTCAGTAGTAATGTTAGAGGTTTGCTTTTCTGGAGAGGCTTGCTTTATTTTGGCTTTTGTCTGAGTATTCAGTTTAATTCATGTTAGCAGTGTTAAATACAGTTGGTGTTACCACCTGAAGCTTCTTTCTCTACCATTTGGGGAGAAGAAAAATGAACACAAAGACTTATATTACTAAATTATGTAGGCTTCTTATGAAAGAGTTGTTAATTGCGTTTTCAGCAATGTAGTTGGTGTGCAGTAAAAGCAATAGCCTTAAATTAAAGTAGCCTTTAATTAAAATTCTTTTCTGACATAATGTGTCACTTCAAAACAAAATGATTTGATTTCTTACAAACAGGGCACTCAAAATGTGTATTCATCAGAAACTTTTGTACTGCAGGCACAAAGCAAGTTTTCAGGGCTGCTTAATAGTAAGTTATTTCAAAATGTAAACTGTGAAGGTGCCAGGGCTTTTTCTTCAGGATTTGCCTGAATTTATTGTAAACCTATTTCAAACATATTAATGAGATATTGAATCACTTCTACATTGTGATTCAGCATCGGGAACAGTGGTTTGAGAGTTAGTTTAGGAAAACCAACAACCCAAAGTTGCAAATTTGTTTTAAACCTACATTTAAAAAAGAAGAAAAGTGTATGCTGAATGAAAATTAGGTACTGAACTCCAAAAGGAAATGTATTTTGTAATCCTTAGTGCTAGGTAAGCTTTAAATCTCATGTAAGGACATTTAGAATAGTAAGGATGATGGAAATGGACTGGTAAGCTGTAAACAAGAAAGTGTTGGCAGGAAAAGAGAGAATAAGATATGAGAGAGCCTTGACTTTTCCCGTTATGCGGACAGCTTGGAAATGACAAAACATATTGCATAATGTTTTACGGAGAGAAAAAAATACTCTTTGAAAGCATTGCCAATGGTAACACTTCACTGAGGTCCCGTATTGCTCGCTTCATACAACAGCTCTTAGTTTGTACAGAAAATAGTTGGTTGCAGCTGCTGACTTCACCCTGTAAAAATAGGTGAGAATTACCTGACCTACTGGTATGCTACTTCTGTAAATATTACTCTGTAAGTTTTAAGATGCAGTTGTTTAAAAGTTATAAAGTGGTTTATTTTCTGCAAAATCACGTAATCCAGTTTAGCTTTGTCTTCTGTCCCTTTGGGATGACCTAGGACAAGGAAAATGCTTGCACCAATGCCACATAGAATTACCTTTAACAATGAAGAGAAGGAAGAATTGTACTCTTAAAGTCTTGAAAAATTAATTGCAAATCTGATGCTATCTGGGGATTATGGAACAGTTACTGTTAAAGATGAAAATCATGCCTCTGTTCTTATTGTATCACAAAATCCGGGATACTCTGTATTTTGTAATGCTTTGCTTACTGCTGTTGTAAATGTTGGAAAATGTTAGAAAGCTCCTAGCTTAAGGCCTGTGAATTTGCAGTTTGATTTCTTGCAGATGACTTTCTTCTTTCTCCACTTTTAATTACACTTTGTACTTAACATTAGATTCATTTAAAAATGTCTACTTTCAGTAATTGATTAACATTTACTTAAATGCATGTGCTCGTTGTTGAACTTAGTGTAATATTCCAAATATTCCCTACAATTCCTTTTTAGAAAAGATTACAAAAGGAGCTATTGGCATTGCAAAATGATCCGCCTCCCGGAATGACTCTAAATGAAAAGAGCGTACAAAACTCCATTACACAGTAAGTATATGGTATATATACTATATATATATATATATGTATACATTGTTTAGTTTTTGTTGTCAAGCTGAAAAATGTAAGCAGTCAAAATCCCATCATACGTTTTCCACTAATCATTCCAGGTAACATTCTGAACTTCTGTTTTTTATCTAGGGAATAAAACGTTTTTCTAATTAATGAGTGTATTACCCAGCATAATGCAGAAATCTCAGGAACCAGCATAGTGAATTCATGAAATTCATATTAGGTATGTTACTGTTTAACAACATGGCAATTGGTATAAACTCTTCTTGGTTTGGAATAAAGCAATATAAGAAACTCTTGCAGCTGCTAGCCTGTGAGACTCCTCTAAATTTCATCAAAGAATGGAACTGATGTAGTTTTTTTTTTTTTTTTTTTTAACAGTATTTAGATAGTTTCGTAGTTATTAACTTCCACCCATGTTTTCTAAAAGAAGTGGAGAAAGGTTTTTAAAAAAGCAAAGTTGCTGAAGTTCATTTTTTTGCACTGTTTTCCTTGCTGTAGTTTTATTTGGGATTAGTAAAACTGAAACAGGTTAGTTAAGTATTCTCTGCATTTCACTGAAGTCAGCGGGTGTTTTCATTGTGTTAAAATTCTTTCAATTGACTGACATTCAAAGACTTAGACTCTTCTAACATTTTTGGATAATTTTGTCAAAGTTTTTCTTAGCTTAATTTTAGGGAAGTGTTAGATTTTTGCATCTACTAAGGTTTTCTATGAGTGTGAATTTCAGGCTGTTTTCTGTGATATGTGTGCCATTGACTGATGGATCAATTTAAAAACCTAACATGGAGCTGCCCAGTTGAAGTCGCTTCACATCTGAATTTCTGGTGATGGCACACAGACTGTGCTGCGTGAAGTTTTACACAACTGTTGCTTTTTAATGTTCCTGCTTTTTGTGATGATGCAGATGAATATTACTGAAACAAATTGAAACGGTGCTTTGCGGAATTTCTTACTAATAAGAGTTGTAAAAAGAAAAGCTTGTTTTTTTATGCTCATAGTTTTCCATTATTCTAAGGATATCTTTGTTAGCAGAGTGCTGCTACATTGTGGTTGGGTTTTTTTGTTTTTGTTTTTTTATTGCTGCATGCAATTTTTATACCTTTCAATACGTTACAAATAGAAACTTCCTGTTTACAGTTGTGCTTGTTTTTTTTTTTTTTTTTCCAAATTATTGCTGAGTAAAAAACTTCCTGCCATTATAAATATCTTTTGTTGTTTTTTTTTTTCTTTGCCCTTTAAGGGCTTTCAGTGCCAAGTAGAATGTTCTGAGATAATTAAATTGTGGTTAGAGCTGGTACAGTATAGATTTGTACTCACTTGGGTTTGAAAGGAATTGAATCAATTAATTGAAGCCCATAGTGTAACTGGGTCATTTTAAACCCAGTTTAATCAGTTTCTTTTTAGTACACATTAATTAGAAGTTTTGGCTTAAGCAAAACAAACCAAAAAGAAAAAAGCCAGCAATACCTCAATCATTTAAAAAAAAAAAAAAAAAAAAAAAAAAAAAAGCAGTGTTTGGAAAGAATTATCTTCTACTTTCTAAGTAAAACTAGTTCAAAAACTGGAAAGTGGAGATTCTGGGTCACAAAGACCAGTAAAGCTGCACAGCTTTAAAGGATGCAGTGCGTCTATAAATGTAAAGCAGAATATATAGCAAGAGATAAGTAGTCTCAATTGCATCTAGAATAAATCATTACAGAATATCCTGAGTTGGAAGGGACCCATGAGACTCATCGAGTCCATCTCCTGGATCTAGGCAAGACCATCCAAAATTAAAACTGTCTAAGAGTATTGTCCAAGTGCTTCTTGAAGGCCATGGCCATTGCCCTGAGGAGCCAAATCCAGGACCTGACCACCCTCTGGGGAAGAGCCTTTTCCTACTACTCAATCTGATGCGGCTTCATGCCATTCTCTTGTGTACAGTCACTGCCACCAGAGTGCAGACATCACCACCAGTCCCTTTGCTCCCCTCGTGAGAAGCTGTAGGCTGTCGTGATGCTTCCCCTTCAGCTTCCTCTTCTCTGGGCTAAACAGACTCAGTGGTCTCGGCCACTCTTGCCGTCTTTTGCCTTCTAGGCTCTTTACCATCTTCATAATCCTCCTTTGGATGCAGTATAATACCTTTATGTCCTTACGTTGTGACACCAAAACTGCACACTGTGTTTAAAGTGAGGCCACACCAGTGCAGAGCAGGGCAGTCCTTTCCCTCGATGTTCTAACAGTGCTAGGCCTGGTGCACTGCAGGGTATGGTTGGTCCCTTTGGCTACCAGGGCATACTGCTAATTTTGATTCAACTTGATGACAACCAAATGGCTTCCTACAAAGCCATCTCTTGTCCTCTGAGTCTCTACGTATATATGGAGTTACCCATCACAAGTGCAGAATTCAGCACTTGTTCTTTTTAAACTCCATGTGATCATCCAGTTTGCTGATTTGCCAAGATCTCACTGCAAGGCCTATTTACCTCCAAGGGAGTCAACTCTTAGTGTCATTAACATTTAGTGTCATTAACAAACTTACCTAGTGTCCTTAGAATCCTGCATTCAGATCAGTTATAAAAACCCTGAAGAGAACAGGCTCTAAAATTGAGCCATGTGTAACCCCAGTAGTAACTGCCAGCCTGGAGTAACCCCATTTACTATAGCCATTTGAGCCTGACCTGTGAACCAATTGTTTACTTGTCATACTGTGAACTTCTCTGACTGGATGCTGACCATTTTCCCTGAAGGCTACTGTAAGTGTTAAAAACTTGTCTGAAATTAAAAAAAAAAAAAAAGCAAAAAACCCTACATGTACTGGTTTCTCTTGATCAGCTATATGGACAACCTTGGTGTAAATGGCAATAACTTAGTGAAGGAGGACTTTCACATAATGATCTAATGACTTCATTATTTCAAGTGTTTTTCAGTAACTTCCAGAATAATTTTTTATATTGTTTACAAGTCACTAAAGTGAGAATGACTGTCCTGTCATTACCAGGACGTATTTGTTGACCTTCTTGACAGTTAAAACATTTGCTAACTTCCAGCCAGCTGAAACCTCTCCAGATTTCTAAAACCATTGAAAAATAATTGAAAGAGATCTTCTGGTGAGCTCTATAAATCCTCTCACACTCCACATATTTTCATATATCCAACTGGAACAGCAGATCCTGCAGAAATTCAGAGTTGGCTGGAAGTTTCTTTCCTCTAGCTCACCTCTGGTCCCCTTGTGGAGTTCTATCATCAGTACTGCAGAGGCAAAAAAGGCATTATATGTTTCTCCTTCATGAACATCCCTGTTTGTGAGGTGACTTAACTTGTCAAATAATGAGCCAGTGTTCTCTGGTGTTCCTTTTGCTGTTTAAAAAAAGCCTTGATTCTAATGTTAGTACATTTTCTTTTTTCCCCTGAGGTTGTGAAGAAGATCCCTGCTCAGCCAGGCCAGCCTTAATCTCCTCTTGCTTGATTTCTGATGCATTGAAATTCCCTTGCTCCTTTGCTCTTAAGATATGACTCTTAAAAGTGGCCAGCACTGATGGGTGCCAATTTCTTCAAAAACAGATTCCTGCAGCATCTTACAAAGTAGTTCCCTGAGTAGCCTGAAGTCTGCTTTTCCCATATTCAGTGCTGAAGTTTTGGTGGCTGTTTTCCTGTCACTAAAGATTTGAAACTCAGCTGCTTTGTGGTCACTGTGGCCAAAGATGGCTGCTAATTGCCACTTCCCTGCAAGACTCTCTCTGTTTACAAGTAACAAATCTAGGAGGGCACCTTTCCTAGTAAGCTCCCTTAGTAATCTCCTGAGCCTATTTATATCAGTTATATGATATTCCCAGTTAAAGCTGGGAAGTAGAAATCATCTGTAAGGACAAGGGCAGCTGTTCTGGAAATATCCCTTAATTCATTGTAAAGTCATTCATCGATGTTGTCATCCTGGTTGGGTGATCTATGGTAGGTTCCTGCAACAATATCTGTTTTATTTGCTTTCCCCCTAATCCTTAGTCAGAGGCACTCAACATGTAATTGCCAAGTGTAAGTGCCATACAATCCAACTCTGTTACATACAGTGACACCCCTTACTTCATCTGCAATTAAAGGGCTCTTCCCCATTACAGCCATTACCATATTCCTTCTGAGGAGGATGACAGCAGTTCTGTAGGGGAGCAATTTTTCTAAAAATAAAATTAGTTTAATGCAGTAGAGAAGAAGATGAGGGATTGATGCTGGAAGTAATACTGTTTAATGTCTTTATAGGTAGGTAACAGGGACAGTGGGATTGAGTGCATCCTCAGAAAATTTTCAGATGGCTCCAAGCTGAGTGGTGCAATTGACATGCTAGAGGGAAGGGATGCCATCCAGAGGGACCTGGACAGGCTTGAGAGTTGAGCCCATGCCAACCTCATGAAGTTCTACAAGGCCAAGTGTGAAGTCCTGCACTTGGATCAGAGCAATCCCAAACACAAATACAGGCTGGGCAGATAATGTTTTGAGAGCAGCATTCAGGAAAAAGATTTGAGGGTGTTGAGTCATGAAAGTCTTAAAATGAACCAACAAAATGCACTTGCAAGCCCAGGAGGCCAACCATATCCAGGTTACATCAAGAAACATGTGACCAATAGGTCGAAGGAGGTGATTCTGCCCCTCTACTCTGCTCTTGCAAGACCCCACTTGGAGAATTGTGTTCAGTTCTAAACCCCTCAACACAAGAAAGGCATTGAGCAGTTGGAGTGGGTCCAGAGGAGGGTCACAAAGGTGATCAGAGGGCTGGAGGACCTCCCCTCCAAGGTTAGTCTGAGAGAGTTAGAGCTCTTCAGCCTAGAGAAGAGAAGGCTCAGGGGGAACCCTGTAGCAGCCTTCCAGTACCTGAAGGGAGTCTGCAGGAAAGCTGAGGAGGCCCTTTTTATAAAGGCATGTAGCAACAGGATAGGGGGGAGATAGCTTTAAACTGGGAGAGGGTAGATGTAGATTAGATGTTAGGAAAAAATTCTTTATTGTGAGGGTGGTGAGACACTGGAACAGCAAGGTGGCAGATGCCCCTGTCCTGGAGGCATTCTAGCCCAGGCTGGTTGTGGCTTTGAGCAGCCTGGTTTAGAGGGAGGCGTCCCTGTCTATAGCACTGGGTTGGAACTAGATGATCTTAAATCTCTCTTCCAACTCAACCCATTCTGTGATTAGCGTGCACCACTTAAATACGGGGATGGCAGCATGGAGAGAGGTTGGGAATAGTATCGTTAGAACTTTCAGCTGAAATAGACCTTGTTCTTTGAATGGTTTTCTGTTCTGAAAAATCTCATTTGCCTCGCTTGCAACTGATGTAAACGATCTTATCTGAGAGTTTTTGTAGTCCCTTGCTAAATCTTTATGTTACTTTGTCCCTCAGACACGTGAAATTCTGTCAGTGAAAGACAGAAATGGGGAAGCAGTTCTACAAAGGATAGTGCTAAATGATCAACAGAACTCTGAAGCGATGGAATTGACAGAGCAAGATGTTGCTATTTGTCATGAACACTGCACAAAATCATATTTTTGCCTAAATCAAAACAAAACATGTCACTTTATTCCATGTTGTGATGGAAGGATCAGGTGCAGAAGAGAAGTACATCTTAATTACAGTTGCAAATTGTCCATTTTCTATTTTTAATTTTCTATGACCTTTTCATTTTTATGCTGTTAACCTTTACAGTTTTATGGTTTCCTTGTGTGTCAGATTATGTAGCATTTCATTTCTAACTTCTTCACAGATGCACAGGAGCATCATTCCTCCTCACCCTGGGGATGCAGATTTTATTTTAATAAACTGTATTGATGATTTCCTTGACAGAAAGATAGAAACAACATGGAAGGAGAATGCCCGCTACTCTGTTATATTCCAAGCCTGTTTTTATGTAGGAATAGTCTCTGGAAGTCTTCTATGTCAACTGTGGCTCATGTAATAGGGAATTGATGAGTCTGATGAGTTCAAGTCATTGTAGTTTGCAGTGCTATGGCAGTGCCTGTATATGAAATACCAAACTTGATCCTTTCAAATGTGGGCTTGAGGCATTATTCACTTCTGTAACGGCTGTACTAATGGAGAGTTTGGAAGATTGGCTGCGTGGTAGTTGATTTTATTTGTCCTGTGCTCCAGGAGTAAAATAATAGTTTGTTAGTCCATAATACTATTTTTTTCTCCATTCTTAGGTGGATTGTGGACATGGAAGGTGCTCCAGGAACGCTATACGAAGGGGAGAAATTTCAGCTTCTATTTAAGTTCAGTAGCCGATATCCTTTTGATTCGCCTCAGGTGTCTGCTTTCTTCCTTCCTACTTAATTCTACCTCTTAGCAATAGTTGTGTGACACATGCTGAATATTAATGCTCTTTGTATATCCTAATGTGAGGTTTAGTTGTTTCTAGACAAAAAAACCACATCTGCACAATATATTTAACATAAATTGAAACGAATCTTCAATGAAGTGTAGTGTCTACTGCAGTCCACTTGGTTTCATGGAAGATGAAAGAACAATGTACACTTGAGCTTTATTTGTATACTGTGAAAGAGCAACACAATAGTAGGAAGGTTCCTTTTGCTGCAGCACAGGCCTGAACGACAATTCTTTTGCCTCCTCTTCATCTTCTAGTTCATTTTTAAACCTCTTTCACCTACTGCCATTGTTAATATGGCTGTCAAAATAATGTGGTAGGGATTCTCATAAATACCTGGCATCTCTGGCAGGTCTGCAAATCTAGTGGTTATAATTGAAGTGTGAGCTACTGCTTTCATGATAACATTAAGTACTGGAGGGGCAGCATTACTGCTTGGGTGCAGAATGAGCTCTGTACATCCGCCTGTCCATTACCTGAGAGGACTGTTAGAAATCATGGTTTGTAGGAGGAAAGTAGATGTTCAGTTATCACTTTGGCTCTCCTGAGAATGAAAGAAGAAACTTGAGTGCTTTAGTTCTGGCCCTGTTTCAGCTCGAAGTTTGAAGAGTCATCTCTGCTTTTCTCGTGGTTGTTGAAGCTCCAGCAAGGAGCTGCACCAGTCACTTAAAATGTTAAAATACGTATCTTTAAGTATTAAGGTAAAAACTAAGAAATGCTGACTCTTTAGTCTCAGGTTTTAAGGAATAAATTGGCAAATTCCATTCCCATCTGCATTTCGTTAGGTTTGCAGTAAGCTACTCATAAGCGATCCACACGACCCACTTTGTTTTGATTCCAAGCAGGTACTGTTTGTACTCAGTATCCAACACGTAAAAAAATTATTGTAAAAAAGCAATCTAGATCAGTACACATAGACAAATGTAGCTATTTCTTTGTAAGCATAAAAGACAATTAAGAATTTAAGTGCTGCTTATTTAGTTGGAATGGCTAGAATTTCCATCGTGCTGCTGTACAGTAATTTCATTCTCTGTTTTAAACTCTTGATTTATAATTCTTTCTCCTGTAAATCTACATTCTTTGAATTGGCAATTCATGTTTCTGCTGTTTAATCACTTAATTGTTTTCTGCCTTAATTGAATGTTGTCTGTTATGGTGTGCATGCTTTTACTTACTAGTATGCCTAGTCCTTGTTTTCCTGTAAAACATTAGTTAGATATTAAATATGTTACTAAGTTACAAAGGTAAGCTTTTCAGTGTATAAAATATACCAGATAAAAATCATTCTGCATCCACTTTTTTCTGCTGTCGTAAAGAGAAATGCATGCCATTTGGCAAATAGGTTGAGCTTTCTCACCTCAGGTTCATTTGTGATTAAGGTGAAACTTCTTTCTGGTAGTCAGTAGTGCGATGGGGTGTGTGAACATGCACATGAACTTAGAAAATCTTAAGAAGATGTTGTGGTTTGAGTGGTATAGAGTTATTATGTTATTCTGTAAAAGATTGCAGTGCTTATGTTGGATAAGGAGCTCAGGAGGATAATGCTGCTGTGAGGATTTTGATTTTTTTACTCCCTTTTCATTGGTCCTGAGCTGACCTCATGTTTTTGTCAAACTTACTGTAAGAGCAGTAATTGTCAAAATTGATTTTCTAACCTTTATTATCCTTAAATGGAGGGGAGGTTCTCAGTGCTGTTCTCTGTTGTTTGCTTCTGTTAAATGAAAGTAATTCCCACTTAAATAACAATCTAAAATATTTCCTATGCGATAATGTATTATGGTTGTAAAGAGTCCTTTATGTTATAGCTAATAGGATTAGTGTGTTTAACTCTTCTTGAGTTGTCCAGAATTACATCCTATTGTGTCCATAGAAATACTAATTTGTGAATCTAACCTTCTGGATATGTGTCTGGCTTCCTTAGGATGTAAAAGACTGAGGTTTCAAGATTTAAAATCTTCAGTTAGAGATATTTGTTGCTTTTATATTCTTTTTGTTTTGTAGCTATTCATAGGAATAAACTGCATTTCGCCATTTATGCAACTTTCACTAGCTAACAAGGCTTCTGTCATTTCATTTTACATTTTGACTAACAGCTCAAAAAATGAATGAATATAATATGGTATGTTGCATTATTTATTGTAAATGAAAATGTCGGAACCCACTTTATTTTACAGAAACTGTGTAGTTTTATTTGAAAGTTGGATGTTAAACATGTGTGTTGTTCTTTTTTTTTAGGTCATGTTTACTGGTGACAATATTCCTGTTCATCCACATGTTTATAGCAATGGTCATATCTGTTTGTCCATTCTAACAGAAGACTGGTCTCCAGCTCTCTCAGTGCAATCTGTTTGTCTTAGCATTATTAGCATGCTTTCCAGCTGCAAAGAAAAGGTATGAAGTTTTTTTGTCATAGAGTCACTGGCTTGGGTTGGAAGGGCCCTTAAAGGTCTTGTAGTTCCAGTCACCTTGTGATGGGCAGGGTTGCCACCGCCTGCTGATTTCAGCACCGTTGGAGTAGAATAAGTGAAAATTATTAGTTTTCTATTTTGCAAAGTAAGATTTTTTTTGTTTCTGAAATTCTAAAATAGGCAAACTTGCTACATCTAAATTTCTGTTATTCGAAAGTATTAAGTTAGAACTGCAAACTAAATAGTACAGTAAGTACTTCGTAACTTTGTTTGATGGTAATCTGTTTGCATGGCTTTATTGGAGAAGAAGTGTAAATAGCAAGCTTCTGTTTGTACCAATTCATTACATTATATTAACACAAAGTTAAATTCTTGCAATTCTGTTAAAATTGTTTGTCTCTAAAGGCAACTCAAAACAACTGACGAAATGCGAAATGTCTTTTTTGCAGATGTCTAAGTTGTACTATTTTATTGACCTTGATCACTTTTATTTCAGAAAAGTAAATGATCCTAAGCTGCTTTTTGATCATAAATGAGTGATGCTCAGACTTTTCTTGGAAAAGAAGTTGCTCTTTTACTTTTGACCATTAGTTTTGGAGTGGAATTTCTGTGGAGGTTAATTTGGTCAGAGCTTGTACATATAGAATCATAAAATCACTCAGGTTGGAAAAGACCTTAAAGATCATAGAGTCCAACCATGAACTAACCGTACTACCCTAACAACCCTCTGCTAAATCATGTCCCTGAGCACCACATCCAAATGGTTTTTAAACACATCCAGGGATGGTGACTCAACCCATTCCAGTGCTTAACCACTCTTTCTGTAAAGTTGTTTTTCCTGATATCCAACCTAAACTTACCCTGGCACAACTTGAGGCCATTTCCCCTCATCCTGTCACCAGTGAGAAGAGACCAACCCCCTCTCGCTGTAAGCACATTTCAGGTATTGGAAGAGAGCAGTAAGGTCTCCCCTCAGCCTCCTTTTCCCCAGACTGAACAGCCCCAGTTCCTTCAGTCTCTCCTCACAGGCCATATTCTCCAAGCCCTTCACAAGCCTTGTTGCCCTTCTTTGGACCTGCTCCAGCACCTCAGTGTCCTTTTTGTACTGAGGTGCCCCAAACTGAACACAGTACTCGAGGTGAGGCCTCACCAGAGCTGAGTACAGGGGCAGATATGTGCTTTCCCAACATGCATATTTAACATATCCCAGTTGGTCCTACTCATGTGATTTTGGTAGGAAAATACCTCTCAAATTGCTTTGTTTTATCCTCTGCCTCTGACTTTGCCCAACAAAACCAAATGAATCAAAGTTCATTTTTCACCCATTCTAAGCTACGATTTATCAGTGTGAACTGGACCTAAGATATAACAATTAGATAAAAAAAAAATGGAAAGGAATTTCTCTTTTATTTATTTTTTTTTTTAATCAAAAACTCTTCCTTTCTCATGGGCTCTCCTCTTTACTTATTCTTCCTAATACCCACTTGTTCCTACCCCAGTCTTTCTCTAGGCTATTTGGAATTTATCATGGGATCTTAGCTTGGATTATCTGCAATAAAAGCCATTACCTACATTTTTCTTGCAAGATGACTTTCCCTGTTTGTTGCTTTACTTTCACTATATTCACATAACCTTTCATGAACTTCTGAAATAGTTCATGTATTTACTATATGGGGATTGTTTGATTATTTGTAGGTCTTTTCTTCTGTTGCAGAGGCGACCTCCAGATAACTCATTTTATGTAAGAACGTGTAACAAGAATCCAAAGAAAACAAAATGGTGGTATCATGGTAAGTATTTCACTAAGACCAGGAATTTTGAAGACAATTGAAATGTGGGAATGAAGGATAAATGCGTTGAAAGTCTTAAACTCATTAATTTCAAAAGTTTATGAAATGCTGTTTCTTGGATACTTGATGTGAATTTCTGCACATCTTGTTTTAATGGCTCCCAAGTGAAATTTAGATAGCACAGATAGTATGTTTTGAATTGTTGGGCTAAATTGGAATAATAGCTCTTGTAAATTGTCTCAATCCATGAGAGGTCTTAAGTTTGAGGTGTAGAAAATCCTTAATTAAAGTGAGTGTAGCTCTTTTTTCTCTTATTGCCAGTAATGCTTTTAAGGGCTTTTAAGGCTTTTACTGCAGTAGAAACACATTTACATGTTTCTAACAGTCACATATTTTCAGTTAATTCCACCATCTGCCAGAATTTTCTGTGTAGACAGTTGGATGACTTAAAGACTCTTAGGAACTTATAGTTAGAAGTGTAGTAATAAGAGTTTATGTGTACATGATAAATATTTATGTACTAGAATTGCTTTTTATAATTCTACAGTGTCTGTAGTGCTAGTGCTGTTTTCTTGTTGTTTTTTTCCTTGTCATCTGCTCTTTATCTGACTTTATGCTGTGTGGTTTCTTTCTTTTGCTTCAGCATTTGTCATCTTCTTCCCAGAGCTAGGTTTGGCTGTATGTGCTAGTTGTGTCTGGTCCCTAAAAGAAAGTAAGACAGGATGGGAGGGACAGAGGCTATGCTTTCCTTTTCTCTTGCTGGCTCTATGTTCTTGGCTTTCACTGGGAAAATACTGTCAAATAGTCATTGGGAAAGAGCAGAAAATGCTGTATGCTTAGATGATGCAGGGAAGAGCTGCTCTTACCTTTAAGTGAAGCATCCATCATAAGACATGCATTTTTCTGCTGTCTCCCTACACCAGGGAATGTTCTGTTTTGTATGTGAAGTGAGGTCAGGTAGTTTGAGATAGCAGGACTGGAGAGATGATGCTGCTTTCGTGCATAAATGCTCAAAAACCCAGAGATGCCTTAATAGTAAATGTTTGAGTTCCGTAGTATTTGTGGATGCCCATGGTTTTTTGACAAATGGAAGTGGAACAGAATGAAAGTGTGCTACTCGTGATAGTCTAAAACAAGTTGATTTCAATCACAGTAAGGCCAGTGCTGTATGTTGTAGGGTGTAAGTATTTAAGAAACTTAAGGCTGCTTATCATATGGTTGTAAATAATGCTGTTTATGAAATTGACTCCAATAATAATTGTACTCTTTCTCTGCAAGGATAATAGGCTGGATTTTTCATCTTCACTAGATTATTCAATACTCACTTTTTCTTTTTTTTGTTTTTCACTCTTGCAGTATCTTTGCTGCTTAATTATTTTGAGTTTGCTTTATCTTTATTGGCTATTTTGGAATTTTTTTTAATTTACTATTTTAATTTTGTTTTTACTTGCTAGTTAATTCTAAAGGGAAATGAAATTAAATTTCATTTATTGGCTTTATGTTGTAGTTAAAATAAGTCCTGCTTACTTTGCATTGGTACTACAGCCATCTCCTTTTGTTTGGGAGTTGTGTCTCTCAAGTAGAACAGATAATACTTTCATTTTTTATTCATGAAATTTGAGTTAAGTAAGCAAAAGATCAAATAAGTACAGAAAAAAAAAGTGGCTATTTGACTCTGAAAGTTACTATATAATTGTGACCCAGAAAGAAAATCAAGCTGCTTGTATTCCGTTGAACAAATCATGTAGTTACCTCAAAGCAGTTATTCAGTAGTTGTTTTCTGAAAGTCGGAGAACCTACTAAGTCAGAGTAACCTGGAAAAGCAACTGAAGAGATGAGAAAACAAGTCAGTTCATTTAAATAACTTATTGTTTTGCTTCATAATATTTTCATTTGTTTTTACTTCCTTTTTAGCTACTAATTACAATTACAACTAATTAAACTATTACTGTGCTTCTAATCCTTTTAAATACTTAAATTAAAAAAGTAAAATCTTCAAATATTAGATAAAAATTGTCATTTCCTCCCTGACTCAACAAAACAACTTATTCTGTAAACAGTTATAGATCCTTGTTTGTTACAAACTCAGCATCCTCAGAAGTCCTCTTTTAAAACCTGCTTTGTCTTACTAATGGTGTCTTTGACTACCATACTCAACACCTCCTTCAACTGTACATTGAATTTCACATCGACTTTCTCAGAGTTGGTTGTGCTGTGTCAAAGACAAAGGAGGATCTTCCAGATAAGGTTTTCTTAGCCATGTTAGGCTGAAATTGGTTTCATAAAGCTGTTGTCTATTCCTTTGTGTTGTTAAGAGGTAGAATTTTATGGGGAGAAAGAGTATGTGGCATTGGTGATTTTTTTTTCAGCCAGCAATTCCTTACTGTTTTTGGCTTTTGATTTTATTTTTTAAGAGGTGTTTTCCCTGATACTTCTAAACTTTTACTATGCTATTTAAACACCTCATCATCTCTCTTGCGTTCTTACCCTTTTTTTTCCTTACATGTACAGCTTTGTTCCTTACCCTCTTAATAAAACAAAGGCTCTTTTCTTTTTTTTCCCTGATATGTAGTAGTACTGAGCACATAGTGTTTTCCCAGTGAGAATGTAGAACTGTTTGCTGTGACTTCTATTTTTACTGTTCATGGATTTAGTAATGTGTGCTGTTTGTATGGCTACCTTTTCTGTGTATGCAAGATTACAAGTTAGTGCATTAATGACTGGACAGTAAGTTCGTTTTCTGTTTACAAGCTTAATATCTCCTGTTACCAGTTGCAAATATTCTACATGTTGATATGTGGAGTGAAAGGTTTAAATGGGTAAGTTTCCTCAGGCAAATATTTATATTTAAATATTAAAGTGTAGAGCAGACACACCTGGCGCAGTATTCTCTTTTTTAATAGGTCCAGTCACAGTCCTTAAAATTCAGCGAATATAAATATTTTCACATTTCAAGTCTTAGTGTTACAGGAGTGATGTATTGCCTTTGCATGGTTCGATCAGATGTAGTTTGTGTTGATTCTTGAGAAATATAAAAAAGTGTTAAGATTGGAGGCATCTGGATAAACCAGCTGTGCTGACACATACCGATATATATTCCTTATGGAAAGATTTCTCAGTTTCAGAAATGGATGTAGGCCTGCTTTTACTTCAAGGGGATCAAAATATTTAGTGTATTTGGTATTTCCTTTTCCTAGTGTTTGACTTTCTAAATATTGAATGTACTAATTATTGTCCTTTTGATTGACTGCTTGCCAATACTAATGCACTTAAGAATGTGTGGATAGTAGTTTGGCAATTTTGTATTTTATACTCTCATCTCTTTTTCTTGAGTCATTATTGAACAGAATTGTCAACTTATTCATTTGGTGTGTTTCCACTGCGCCTTAATTTCTGTGCCAGGAGTTGCTCATGCATACATCTCCTTGGTAATTCGGACTTAGTGTTTGTAGTAAATATATAAACATTCTCTTTTTTTATCTTATTTTAAAGATGACACATGTTGATGCCACCATTTTGTGATCCTCGTAGCAGAAGATAGTCCTACTGAGAAAACGAGCACTTTGATCATTCAGTCTTTGAACTTTAACCTTTGACTGGAAGTGACCTATAGGCAAAGAAGACTACTTCCTTTGACTGCATTTTTACTAGTGTGCATTCTGGGCGCATGTTGATCGCTGGTTCAGTCCATGCAACTGACATGCTTTTATTAGTCATACAGTATTAATGCAGGTGTCCAGAAATGTCAGAATAATTCCATTATTTTTATTTTAAGCTTTTGGAGAATTCCAGGTCTTCATATATTGTGCAATAACACTGAACTCCTTTGCGGTTTTGGTGCATCCATTGCCGGCAATGGACATTGTACCAGGGAAAGGTTTTTTGCTCCTGCCACAAAAAGATTGATGTGTAATAGAGCTGGGGAAAGTTTCAGATATTTGAATTATAAGCAAGGGATCTACCTGTACCTTAAAAGCCACCCCATTCTTTTGTATTTGGATTCTATGCACTGTGATCTCAAAACTAGCAGCATGAGGTAACATGCTTAGCTGAAGGACTGTAATAAGATCATTGCATATTTATTAAATTGTTTGTCTGCTGTCAAATTGTTTTGACATGGAAGGTTTTTCAAGTGACATTGGCAGGGAGGTACAATGTTATCCCTATGGTGAAATAAAACTACTTTTTGTATATAGTTATTCATATCTCTGAAGCAAAGGTATGAGTAATTTAGGGTATGAATGATTTAATCAAGAATTTATTTTGGAGATAAGAGAGGATGGCAGTGATATAACTGAACTTGCTGCAGTCCATAATTGGGCTTGTAATTTGTACTTTAGAGCTTTTTCCAAATAGATTGCACACTGTTATTTCCTGCTAGCCATCAGCATGAGCCCTACTGCCTACACCAATATTTCATTTATTTATGTGTTTGAAAGAAATCATATAACATTTTTGTTTGCATTCACTGTTTCTTTTGTTGTTGTATGTCATGTTTGAATGTTATGAAATATTTTGATTGAAAAGCTGAAAAGTCTGAAGTTATTTTCATGTAAATTATTTCTTTACCGTGTAAGCATCATCTTGTCTTTTAATCCTGTACTATAAAAAGAAAAAAAAATACATTTTTGACAGAGGCTTAATGTTTTGACAAAAAAGTGTGGACCTTCTTATTTAAGTTTAGACTAAAGTATATTTTCTTAACTTGCTTGTCCTTCACAACCATTTTGTTTGTTTTGTTTTTCCTCCAGGCTTTTACTTCACCCTTTCCCCTCTCCCCTTGGGGGGGGGGGGGGGGGGGGGGGGGGGGGGGGGGGGGGG
>NW_024884253.1:29749924-29768025 GCF_019232065.1 Centrocercus urophasianus
AAAAAAAAAGATGAAAAAGCCTAAAACCAGATTGATGTATTTTCTATGGAGCAACATTTTATTGAAATAATAGATAGTTGTTCTCACCACTCTGTAATATTTTGATACTGCAATTAGGTTATCTTTTTAGGAAGCACTTTTATAAACTTAATACCTTTACACGTATGCAAAATTTCTATGACTTTTATTTTTACTGTTGCCTTACTGTTGCGATCAAAAATAAAGAACCAAGTGGTCAATATGTGAATGTTCAGATGAAGCGACTGCTTGATTAAAAAAACAAACAGAAAATCAACAGTGACACAACCCAAACTGAATAACTACAAAAACAAAATTGGCTGATAGTACTGAGTTTTTTAACTGCTGTATAGTAACTGACAAATTTTATAGCCTTGTACATACTTCTCTGTTATCTAATGTTGAAAACATTTTTAAAAATGAAGAAGCATAACTCAGGGTGGATAGAGTTCAAATGGATTTGCTTTGGAGAAGTATTTTGTACAGCAATTATTGATACTGTCAGTGAAGTGAGGCTACAATATACTTCAGGAACTGCTATTTTTTCTACTGTATTGAAAATATATCTTGGCCTTTAAAACGCAATGGTAAAATCTAGTTTTGAATATAAATTTGGTGTGTATATATACTTTCACAAAGAGCCTTTAAAATCTAGAATTCAGATTCTTTTAAGAGCCAAAAATAATCATTTTAAGCAAATGAAGTAGTTGTGCTCCTAATTTCTTATTTAGATAAATTTTATTGCTTTAAGTTAATCAAATCTGTTATTTTTGGAAATGTTTCATATGAATGAGCAGTGATCTGAATACTTAATCTGTATATTCTTGTTAACTGCTCTCTATTATTGATTGAAAGGATTGTCACATCTTTGAGAATTCATGTATTTTCATACAACTGGTTCACATAACGGATCCTTTCAGATAGTCCACAGTGAAGAGACCTTATTTTGATACAAGGTAATGTGTCTGAAGAAATGGTTAAAGTGCATCTTCTCAGATACTTAAATCTTTTCAGATGTTGGATTGCTGTTCTACAATACATGATTTCAAAGAAGCTTTATGACATACTGTATGTATTTTGTTGGAGTTGTGCGATGTAATGCAAAGCATTATGGTTTTTTTTTTTATCTATGCTATCACATGGACTACAATGAAGTTAACTAAATTTATGCTGCTCTTCAATGAAATCCTCTGTAATAAGAGAAAAAGAAATCCAAGGTAGATTAGAATTTACCTCAAGTCTTTTAGTTTACAGTAGAAATGCATTCATTGGTTCTCTTGTAGATTTATTGGTAAGTTCTCCTATATAGAGAGGGCAAGGACAAGGCTTACATACCACTCGAGCCCTCAAATTAATGCAACTATTCTGACAATACAGTGGTGCCCTGAAAGGGGGTTTAAATTAGATGAAGGTGGTGCCATCCTTTCCATAGGGTGAGCCTGTGTATGTAACTTTCTTTTGCTCGGAGTTTCTCACATGAAATGGTTACAGAATTGGCTTGAAATGATCTTGCTTTTATTTTGTGTCAATGTTAATGTTGTTAAAGACTTTGTTTTTGTGTTTAGTGTCTTTATACTATAACACAATAAATTCTTGTTTTAAAATAGATTACTACCCTTGAATATAAGTACGTGTGGACCTTTTCATGGTGGAGTGCAGGAACATTGTTCATTACACTCAGCTCCTCTTGAGACAAAACTGTCCGTACTACTTAAAAGCTGTGATGGATATCCAGGAAGGGATTTCTGTAGTACTGAGATGTCTCCTCTTTCCTCCAGACAACATCTGTTGCAAAGCTGAAGAAAATTATATCTTTAGGAAACAAAACAAAGACTTAAGATACAATAAATAAAAGAGCTGTGAGATTACTTTTCATTTCTCATAGATTTTTAAATAGTTCTGTACTTCTTTGTTATTTGACAAATGCTTTGTGTATCATTGGGCAGTGGGAGTTCAGATGTTTGTTTACATCTAGGGGAAAGAGTATCTGTTACTTGATTAGCATACGTCAGGATAGTGCAATGAAACTCACAATTGCTTTTGGTCTGGGTTAGTTTAAGATGTGGGGGCTTCTGTTTTGGAAAAATAAGACACTTTTGTGATATCTGAAAGAAATATTCTTGTGAGAAGTTCAGTTTTTAATGTAGGTATCATACGTTATGAAGAGTGTCCCGTCTTTTTGATTTTTAGTTCTGATTTTATTTGAAATTCTGGCCAGTGTTAACAACATCTAAGGTTTTAAAGCTAAGGACTAAGGAAACCATACGATTTCTGTGTCAGTAACTTCTAAAGAGCAGATTACACAAACACTTGCCATGAAGAATTTATATAAAATGAATATTAAGGCTTTTTGATGGGGTTTTTGCCTTTGTTGTTGTTAATGTAGACATTTGTTAAAATTAATTATTTTTTTTAAGGAAAGAACCACCTGTGGCATCATGTTTTTTAAATATGCCTTGTTACTTTGTGATAGCGGAGTTGCATATTATCTACCTTTGTTGGGGAAAGCTGGTGTAATTTTTTGCCTCTGTGGTAAAGAGTTCAGCATTATGTTGTGCTGTACACTTAGAATGAAGCCTCGTGAATCCCAATCATTCTAAAAAGACAGCTGAATAGCTGAGTATTGAACTGAATGACCACTGTAATATTCCATTTTCAGCTGCAGCTGCACAGGAGACTGAGAAAGTTCATTTGGGATTTCATTTGTAATGCAAGTTCTTGTTGGCCTATTGTTTCTAGGACCTCTAGAAACTTAGCAGACCATCAGGATCATAAATACCTTAAAATAACTGGAGGAGTAAAAAAAATAAAAATAATAATAATAAAAAAAATCCTTTCTTTTACTGTATTAAAAAATAATTCAGAAATACAGATTTGAAAATATTTAGCTACTGCTATTTATTTTTACTTATATTTATAATTTTTATTTATATATTTATAATTATTTTATCAGAAGTGAGGGTTATTTTATTCACTTGCCGTGTTTTGTCTTCCAGGTTTTAACTCCTTAAAAAAAGAAGCGTTTGGTGCCTTTTAATCAGTTTTGTAATACTGATTCCCCTTGTACTGCTCTGTTTTCTGGTATTTAAAATCTCTGCAATAAGACTTTTAAACTCCTGTCTCGTCTTCAGCAGTAGAGGAACCTATTCTGTTTGAGCACTTACGAGTGGATTCTGCCAAGATCAAGTCTTTTCAGATGAATGTTCTGAGCCTTTTCTCTTCCCAGGACTACAATATAATCTGGATAGTGTTTTTGCACTCCTCCAGTGCACAGCGTTACATCTTTAGAGAAGGGATGAACAGAGCAGGTTTCCAGCTATTTAGTATTCTAGTTAACTGTCACTCAAAAGGAAGAGCTTGTTCTCTTCCCAACCTCATGCTTCACGTTCAGCCTTGCGTCTAGCTTTGTCCCAGTCTGCACTGAGATGATTTGGTATGTTAAACAAGTAGGAAACGAGCCAAGAAGAAAACGTGGACATTCTTCTTCTCTGTTAGCAAACTGAATCAGTTTGCTTCCATGATCAAGAGTTTTGAAGCTTGTACAAGAAGGGTGAAAGGATTGAGCAGCTGGGAATTGGTAGATGATGGCTGAAACTTGATTCATATGTTTAGGATTTTCTGTATGTTGTAAACTACTAGAAACATTGTTTTACAGGAACTGAGTTATATACAGTGAGAATTCTAAGACCTGGAAGTCTGAACTGCTTATGGCCATCTGTGGTGGAAGATACTCTTTCTGTATGTTTCAGCTCTGTTTTCCAGTAAAAGTCCTAATGGTCCAAAGCCTTCAGGTAGTCCATTACATCTCCGTTTAGATGCCTCAAGTATCTCTGCCCAGGACTGTCATTTTGTGTCCCTTTGCTCCCCCCCTTCCACTTTTAAGACTTATTTTTACGTATTGAGGCTGCAGGCACTTACTGTTGTGGATGTTTTTGTGTATTGTTTTTTGTTGGAATTGTTATTTTTTGTTGTTCTTAAAATTGCTTTGTAGTCTGCTGCTGCAGATCTATTTCAGAATGCTTGAAAGCTCATGTTTTGTCTTGCGATTGTCTCACCCCTTGATCTGTGATTTGCATCTTTGCTCTTCCTGTTATTTCAGGCATAGTTTTTAGAAAGAGAGTGCATCGTTGTTTTCAGCTTGTCACTGCTTAGGTAGAACAACTGGATAAAAGGATTGAAATAGCTATTGCTGTGGTGCATTATTAACGGGGTCACAGAATTGTAGTTGGGAAAGGACCTCTGGAAATCAACCAATCCAACTCCCTGCTAAAACAGGTTCCCTACAGTAGATTATACAGAAAATCATCCGGGAAGATTTGGAATATCTCCAGAGCAGGAGACTCCACAGCCTCTCTGAGCTGCCTGTTCTAATGCTTTGTCACTTTCAAAGTAGGGTGTGGTTTTTTTTTTTGGTTTTTTTTTTTTTTTTTTTGGTTTTTTTTGTTTGTTTGTTTTGTTTTTTTTCCAATTTTGTGTAGAACTTCTTATGTTTCAGTTCGTGCTTGATGCCTCTCTTCAGCGGTGCTCAGTGACAAGAGCCTGGCCCTATCCATTTGATCCCTCTTTTCAGGTATGTATAAGCATACATAAGATCCTCCCCTCCTCCTCCCCAGTCTGCTGTTCCCAGGCTGAGCAGTCCCAGGTCTCTCAGCCTTTCCTCATAAAGGAGGTGCTGCAGGCCCCTAATTACCTCTGCAGCCCTCCACTGGGCTCTGTAGAAGTTTCCTGTCTTTCTTGAACTGAGGAACCCAGAGTGGGACACAGTGCTTTGTGGTTAGCAGCTAGCCAGTTTTTTCCTGGTGGACTGGACTCTATCACTGAGATTGGAGGTTTCTAAGAGAAATTCACACCATTTGTCATCTCACCCCTTTCTCTGAAGATCTTTTCAAGAAGGCAGATTAAATGTGATGGTTTTGCTATCTATTTATATTGAGTCAGCAAAGAATGGCAGCTGTCATTCTGACAGTGAATTATTGCAGAGAATCAGCCTTCTCTCTTACTCTCTAAACTGTTCATGTCTACAGAAAAATATTGGTAGCTGTTTCACGTGTATGAGATAAAGTACACTTTTTAAAATTGAATGTAGACAATTTATTGATGGTTAGTACCCAAAAAGTATTAGTATTGGAAGTATGTATCACTAGGGAAACGAGTTGCAAATACCTGTAAAAAATACTCATTATCCGTATGATTTAGAGTATATCTAGCCTGAAGTCTTGGTTTGCAACAGTATTTGAGTTTTCAGGGAAAGAAGAAACTGGGGGCATCAGCCTGCACTGATTTGCTGTATATCACCCTGAGTCTACTGCTCTTTTCAGTCTTTTAATGCATCTGTGCATTACCACGTGCCCCAAGCAGCAATTTCCATTTAAGCATCATGCTGGGGTAATGGATGACTTTGGTCTCCTTGATAGGCTGGACAATCCCGTGCTGTGAGTGTTTTTCCAAATAGTCCTGTGAATTGTGTTGACTGACAGGCAACACCATATGGAGATAAGCTATGCTTACAAAGAGGGCTTGGAGGGATTAATGAGAGTTTGAAGATCAATTTTGATAGATTTGTGTGATTCTTAGAATATTGGTGGTGACTGATGTTAGTGTAGGAAGGTTTTTTGGAGAGAGCAGCAGTAATTGCACTAAGCAGCATGTTTTACATTATGAATCTCTTGAAGAAAGGTGGATGAGGGCAAATGCAAAGGAACCGTGACAGTCGTGCAGCTGATGGAAAGGCCAGAGTTTTTTCATTTTTGGTCAAGATTAAAAAAAAAAAAAGTATTGGAAAACTTGTATCAGTTTGCCAGAATGTGCTAAATAAAGAAGAAACACTGGCCCAGTCAAACTCCAACTGAAAGGGTGGATAGCCTTCTGTACAAATGGAGCTAATGGCTTTCTCTATACCTCTCATTAGTTACTCCAGAAATCCTAATGAACTCTCAGACAAATAGACTTCATACTTTGTCAGATGAGATTCTGAGCTTTTGCAGATGAAAAGTGGATATAATGTGATACTTTACTGTGTGTTTTTGAAAGTCCTTTGTTGTCTTCCTTCCTTTATTTAGTCTACAGGAATAGACTAAATTGTATCACTTGTGTTCTTCTTTGTATCCCAGATGTTGCAATGGAATGTTATATAGAAAAGCTTTGAACCTTTTTCTTAAAAACCATGCAAATGCTTCTTTTAATAGTCTTTACACTCATATAGATGTCATGTCTGTTTATATTATCTACATCTGTGCTACTTGGTAATTGTTAAACTCATTTCAGCATTTTGTGAAAGCTAATATTTTAAAGGTTTACTACTTGTACGTGATGTGAGTTGGTGTTTTATTTGGAAGGCAAATTTCCTTACATCAGAGACTGTAGAAAGCTTTAGGTCGTACTGAATGATTTCATCTTCCTAAAAATTCTGAAGCATAAATTCATGTAAACTTTTTATCCAGTATTGGATGTTCCTGAGTTAAGCATGACAAGAGGTGTTTTGTGCCAGCCAGCCCAGCCTGGAGCATTGCTGAACCCCTCAGGGTTTAATGTCTCAGGATTCTATATGGAGCAAATCAAACTAAATGAATGGGAAAATTTCTGGTGATCTTGTATAAGCTGCACTGTTTTATGCCAAGAGCTGCCTTGAAATGCACAAGAAAGTCATTATAAAACCTGCCTGGTTTTTAGTTGTACGGTTAGGAGTAGATTGCCACAGTGTGCATTTACTTTTTTTTTTTTTCTTATTTATGAAACACTATTGCTAGATTTAGTCTGTGGAAAAGAATCTTGCATCCGGTTTTATGCTAGAACTTGGCTTCTTGTTTTTGATCTCTACAGTAGTTTTATGTCTGGGTAAATGTTAAAGATGCTTTTAATAAATCTTGCTTTGGTCACACGTTAATCTGTATTGAGATCAATGTATATCCATCTTGATATGTATGCTATATTTACCATATTTATTTTTAGCTAGTCATTTTCTTTAAAAGTGGTTTTTACATGTTCATTCTTTGTTTTCTTAAAGGTAAAGATAAAAAAGAACTAAAAAGAACTTGAGGAAAAGGAAGTGAGAACTTAACTGTTTAGGTCTTGAAGTTGAAAGTTAAGGGCTGCCTCCCTCCCAACCTGAATTTTCAGTGTTAAGGATATCTTTCGTTTTTATTTTTTCTTTTAATAAATGTATATGTAAAAACAATAATATACCTGGTTTCATAGAGAGCTGTATGCATAGTGAAAAAACTGATTGGAGAATGTTGGAGTGGTGGTCTTCTGTCTGTACAGATGTGGTGCATTATAGATTATGTTTTGTCTTAATGTAACTTTGAAGGATAAAAGCATTTTCAAGGTGGGGATGTTTTGCTAAACTCTGAAGGTGAAGTAGACACTGCATTTGTTGACACTTCCAGAGAAACTGAAAAAAATGTGTATCTGTCGTAGGGCACTATACCTACTTAAAAAGTAGGTACACTTTGTAAGCATTTTAAATTGCTGTTCATGGAGATTGGTAGTGCTTTGTTAAATACACACAACTCCACAATTTAAGTGAGGTTTATTCTTGCTTAAATTGTCAAATATCACAAGTGGTTAAAAAAAAAGAAGTGTGTGCATGTGTGTATATATGTAATGGATGAGAAAGGCCTGGCTCAGCTGAGTGTTGTAAAGCAACATTTTAGAAGAACCATCCAAATAACACATTTTGTGTTGTTTCTTGAAGTATTTTGAAACTCCTTTAGCCCCATATTGCCATTACCCTGACAGCACATAGTTACAAACTGATGGTTTGGTGACAGTGTAGGATAAGCTTCTTATGGATGTGTAGTTTTTAAATTTCCTTAGCAGACATGAAAGACCTTTACTAAGGATAGTAAACTTAATTTTGACAAGATTAGAAAGTCATGCTAAGGAGTGCTCTGAAGTCCCACAGACTTCATCTAACAAATAATTCTTATTTTCAAAATACATTATGATATTCTCTTGTCCTATGGAAAAGTTCCAATGCTAGTTGCTGTGACATGCACAATATTTGGCAAACTACTTGCATGGTAAACTCATCTAAAAATGGCTACTTGGTATGTGGAATTGGTAGTTAAATCACATTTAACGTATGTAAAAATGCATAGATTCTGTATTTCTAATTGATGTAATGCTATTTAGCAATGAAAAATGAAAGGCATAAGTCACAGAATCAGTAATTCTCTTAAAACAGGATATCATTTGAGTTGCAGTGCTGCCAGTTGTCCTTTTTTAGTGCTTCCATTCAAGAGTTCACTGTAAACTTATGAGTATATGTAGCCAATAACTTTGCTTTAGTGTCCTATTGATTGTGATAAAGCTTGTATATCATTACTGATCTCTGTTTACAACACTTGTAACTTCTGATTTTTGTTTTTTTTTTCTGGGAGGATAAAGAAGCTTTTTTCCTCTAAGAAAAGTCCACATAATGTTGTGTATAGAGGATTTCTTTTTCTTATAGTGTGAAGTCATGTATGACTAAGATAGTCCTTGTTCCAAGAAAACAGTCATTTAGAGTCTTACTCATTTGACATAGCTTTGAATTACTGTATAATTTTATAACCTTGCCCAATTGCCTTACGTCTTTTTTCTTCTTTTTCCAGAAGACTTTTTCTTTTCTTTTTGGTTTAATGTCACTGGAAAATATAATTCCTTTTCAACTTGTTGTAGGTTGTATTCAATGTCTTGCAATAAAAGGAGTATTTTAAGAAGGCTAGGCTTTGTTAGTTTTATAATCCATACCACAGCAAGGTAGTTAAGATTGCTAATGTAGTTCACAGCCTGCTTTTTATTAGTTTACCTTGCGTAGCTGCATTGAAAAACAAACACGCTGTGCATTATGGAAAGCACCTTTCTACTGATTTGCTTATGCTCAGCCTGGTTGTGATCTCTTAAATACACTGCAGGTCAACTTATTGCAGTACGAAAACATATTTGGCTATGAGTAAAATATTTGATTTTGATGTGCAACACTGGCCTGAACGAAAGATTTTAAAAGCTCAAATTCCTCCTCCTTTTTGGTGCCTTAGTCTACTGAAGTCTTTGAGTTGAGAAATGTAGCAGGTATGGTTATGGTTAGGTGCACCCTCTCACCAGCATGGCCAGCGTTCTTTGTATGGACCCTGGTGAGCAGACAGAGCTCTGCTCTTGGGAGTGTGTCTTCGTGTGTGTTTGAAGTGTGCTGCTGTGATCTGTCTGCAGTGAGGCAATAATTAGAAACCAAAGCACTGCAAGATGGGTGCGATGCTTTCTTGCAACACCATCAGTGAAAACAGCACCACGTCTGGACTTGTTCAAAGGCCTCTTTACATAGTCAGAATGCTATCAGTAAAGGGAAGGGGGAAAAAAATCTTGTAAACAGCAATTTATTTTTTAATTACAGAATCTATTGCTGCTTTGGCTTGTGATTACACTTCGGCTTTCCCATACTTTTCTCATGAGTAAAAACAACATAATAAGTAACAAACCCTCCTAATTCAGAAGCAGATACACTATGATCTCTAGTTTAGTAATTCTTGTATTATTGTCAGTAATTCATCAAGACGTAGTTACAGCTGTCTTTGCTGCCTGCAGTCAGGAGATTTGAGGCACTGATTAACCTGAATTAGCTTTTTCTTTTCCTTCTGAAACATTGTGGTCTGTGTTTCAGAGAGATAATCCAAAACTAGTTTTTTGCAAATGTGAGGAAAACATTAGAAATATATGAAAAGTTTTCTGTGTTCAGTGTAGATGGTAAACTTGTGTGCAGTAACTGAATACACACACACAAGTTCATACAGTTACCCTGCCTAATAACTAGATGTGCATGAATATGCATAACATTCTCTCCAGTTATAAGAAGGTGGGATGACTGTACATGAAGTTCTTAAAATTCCTTGTGTAGAAAATAAATTAGGAAGATGTGTGATGATGCAAATAGCTGACACAAAGCCAGTCATGTCTTTATAACCCAAAACAAATTAAATGTGTAAATTCAAAGTAGAGGTTTGGCTTTATTGCAGTTTTGGATAAATGAGCTAGAATAATTAATACTGCTAGAATAATTAATACTGCTAGAATAATTAATACTGCGTAGTTTTCTTAATGTATGAGTGCAATTATTACTATGTAGTATAAAATAATTTGCCAGTATAATTTCTTCATTTTCACTAGCATTGTTAAAAGGGAAAGCATTTTTTTAGGCAGGGCTTGATTATTTCCAGCACGGCTGTATGAGTACAACGTGAACAAATAATTTCAGGGAAATGCAATTTTACCTGCAAAGCAATCTGGATTTGGGTCAGTGGCCAACTAATGAAGGACTGCCTATCATACCTTCATGTGGAGAAAGCTAGATGCAAGCTGGTGGTTGCAAAGTCAGTACGTCATTTTGTTTGGATTCACTTTGGTGGTGTGTTCTTGAACAGTGGTATTTTTGAAAGAATGGAGGAGCTCAGACTTGTGCAATTAACTGGAAGCGATGAAGAGCATTGAATATATGATGACAAGCACAAGTTCTAATTCATTTCGATTCTGGAAATGATTGTGTGATTCATCTGCTGTAGGGAACTCAGATTTTAGATGTGAATCATGAGAGATGATGTGTGAGTGGCTAAAAGTTTGCTGCTCCCAAGTTCACAGGAACAGTTTCTGTTACCTGGGAAAGCTCTGTATCGTATTTGTAAATTATTCAGTTGTATCATGGTTTGTTCATGTCTGTCATTCTGTGTCCTGCACCAGGTAATGATGGTTTTAGGCACCTGTGTAACACATTGTTCATGAATGTACATTTTAAAAGTAGGGCTAAAAAATAAACATTTTATCAACGCCTGAAAAGGCATGCAAGGGGGGCTGTAAAATTTCCATCCTCAAATGTTTTCAGAGCTAAACTGAATAACCTGAATAACCTGCTGGATTCAAAGCTACATCCAACTTAACATCGCCCCTACTTTGAAGGAATTGAGAGGCTGTAGAGCAGATGACATCCAGAGCTCTCTTCCAACCAGTTCTACTGCTCTAATGTATGGGTTGAAAGCGTGCACCTGCTTCTGTGGTTCTGTCCACTTCTTGTTAAATACATCACTGTGTGGTGGGCTTTTTGGATGACATCATGGGATCTGTTGAGGAATAAAAACACATTTGTTGATGACAAAATGTTGGGCAAGTCACAGCACTCATTGTGTACATATGAAGAAGAGTGGCTATGTATGAACCATGCACCTCTTACTGTCAAAAATCAAGATTTTTTTTTTTAATGATAAGTTGTTCTTACTGGGAGGTACTGACTGGCTTTTATCCTGTATCTTACAGTAGAAAGAAAAAAGTCATAAAGGTAAACAAAACTTAAATAATGACTCATGGTAAGTTTTTGGATAAAACGTTTTTGTTTTTTAATTTGAATTCAGTTTTCTTTCAGATGCACACCGTTTTTTGGCACAGTGTATTATATTAAGATATGAGATTCGTCTGAGTTTGTTTAAAAAAATTCAACATACATTTTTAAACTAAGTTTTTACCTATTTGACACTATCATGCAAATGTTGAATATCAATAGCACAGACTGGAGATACTAGGAGCTTGTTGGAAACACAATGACTGCTGAAAGCTCAGGTTCAGTACTTTATGCTACAATAGTGTTCTTCAAGCTAACGGTCAGTTAAAATTGCCATAAGTAAAAGCAAACAAACGTTCATAGAATCTGTCATGATCCAGCTTCTAAATTATCTTTGCTTGTGCAAAAGCTTTTGCAGTAGCCTCACAGAGAGTATTTGCATTATTTCCCATTAGTATATTGTGGCAGAAGAGTACGTAAGGAATTACATCCTACTGTATTCTTGACCTCAATTCTTACATGGAATACAAGGTAAGGAATGCCAGAAAACTAAACAACGGAAGAATGAGAAGGGAAGGAGATGAAAAGCTACCCCAGCTGAATCAAGGGTGTGTATAAAGCTGTCTTAGCAAATGCTGCATTCCCGAAAGTGTATTTAAACAAATTATGTCATAGTAGTGTTCTGTAAATGTGAATAGAACCTCACTGTCACCTAGATACTCATAACACCATCTTGTCACTAAGCATCAGTATGTGTATTCAATGTATAAATTGTTTCTAATATACAAATGTATACACTGTGTCTGGGGGTGCACTGTTAGGGTGCAGTTATACCCCCAGCACCTGGGAAACTGGTTGGGCTCCATCTATCATCATGCCACACCAATTCCCTGCTTGGTTTCAAGACGAGGTTTTAAAATAATTCCATGGAATAGCATAGATGCTGAAAGAAATGCAAATTTCAGCTTTGTTCTGATCATGAGCAATTATCTGTTGGTTTCAAAAATTGTATTTGGTGCATCTGATGTTCCAAGATAGTCAGAAATTATTTCACCTGTGCCTCAGTACTTTCATTTTTCTATCTACTGTTAATTTAAAAAAAGGCTTCATTGCTGAGAAATGGTTCAGCCTAAATCTGGCATTACGAAGTGCTTTCCATTTTGTTTTTCCTGCCCAGCCCTGTATTGCGTAAGTGACGAGCAAAGCCCTGAAAGGTGGCACTAGGGACGATGCTTTGGTAATAGAACCGTACGACTGCTGTTAGGCAGAAGCCCTTGAAAAGCTGCATTGAGTGTTGATAACCTGGAGGGGTTTGCAGCCTCCCTGGGCAGCTGCTAGCTGGGAAGCCGATGTTTTGCTGCTGCTGCTTGGAGCCTCTGGGCCTGTGGTCACTGCTCCACGAGGGCAATACATAACAGCTGCAGCAGCTGCACTCCTCTCCACCGTGTGTGTTGCTGGAAGGAGCCGTGGTTCGATCGGACACCAAGTAATCCGCACGGATTGAGATGCTGACATCAGTCGTGTTAATGACATTCAGCCTTCCTCTCACCACTCCTGCCTGGGAGAGGCGAGCAGCCTGAAAGCAGAGCTGTTAGGCGCCCGGAGGCAGAGAGAGATGAATAAAACCGAATTACAAAAGCGGTTCTCCTCTCGCCCCGTATCTTTTCGCGGCGTTCGTTCTCCCGGCCGCGCACGTAGGTCTGCCTGCGTGCCCTAGCGAGCAGGCAGCAGCTCTCGGTGCGGCATCGGCATGGGCCGGGCTGTCGGTAGGGGGCGGGTCACGGCCGGGGGAAAACGGGAGGAAAGGAGAGGTAAAGCGCTGCGGGGCTGCTCTCGGAGGGGGTAAAAGCTAGCAGCTCGGCGTGTGACAGCTGCCGCTCAGACAGACGATAACGCAGCTGGAGTAAAAGCTGATTCTTCCCGGCGGGGGGAGGGGGGTTTCTCTAGTGCGAAACTGAAAGAACCGTGAAGTTAAAAGGACGGCGGGCGCAGCAGGGCGAGTGACGGAGCTACCGCGGCTCATCCATCCGCCCGCTGAGAACTTGCGGGTGCCGCGTTCTCTATGCTTACGCCGCTCTCGTACGGCCGCCTCGTGAGGAGCCGGCCCGGCCGCAGCACGCGCGAATAGCGGAGCTCCTCGATCGGTACCGCGGCCGCCGACGAGTTAGTGGCCGGGCCCGCGGGGGCTTCGTGTCTGCACGGCGCCGGCAGCGTCCGGTCCGTTCCGTTTCGTCCCTACCCGGGGGCGCCGCGGAGGGCCCGACGTAACCGGCCTCAGCGGCGCGGCAAGAAGGGGGGCGGCGGACAGGCGGCCCCGGCGCCCGCGGTATGGCTGCCGCTAGAGGCGCTGCGCGGCCTCGCCGGGCCGGGAAGGGATGCGGACGGGGCCATTCGTGCTGCGGGAGCGGGGGGGAGCGAGGCTCCGGAGCTGCGCCGGGAACCCGCCGCGGGCGCCGGGGGCCGGAGGGGGGATGGCGGGGCGGCGGGCGAGGCCGACGGCGGGCGTGGGGCAGACGGCGGCGGGACGGCGGTGCGGCGGGGACGCGGCGCGAGGGGGGGGGGGGGGGCGGAGTGGCTGTGGCCGGCGGCGGCCGCCGCGGCGGCGGGGTCAGTTCTCTTTAGTGTTTGCCGATGTTGGAGGCGGCTCCGAAGCGTCCCCGGGAAGCAGGTAATGGGGCCCGCCGGGCGGCCCCGCGCCCCTCCACAGTGAGAGTAGGGCGGGCGCGGGACGGGGGAACCGAGCCTCGGCCGGAGGGGAGGGGGCTGCCGCAGCCATGATGTCCGGGTTCTGGTCCCGCTTCTCCTCCTCCCCGCTGTCTCCCCTTCCGCCGGCGCGGCGCGGCCCCGGGCAGGACTCCGCCGACCCCCGGGCGCCCTCCTCGCGAGGCACCGCTGCGCCACGGCTGGATGGAGGAGGGGGGCGGCGGAGGCGGCACCGACTCCGCCATCCGCCCCGCGGCCCTTGCCGCCGCCACCTCCTCCTCCTCCTCCTCCCTCGGGCGCCGGAGCCGGGCAGCGGACGGCCACCGCGGGCAGGCAGGTGAGCGACCCGCCGCAGCCCCCGGTCCTGCGCGGCCCTGGCTTTGAGGCCGGGCGTTTGGGCTCGGCTCGGCGGGGCTGCGGGCCGGGCCTGCCCGGAGCTGCGCGGGGAGCCGGTGTGGGCTGAAGCGGTCTCGCTCACCTTGGCCTGCCGTCCCCTCGCCGGCCCGGTGTGCTTGCTCCGCACGGCGGGTTCGGAAATTCCTCGTACAGCAGCGTTCGGGCTTCTGCACCTCGCCCATCCGTTTGCGTTACGTCCATTGCCTTCGCTTCGTTCACCGTGCTCCTCGCCTGAACTTGGGACAGGGTGCTAAACTTTGCCAGCAGGACTGCGCTGTCGCGCTCCCAAAATGGATGTCAGTGTTCCTTCCATGAAGTGGCTGGCAGAGGAGCGGATCCCGGGGCTCAGCGGGCTCGAAGGCTGCGGGGCTGTGTTTGAGGTGGGGTGGAAGGAGAGGGATACGTTTTGCAGCAGGCCGAGGCCCTCCCCCGCCTTCAGGTCTGTGAGCAGAGAAGGCTCATCCTGAGTGCGGTGGGGTCTGAATGGGGCCACTGGGTGTGGACCTGCAGCTCATGGTGCTGCATGCCCAGCCCACGGTGTCTAAGCAGCACCTTTCCTTGGCAGTGCACCCACCCAGCTCTGCCCTGTGGCAGGCAAGCTGTGCCTCTGCCTGCTGAGGAGTGTCCTCTGCGCAATTACTGTAGTACCAAATAAAGTTTGTTGCTCCGAAGAGTGGGTGGAACATCCCTACTGCTTCTCCTTACTGAGCCTCAGTGATTACTGAGGAAATGTGTGTGGATTGCTGCAGGGCACAAGTAAAGCTATGGCTCCGGTGTGGCTAGGTGGGGTTGCACTGTGCTCATGTGATTGAATGCAGGTGGCTGTGTCTCAGTGACATTACTGCTGCCCAGGAGTAAAGCCTGAGATGTACAGTAACTCCAGGTTGGGAATATTTCCTAAACTTTGGGAGATTCCACACAGGCTTTGTTGTGACACTGCTGCCTGTAAACGGTGCCAGGTCTGACAGTTCCCTGAATGAAGGCTTTCTGTCATCCAGCAGCACTGTGTGATTCCCAGCACTGACTTCCAATAATGGATCCTCCAGTTTGCTCTAGAAAAACTCCCGGAGAGGGAAATGCCTGCTCTCACTGTGCTCACTCAGATTCCGGGTGCTGGGAGCTGGAGTGAGGCTGCTGTTTGGTTGTGGTTTGTGAGGGAGAGTGCAATTCAGATTTTCCTTGCTTTAAGGAACTTTGGTGATATTTGGCTTTGGCAGAGGCCATTCAGTTTGGGTTCTGATCAGGCTGCAACTTGGAGACTTCATGGAGTTCTAATTCCCAGTTTCAGCTACCTCTTCCCTCAAGAGTAATGTCCAAGTAATATCACATTTGAATAATCTTCAGACCTGAGCTGTGAAAGTGGTTTGCAAAAGAGCTCCCTGATTTTACACGTAGCAAAACTTTGTCAGAGCTGTTTCAATGACTTGACCAAGTTCAAAGAGGCAATTAACTCAATCAGCTCCTTCCTTGGAGGCAAATATGAGGGCTGAGTCTCCCGCAGAAGTTTACAAACACAGCTCCGCCACCATCCTGGTGCATGTTGGTGGAGCTGGGTGTACTGGGGTTGTGAAGTGCCACGGAATGACCTTGGAATGGTGTTGCAGAGCAGATCAGCAGTTGCAGCCCTGTACCTCCAGCCTCTGGGAGGGCTGCACCTGTCATGCTCTGTCTCTTTGCTTTGACCTGCCTGGAGCACGTGGCTATTGATCTGCTAGTCCTCGAAAAGAAGAGAAGCACTTGGATTGATTGTGTCTGGTCCTTCAAAATGCATCCTATTACACTACTGTGCAGCAGAGGAAGCAGATCTTATAAGGTGTGCATATGCAGTGCTAGTTTTGTTGTGTGTTTACTTCATGCATACATATGACACCTGCATAGATTTCATCCATTGGTGAGCTGAATATCTGCTTCTTCACACCATGTGGATATGGTGGGGAAGGACCTAACCTGTGATCTGTAGCATAACTCTAAGAAGATAACTTCAGTTAACAAGCTGCCAAAGCTTCACTTTTCCTTCCTTGGCCATATCGGTCTCCTATCAGCAGCAGCATCAAGGAGCTCCCTCAGATAGGCCTGCCTTTACCTGAACCAATTATGTTATGTTTCTCATCTTTGGATTACCCCCACAGCCTGTATTTCTCACAGTGGTGCCTGATTTTTCTCTGTCTTCCCCAAAGAGGAAGAGAAATTAAGGAGGAGGATGCTTTCCTTTAGCACCTATGGGTGCTGTTGCTGGAGTCTGTGCAGGACAGCCCTTCAGGTGCTCATGCTTCCCAGTCACCTTTCTGCTGGACTGACCATGTTAGCATCATACCCACGTGAAGATCAGGGTTGTGAGAGCTCATGCTGTGGTCCTGACCTGAACACCCCTCCTTTCCTGCTTGCTGTTCATTGCCTGCTGCTGCAGTACTAACAAGTTCAGAGGTTGTGTTTGGTACGGCGTGTATGAGGTATGAGGTGGGGGTGCTGAGAAGCAGGCAGGGAAGAGAATGAGGTGCACATCTCTGTGCAGGGAGGAGAGATCTGTGGTGGTGTAAATGTGAGGGGAGCAGAGCTGGTTGGAGCATGAGGCAAACCTTGGAAAGGGGAGAAGTGGAACCTGTGCATAACAACTAATATATAATAAGAGCCAAGTGCCCTGCTCTTAGTGCTCATGTCTGCTCATTGTCAGGGAACAGTCACCATCACATTATCCAAAGTGTGTTTGTGTTAGAAGAGCAAGAGTTCAGTTAAAACCCGAGAAGCAGTTTGCCGTGCCTTGGTCTGGAAACTATACAGAATAGAAAAACTTGTCGCAGGTTCTCATCTGAAAGTGACTTTTGAAAACCTGTCTCTGGTAGTGTAAGACTGAAGTCACACATGTGTCTGTAGCTTGCAAAATTGGTTCATACTGTGTCTTGACAGCCAACGTTCTGTTTTTAAGCTGGTGGTAGTTGGAGTGTTTCCTGGTAGTGAAAACTGTGCTCCAGTGCTAATAGTGTCCTGACCTGTGTCATACCTCTTATTTTTGGTTTATTCAAGTATGCTGCTGTATAGTATGTGACTGATAATATAACAAATTTATTGATACTTTATCTAGTAAAATCAGGCGATTATTTCTTTTTCCTAGTAAATAACTTCTTTCATATGAAGTGTTTAATTTTATAGTTCTCTATTCCTATGATCTTCTAATTTAGTCACTGCTGAAATGATAGTGGGGGATTTTTTTTAGACTAATTAGAAGCCAGCATTTGGGCACAGATTTCAGATGGTGTTTGAGAGAGATCGTGGTAATAGCCAGTGGCTGAGTCATACAGCTTATACGCTGGGTTGTCTTGCTATCCTTAGATGCTGGAAAATGGCAGCTTGCTAAGATGTTGACCATAGTACCACACACTCAAAGGATGTATTTACAATCTCTTGAAAATCTCCAAAAGATTGCACTGACGTTGGTTGTGCTTACAGTTTCTCTGCCTGCCAGCTTTGAGGAACAGGGAATGAGTGCTGTTTGCCTCCTGGCTGCAGGAAACGTTTTTGAGGGTAGGAGACTGGGTTGTTCAGGGCAGCTTCTTGCAGCGCAAATGGTCCTCTGTGGGAACAAGAAGACTTCTAGGAAAGTCAAGAAACCTCATTTTTACTGTTACTGCTATTCCTAGTTTTTCTTTTTCTTTTTCTTTTTCTTTTTCTTTTTCTTTTTCTTTTT
>NW_024884253.1:30481172-30758720 GCF_019232065.1 Centrocercus urophasianus
CCTCTCCTCTCCTCTCCTCTCCTCTCCTCTCCTCTCCTCTCCTCTCCTCTCCTCTCCTCTCCTCTCCTCTCCTCTCCTCTCCTTTCTTTTCCTTTCCTAGAATCATAGAATCACAAGGTTGGAAAGGATCTACAAGATCATCTAGTCCAACCATCCTCCCATTACCATTGCTACCACAACCACTAAGCCAAAGTTCTAAGTCCTATGTGTTCTAATGTTTGGTAATTTTTAATCCTTTCTTTTACAATATCATTTTTTAATTCAATCTCTTTAATTTTAGGCATTTGACAAAAACACTTTCATCACTGGTGATGATCTCTTCCAGATTAAACAGATCTGGAACAGTAAAAACAACTTAATTACTCCAAAGCATTTTAGAAAATGAGGATTGTTTTAGAGCAGCTATGAAAACATATTGTTAACATTTCATGGGCTATAGGAAAATTTAGAAGCAGCTGGTCACATGAGGTGTCCAGATATCAACCCATCTTGATGTCAGAGATGATTGATCATGTCCCTGGGTCATCTCTGACATAATTTCAGTTACCTTTTTAACAAGCTCTCAAGCATTTTCTTATTTCTTTGCTGTATTTGAACCCTGGCCTGGCTTTTTCTTATTGTATTTCCAGGGTCTTGAACATATGAGTCATAGGTTAAATTCAACTTATTTTGCATGAAAAAAACAACCCTTGTAGGTGTTTTTGTACATGTTAAGTGTTTTTAAAATGAGAAAACAATTCCTAGGGGATTTTTCCTTGATGTACCTCTTTCTAATAGCTAGGTGTGCTGATGAATGTACAACAGAGCAGCAACAGCTACTTTATTTTCTCATGATTTCTTTCTATTATCTAACACCTATTCTTCCTCCTGAAGGAATCTCACTGTTTGTTCTTTCATTTATCTACCATTTCCAGCTCAGTAACTTCTTCTTAGCTGGTCTTAGCATGCTCCCTTATGATCTACTTTCTCTTTCATCTTCATCCCAGACTGACCCTGCCTGAGATTGCAAATCCACAGACAGCTATTAAATACACAGCAATGCAAATCAAATCCCATGAGGAAAGCCCAGCTAATTATGTGCTGACTCCTTCGCTGGTACCAAGACTAAGTTTCTCTCATCAATCATCCCCAGGACTCTACTGAATATCAGAGTCTGCTGTGTGTTAGTGACTCTCCTCTACGCCCTCTTTGTATACTATATAATTTAACTTCTCAGTAATTTGCTGAAATCATCCTTCAGATCATCAGAAGATTCATGGACAAACTATTATCTTGAGCCAAGATGCATAAGTTCAGCTTGATTTACCTTCACCCCTCTTTGGCCTGTTTTAAATCTGCTGATGTGGTCTCTATTCTGTAACTTATCATTTCACAGTTAAATCCCCTTAACCATTTGAAGGCTTTTCCTTGTCCTCAATTACTGTGTATTTTGTTAGTATGTTTTTTGCCTCACTGTTTTTGGCTAACACACCTTTGCATTCTGATTCTTTTCCTGTCTCTTGCTATAAGTCACTAAACATTCCCCCTGCACAACTGGTCTGACTCACTTAGAAGCACAGTTATAAATTATACAGGTTCAAATGACATTAGGCAAAGTTATTTGTCTGATGGCAGCTCTAGGCAAATTCATAAAGCCAGAGTCTGCCGCTCAGAACCAGGCTACTAGGAGCACTATGTGTCAGCTCTTATATTTCCACTGTTCTGTAATGTAGACTGTAATGTATACTGGTAACTTTTTAATTCCAACAGTTACTGATTAATCACTTTTCTTTAACTTCTTCCCAATCTCTTGTTATTTTCAAATGATTTAACAAGTAAATATCATTAAGAGGGTGTGTACTTACACGTGGCTGATGAATTCTCTTCATTTTACCATAATTTTAATACAAAAGAATTGTAGTAATGTACAATATATGTCTATTGGCAAATTCTATGCCATACCAGGGGCAAGAATTAGGTCATTAAACTTCAAAAGACAATAATAAAAGCAAATAAAAATACAGAAGATAACATCTGTCCTGCCAAAATTTCTCTCATTAGTCTAGAGATGGATGGATGGTATGCTACAAGATGATGTGCTGTATGGATGATGTGCTATGAAATATGCTTTAGTAGCTTAATGGTAGTAATGGTATGGAGGTAGTAATGGATAGGACGACGGTTGGTCTAGACTATCTTGTAGGTCCTTTCCAACCTTGTGATTCTATGATTCTAGAGATGGCAGGTGTTTATATAAGTGCAGTTACTAGCGGTAAGCTTGCCACTGTGAAAGGCAGCCTTAAAGAAGATGACATATATGTAGGAAACTGCTTGAGGATGAGTAAAAAAAAAAAAGAAAATAAGAATACAACGTTTGAGGATTATTCAAAAGCAGAACAAAGAGGAAAATTAAATGGACCATGATTTCTCATCATTTCTTCCCATCCCCCCATCTTCTTTTAAAATCTAAGAACACCAAATTTGTCTACTTCCCCGAGGCTGGTACAAAATCAGACCTATTTTCTTTTTCCTTGTGAAAATGATTAGGAACAGAAGGGATACAAAGGAAAAGAAAATGACTCAAAACATTTGCATCTTTTCTCATAAGACTGGAAGAAAGCAACAGCAGAATTGTGTGCAAATGAAATACATATTAAACTTGTTCTTTACTTCGCTTTTGGAGGTCTGCACAAAGTTCTTGTGATCAGATTCTACAGTCCCTGTGGGACTGAAAACTCAGACTTATCAGTCGATAAAAGCTTGCAAAATTAAACCTTATATGGCATTGTGTGTTTTTTGAATATTCCCTGCTGGGATTTCTTCTTTCTCATTGCACATGTATGTATTACAATACATAGAAAAAGAAATTATATTTAGTTTTGGCATCGCTGGAAAGAGTATTATTACCATTGCTTGGGTTGGGTTGCAAAAACCTTCCAAAAGCCACAGGGAAGCTTGCTAAAGAAAACAGCTCATTTTAGATAATTAGCATGGGCTTGATACAAAGTCTATGGAAGACCATGGAAAGACTGTTACTGACAAGTTACAAAAAGCTTTAGATCTGAGTGGAAGAGAATTAATTTCTATTTTTCCTGGTCCATTTCTCATGCCCACGAGTAGGTACCCATAGGCCTATGAGTTACCTCTGGAAACTTCACACCACACTGTTGTTTTGGAAAATTTTTATCTGTGGAAGGATTTTTTAGTCCTTAGCAGAGTATCCTGAACAAAGTCCTTAGCAAATGTCAGAGTCATGTTGCAGAGCTGGGACTCTTCCAAAGAAAGTCACTTGTAAGCAAAGTGAATCAGAATCACATACATTATCAAATTTCTGATCTTCACTTGCACATCTCTTAGCAATGTACTGGATGACTCCTATGAATGCAACACAGGCTTTTTTATAACCAAAGTTGAAAAAGCTGAGACCAAAATATTAGCATAGTTTCTACAGGTCCTACATTCCTACAGTTATCAGTCATAGCATGAAATTATTTTCATTATAACATGAACATTGGGGCTAGTTGTTCAAGGAGGGGAAAAAAAAAAAAGAGAGAAAAAAAGCTTTTTCAAGAAATATTTCCATTTTCAACTGGGAGGTCAGTGGTATTTTTGGGACTGAAACTGAGATCTTTTTAATATCAACAAACAACTAATCAACCTAGAAGGAAAAACCTGTCTATGGAAGCTTCTATGGTGTTCACACTATGAGAGATATAAATAAAATAATCTTCATATGTATGAAGGTATTATGTATATATATCATAGTAAAGACAAATTGCAATATGTGCTTCTGTCATTAATTATTGAAGCATCCAGTATTCCCCGAAATAAATCCACGACACTGTTAAAGAGACTAAATCACATTTCAAAGTATTTTTAATCAGATTTTGCACTTAACCTCTTCTGCGACCAGCTCTTTGTAAATCCCTTTTATTTCCTGATACCATGCTGTGATATTGCTTTCTTATGAATGAGACACTAAGTAAACCAGCTGCGTTGAATATGGAAGTGATTAGGGAATGGTTTAGTATGTATTACAAATTTGTTAAAGTGGTCTCTACCTGTTGCTAGTATTTGAAGCAAGTATTTAAAAAACTCCTGTCTATAAGTTTCTACCACTACAATAACTTTCAGCTTATAAAAAAATACATGGCCGACACTAGAATGGAGTATGTTCTAAAATGTCCATATACATAACCTATCTTCCTGGATTACTGCATGATTTTTAAAATGTTGGTTTTAAAAGTTCCAGTATGGTGTCTGAATCTTTTTCTTTATTTGTTTAGTCAAGAAATTTCTAGGTCCCTCTGCAGAAACACATACACTAACGTAGACACAGAGCATTACATTACAGAGAGCTCTGCTTAGCCTCTTGCTCCGTGCCCTGGTGCCACTTTCATGTGAAACTGGGATGTGTAAAATTTCCTATTTTCTTTGCTACTCTCTCATTTTCATTCAAAGCAAGCACAACATTCACCCCCCACACCCAGCACATTCCCTGAGCTGTGCCAGTTTAGACAATCAGGGAAGCGTGACCCTGGGCACATCCAGGTGCAGTACAGTCAATTAAATACACATTGCATCTGCAGTAAAATTTTCAGCCATGCTAATTACTTTTGTTAACTCTACTAAACTCTGCTTTTAGAGCAATCTCTTTATTCCCTGATGTATGGTGGTATTTATTTCTTATTTACTTGCTTGCTAGCAGAACTACTTGAATTTTGTCATTCACACTGGATGGCAGCTGCAAACATTAATTTTGAAATTGGATGTTAGCTCAGCTTTAAGTTTAAAGGAAGAACTGTTAAGGAAGAAAGAAATTGTCTTAATTCATGCTCTCCTCAACAGCTTCTATAAGTGACAAAATAACGGGATTAGTGCATCCAAATATCAGAAGAGCACTCTACCAGCCACTCCCTCTTCAATATCCTAAATTTCATGAGACTGTATCATCAGGAGAGAGGTAATCTTTCAAGTGAGGAGATACAGGGATTTCCAAATTAAAATCCAGATTTCACCTAGATGCTTTAGAGAAACCAAAGTTAGCAGTAACAGCCAAGAGTCTGTCACACTCACAACACTTTACCAAAACAGGCTACAATATTCCCAGCTACTCTGTGTAAAGAAAGTGCTGTACTGAGTGCCTGTTAGCAACCCAGAGCTGGGGAGAAAATTTGCATGGAGATTTGCAGTGGTGAGAACTGCAGCCACATTGGAGAACCTTCCTAAGGCCAGCTGGAGTTGTGCCATGGCGATGGCTCTTCCCTAGGCTGCCTGCAGTACTCCAACAACCACAAGATGTCTTGACTGCAGTCATTCTGGAGTAGTCCTGACTTTCTGCTCTCTCATGCTAACGTTATCTCTGCATTGTTTAGATTTCAGTTCTCAGTGAATTCAAACAACTCTTGCATTTATTCACTTAGGACAGGGAGTTTTTTTCTGCAACTTTAGTTCCAGTCAGTCATGCATTGCTGGAGATACAGAAGCACGTGGTGTCAACAAAATGAATCTGCTACAAATCATGTCTACTCTGACAGTGGCAGGCTCACAAGTAAAGCTGCAGAACAAAGTAAGTCATTACAAATGAGAGCTTTGGGCATAGGTATCTTGCATTATCTGAAATAATTATTGCTTTGTTCAACATATCAAAACAAAGCACCAACAAGTTTGCCTTCAGTCATTACTGACACTGGAAAAGAAAAAAAATCTCTAAATGTCTTTGAATATACGTGCATATATACAGATCTATTAGTGCTGAAATGCTTGTGAACCCATGATGATTGAGACATCCTCATTCAATTTAAAGCTATTTCTTAGGTCACATGTAGATGAATTGCTCAGTTCCATACAACTTGGTTGGAAAGTGTACTTAGGCTGTGTTTATTCCAGAAAATTAAACATTCTAGTAATTAATAGTTTCAGGAAATCTTTCTGAGGACTTGAACGCAATAGTTGATATTGTTAAGACATTAGAAACTTTCGGGGAATAGCTCTGATCTGATCCAAAGATCATTGCTGGCACCATGTGGGAGAAGGCATAGCTGTGGACAGTCACAATACACAGCTGGATGAGACTCGTCTTTCTGGTTCAATGAGAGATTTTATCAGCAAGGACACAAGTTACTCATTGCTAGCTAGGCCTCAAATCCTGAGCAGGATTCTTTTTCTACAGCAAGCAAGGTTTTACAACTTTCTGGTCTTGCATACAAGTGAGTTGGTACATTGATAAGCAACAGCGGTCTGCTACTTCCAGCAGGGCGATGCCAAACAACAGCCCAGTCTCTGCTCTCATGTTCTCTCTACCTGTGGTGTCTGGACAACAAAGAGTAGAGATGTCTATTTCCCCACAGAAAATCCAAGCTATTGCGTGCTTCCTGTCCCCCTTCGTAACTGAAGAGGCTTGGTGTGTTTTTCCCCTGCTGTGCTCATGCAAATGATGTGTTCAGCTGCTGCCAGCCTGATGTCCCAAGGTGGGTGGCTGCTCAGTCCAAGGGCTGCTCTCTACCTGCAGCAGGACCTTCCCCAGGAGCCCTTTCATCCTGCAGGCTCTCAGCTGTTACTGGATTAGCTCCTATAGCTCCATTTCGATATGTCTTTTCCCAGCTACTGTTCCGAGGCTCCCTGTGGCTTCAGCAGCTGTTCAGTTCTCTTGGTCTCTCTTTTTTTGGGAGAGGTTTGTCCTCACCAGCTGCCCTATCCTACCCCCTAGCTATTCAAGCCTTGGCCCTGCTCCCTTCTCTCTTCCCAATTCCTCCCGCAAGCACCAACCAAGCCTTGTTACCTCCCTGCACAGCCACCTAGGAGACTGCTGGCTCAGGCTCACCACTTTGGATACCACTACCTCTTTCTGTGCGGAGACAGAGCTCAGAAAAAGCATTATTACAGCAAAAGTCCCCCCAGCACTTTCTTGCAATGGAAAGCCCAACCTAGAACAAGGGCAGTTATGCAACCTCTCTGCACTGAAAAGCAGGAATGTTGAAAAGTATTTAGGAATGTGCCTTATAGCCCTGATTATTTTCCAATAATTTTCTAATTATTAAATTGATTTTTAAATTTAAGCTTAAAATGAAGGTTTGCTTGTTTGAAACCTCTTGGTTAAAAAGTAAAGCTCTGTTCTTTTTGGCCAGTGGTATGACACATACCATCAGACAGAGGAAGTCTGCAGTTATGTTACTTGTTTATGTTTAATAATTATAGCATAATTAGCAGAGATTCCACGATATTGTGATGTTGCAATCAGAGATGCCTAGTGAACTCAGTAAAAAAATCCAGTGAACTTAGCTTTTGAATGCTGCTGCAGAAGTGAAGAATATCTCAGAAAGCTGATTAAAAAGGTGCTATTTACTGTGGAACTTACTATATGTCATCATTTTAAGGTAGAGTTAAGGTTTTCTCTAGGCCAATTGTATTTTAAGATGCTACGTTTTAATTTTGCTTTAACTCTGATCCTCTTGATGTGAAATGTTTGATGATCAAAGCAATTCCTTAGAGCAATTTTTACTGTACTTAAACTTAACTTTAATAAATGAATTGTCTTAATGGTCAAAGAATATTTCTACAAAGGCGATGTGTTATGTTTTGGATTACTGTCTTCCAACGTGAGGAAAAACAAACTTTGCACCCAGCACTGAATGTATTAATTTGTTAAATCACGTTTGCTAAACCTTGAATGCAAATAAGTGACAACTTCTAGTCCTAACAGAATATAGGAGATAAGTAACATTTTCATTCCCTTCAGAGGTAAATTTTCAAGACATACAACTTCCTGTTCAGGGTCATTTATAATTGAGGGATTCCTGAAATTAAACAGTTAGATGCAATAACATTTGTTCAAAGTTGAGAAAGAAATGGCAAACTGCCACATTCTTCAGATCATGTAATTGAGTGAAATCTGGAATTTAATACCTCAGCAGATGACAAGTTCAAGGATGACCCTGTTTTACAAAAGCCCACTTGGACCACATAAAGCCATCTGATTTGGAGTTTTCATGTGAAACATTTTAGAGCAGCAGGATTAATGAACGTATGAGAATGTGTCCTTGGATTAGAACGCATTCCTTTAGAATGAGAATAAGAAATATGAGAAATATTAAAAAGAAAACAAATGCAGCATTGTTAATTTCTTCTATGTGACTGAAACACTTGTAACTAAGTGTCTATAAAATGACTTCAGTAGTGGCTGGTTTTCTCACAATGCACCTGCATGTCTTGGAAACAGTTGTAAACAGTGCATGATTCTGCTAAGAGACAGAGCCCATAAAGCACCATTAAACCCCGCTCCGTCTCCTCTAAGTGCTGGTAGATTCCTCTCCTGGAACTAACAAGATAATAAATATAAGTCCTCTCACATTTCTAGTTTAGACCACGTTTTCTATCTAAGAACCTTTGTACGGAGATGAAAAATAACATTTAAAGGCATGTGGGATAGTCATGAAAACGCATATTTGGTGAAGAAAATAAACTGGAACTCCTGTTTAAATGAACACAGTCATCACAGCTGCTACGCACATCTTTATCTCCATCTTATTTCCTTATTTAACTGATGTATGAATAACTGAGAAACAGGGGGATTGGTGAAAAACAGTTTAGATCTCTGCTCTGTTTATAAAAAGAAAATAAAAATTGATTGTTTAAAAAGAAGGAAGAAAGACATGATAAGGCAAAGCTATCTGAATGTTGAACTTAAGTTCACTTTTCAGGTCTGTTCAAAGTGTCCCAGCTGCTCCACTAGATAATTTCTTGGCTAAAGATCACTCTGTTAATAAGAATGAAAATTTTCACACTCTCTAATGACAAAGCTTAACCACTGAAGAAAGAGAAATTTTGCAAACATTCAAGATGCCCACGAAGCTAACATTTTCCCATTACTGTATCTGCACTTCGAGCCAAAACCCAAACCATTAGCATCCTGCTGTGTTCAGAATTTTAGCAGTTAATGCGAAAAAAAATAGAGGGCAGTGCCTGCAGGAGCAGTACAAAACACATGCTGACTATTTCAGTGAAAAATAGTGTCTGTTAAAGAGGTGAGGACTGGACACTAAATTTCATTAAAACCGGCAGGAGTTAATATCTGTTGTGATTGTCACGGGTCTGATCATTCTGGAGTTTGCCCATGAAAGCAAAGTTCAGTTTAATAAAACCTTATATCAAATGGGAGATATCCTAGCTCTCAAAATCCAGTTCTCTGGAAGAATGCTAAAAACACCTACAGAGTGGAAAAAACAGGAGTTACAGCATTATTGGCGGTCCATGACAAAAACACAGGTGGGTGTGTTGATAAACATGTTCAAGCTGCAGCTGCTGCTGGTTCTGATGGGAAAAATGCTGTTCTAGGGATTAGGAATATATTGTAATCATGCCAGCCAAAACATGCATGACAGTTGAAAAGGAAGAGAGTGGCTATATAAATGACCATGTTATCATAAATGATTTCTTCTAAATTTGCCATAGAAACACGTTCTTTAAGCTTTAATCTCTTTTTTTCTAATGATAACCTATTCAAAAGAACAGCAAAAAAAAGTTTTATTTCATTGCACAATAGTTTTTTAGCAATTTGATAGAAATTGATTTTAATCCTGCTGGGATTTAATTCATAGAGGAACTTGAACTTCTGCAGACTGGAAAACTTGTATCCCATTATCCATGAGAATACTCGGGAAGGAAAGGGTAGAAAGGGTACTCATCTTGAGAAGGAACATCAGTCTGGTTTGGGGCATTTAGAAATGAAACATGTGCTCTTTTTACCAGAGAAGAAGTTTCATGCCACATATGATATGCATGGTTGACATAGAGTAATACTATATCTACATTTTTCAAGCAGACAGAGTAGTTGATGTGTCCTTTCCAAGGCAGATGTTTTCCAGATATGTTATTGTCACTCATTAAGATAGTAAGTGAGACTTGTATGAGTTATGATATGGTAAATACTATATATGCCAGCTCATCCATAAAATACTATGAATTTTTCAGATAATTCTCCCTCTGGCTTGGTTTAATCATTTCAATATGACTGGTTTCCTTAGGAACTCAGAAGAACTTCTTTATGTATCAGTGGCTTTATAGGCACTATAAAAGAAATAAGAGAAACAAACTGACTAACTTTTATTGACTTTTTTTTCCACATAATATGTATTTGTTCCATTTTGTACCCCTTCATAACCCTTCAACTCTGTCAGAGGAGATGGAGAAAGCTGTGGTACTTTCACAACCTGATTTGCATTAGCACAGGTCCTGGAATAGTACAACTACATCAAATTGCTTTGTGTGGTCTACACCAGGGTTTCTTCCTACTCACTGTTTCTCCCATAATAATCCCTGTAGAACCAGCTTATTTTATTTAACTATCTATCTATCCACATATCTACCTATCTTTATTTTTATAGTGTTAGCTTTTCTTTTGGATGTATTCTCACAACTATTAGGCTGATGCAAATACGCTCCTACTCCATAGAAATGCTGTTCATTGTGATAACTGTTGTCCTGCTGGAGGCAAAATTCGAATGTACAGGCTATTATGTCACATCTACCACCTTTGTGCTGCAACTAGAGTCTGAAAACAGGAAAGTACTTAGCGCCCATAGGCTTAAAGGAGGCTTGAAGAAGTGGAACAAACTGTGCCTTCGCTCTGAGACTGTGCAGCAAGAAAGAATGTAAGTCTGGCTTGAACTGAATTGAAACCCTCTTTGTTATTTTCATTTTTTTCCAGAGAATGACTAAAGTACTCAGTCTGTATCAAGCTTGCAGCTAGCACAGAACAGCAATGCCACAAGAGTGTAACAGACTCTAGTAGATAAAGAAACACATAGTTATGCCCTGCTCAGGTTGAATGTATTTGTCTTCATCAGAGCTGGGAAGCGCACACTTGGGCCAACTTCAAGGAGTGACTAAAGCCATTCTGCTCCAAACCCCACCCCTTCTGCAGGAAAGCAGCACATGGCTATGAATCAGAAGATGAATTACCAGCGTTCCCCTGGAAAGCTGTGAGAGGCAGCTCAAAAAGATCTCCTTCCCTCCTTTCTCCCTCCTTTTTCCCTCGCTTTCTTCTTGCAGGAGATAAATAGGGGCTCAGGGCTCTCTCTGACTTGGCACCCTGTCTTGATTTTTTCCTCTTGCCAGAGCTGATGAGTATTTTTCTCAGTTGGCTTTTGTGTTCCCTTGTCCAAGGGAAGACTGGTCCTCTGGCAGATTTCACGTCCTTTTCTAGGCTAGGTTGCATTCAGCCTGAACTGAGTTCATAAAACAAGGGATGCTATTCAATGTTTCTGAAAATTAAATATCACTAGTGTAGTTATTTCTACAGTCACCTGCTACATACATGTAGTCACCAGCAGCTCTTTGTAGAGTCAATGAAGTAAGCCCTGTTAAAGTGCCATTCAGTTTGTCTATTTTACTCTTCAATTATAGGATAAAATTAGCAAAGTGCAAGGTAAGATTTACTATGCTCCAGAAAAAGCTAAAAACAAGCCAACCTTCTACCTTCATTCTACCTTCATTCAATTCACTGTTCTTCATTTACTTAAGAGACTTCTGTTCTTTAAAAGTTTTCAATTGGTTTCATCTTCCAATGATTTGATTTTTTTCCTCTTATGCTTCCTGAACCTATTCCTTCACTAGGTAGTATCAGCCCTCCTAAGACATTACCCCAAACTCTCCAATTTAAAAAAAAAAAAAAAAAAAAAATTCCCAAAAATTTACTCATTCACTGTTTCTTTTTCATTCTCCACATTCCAGCCCTCTATTCCTTCACCAGATCTTCAAATGCATTTGCACACATTTCCAAATGAGTTTTGCAACTCTGATGGGCCTGATCCTTCTAGAGTGTCCGTGGGTTAGAAAATAAGATCTCCTCATCTGCATTTCTAAGGTAATGCTTTTTATAATGACATCAAGTACCCTTGTGAGTTGGGTTCCATTCTGGAATTCCTCTGGAATTCCTATTGTTCTTTCTCATGCTAAAATTAATGTTCTAGACATGACCATGGGCTATTTGTACATTAGTTAAGGCATGTCTGCAAATCCCATTTAAAATATACCATACTTTCTCAGTATCATCTCATCCCTTGCCCTTGATAGCTATCTTCGGACACATAGAAAGAAAAAGAAAACCATAAAAACTGATTAATCAAGAGCCATTTATTAAGCATTATTGATAAATATATTTGCATTCATTTGCCAGACATGTCTTCAAGCTAACTAGGAAACACTGCCAAGATGTAGACTGCTTCTTTTTGTATTTATTGTGTGGCTCACCTCACAGGCAGCAACGATGTCTCACCCCGTAGTTCCTAGGAAGCAGAGGACTGAAGGTCCTACTCTAAGTCTTGAAGCATATTTTAATGTCTTTGTACAGTTTCTTTTTCAGTATTTTGTTTTTATTTTTTATTTCACTCAGACTGCAAGTCAGAAGAAATGATCAGTCTTTGTCTTCTTCTCAAGAGCACCTTTTTGGGTACTATTTACCTTGCAGTGCATTACGCAGTTGAGAATCAAGAAATTTTGTACACACTTATCCTAATATTCTATTCTCTAGCAATGAGCTTGTAGAAATAGTCATAAACAAAGTACTGAGATAGAGTGAGTTACACCCATTACAGGGTGTGATCCAAGAGACCACTTGTAGTGTCTGTCCATATGCACACATTCAAAGACTATCGGAGGAACAAGACTGAAAGACAGTTGGAACTATTGCTGTCACATTCATGTCCCTTGGACAGAGTACATGCTCTTTGCAGCACTTGATGTTTTCCAGGGAGCCTGCTAGATATATATGTAAGAAGGAGCTTAGCTCTGTTGTAAACCACACAAGATTTTTACAAGTAACTGCTACTTCGATTCATAAGCATTCACACACTTTCTCTCTGTCAAGGACCAGATGCATCTTCACACACAAGAAAACAGGGACAATTTCAAAATCTGCAGTGCAAGTTTCCTTTGAGTTTCTATTCACAATATCACTCCTAATGCAACAGCTCAGTGTGAAACTCTCAACTGGCTGAAGTTTGTGAAGCCTTCTTGTGACAAATTTTAATGGGATTATGTTGTAGAGGATTGTGGGTGAATTTTATTATAAACTCTTTCCCACTATAAATTTATACCCACGAATAAAATTCTGGAATTTCTTCTCTGGCCTATCTTCTTTTCTATGCAGGAGCTGCAATAGTAAAGCTTTCTTCACAACATCAAACTGATTGCAGCCATTCTAGTGTACAAATGTATGTCCCATCTGTTAGGGCTGATGGATGTAATAACAGGATGAAATAGGCCTGTGCATGTATATGTTTGCATGTTCATTCAGAAGGAGTAGGAGAAACTTGACAAAGAGTTGCTTGATATACAAAGAATCAACTGTAACTCACATTCTGAAGTATTAAAATAAAACTTGAAGCTTAATTATCACAGTAGTCATCCTCGCCCCTGTTGCAGTAGCACATATCTGGCAGGCAGGTGTAAGTTCTCAAAATCTGGGTTTTCTCTGCGTGTCTCAGATCAATCTTATAGAACATTTAATCACTGTCAGGATAGTCAAGCTCCATATCATCCTCAAAGCAAAATTTTAAGGTATTTATTTTTCACATCAGCTCTGAAGAATGCCCAGTATCTTGAATTTAGGTAATGTGTCTGCTTCCCACTGCATTCATAATATATCCTCAGAGTAAACACTAGATGGTGGAAAAGTCAAGTGCAGAATAGGAATTTTTAGTGATGCCCAAGCATTTTAGTTTTTATCCCTACATTATTTAACTTATTCTGCAAATTAAATTATATTAGTACATTTTAACTGCAAAATGAGCCTTTTACTCTTCTTGCTTCTCCCACTGCTACCTTCATGCATTTAATCATGCAAGGTATGATACAGAGTGAAGCTTTATTGCTGATTTTTATAATTTGGACATGTGTATATGACATATGTGTACATATGTGTATATGTGTATATGTAATGCTGGCATATGCAAGTGGCTGTATGAGGAATAGGTGGCTGTACAGGAAAACACATTCTGTCTTCAAGTACCATGTAAGCTACTGGAGTTTCCATAGGCTAAATCTAAAAAACAGAAAATTAAGTGTAGGGCTTACTGCTTGCTTTGTTGTATTATTCAAGCAATTTCTTTAAGAGACTGCTTAGTAGGCCTGAGTGTGTTTATCCACACAAATACTGGATTCCTTCTTTGACTGTGACTTCTGTGAAAAGATATAAAAAAGCACATGTACAATGAATGCAGGAAGAAATATTAGTGCATAAAACTATTTAATTAAATGGGTTTGTGTGGAACTCCCACACAAATGGAGGCTCAGTGAAAACCTTGTAGTTTAATTGAACTCATTAATACTATTTAGTAATGTTCAGTGCTTCCAGCTGTTTACAGTACAAGAGCTCAGATTTACTGAAGAGCCAAACATCAGCTAAACAATTCATGTTTTACTCAAGAATGAAGTGCTACTGGAGTGAAAACAACTCTCACCGGTGAAATCTGAATGCTGATGGTACTGGAGTGATCAGTCACATCACAGAATCACAGAATCACAGGGTTGGAAGGGACCTCAAGGATCAGAATCTCCAACCCACCCGCCACAGGCAGAGCCACCAAGTTCCCCATTTAATACTAGACCAGGCTGCCCAGGGCCCCATCCAGTCTGGCCTTGCACACCTCCAGGGATGGGGCATCCACAGCCTCTCTGGGCAGCCTGTTCCAGCACCTCACCTCAGCTCTCTCTGTAAAGAATTTCCATACAAAGTACTGGTGCTAAAAATTGTATCATAGCTATTTAAATTATGCCTATTATAATTTTTTTATTAATATACAAAAATTTCACTCATAAGAATTAATAAACTATATTACTTGTGAAAGATCTCTTTATATTTGCCCAATTGATTATCATTATTTTGTTCTAGTTTCACAAGTGGGAGCTACATTAGTAACAGTTTTCAGATAAATCTGCCTGAAATAATCCTCCATTAATACATACAGATATGTATTCCTCCAGAGCAGAAGAACCTACTCTTTTGCCAAATTTCTATTTCCTCTAGCTACTAATAGTAGTTTTTTATCATCATAGAATGGCCTGGGTTGAAAAGAACCACAATGATCATTTAGTTTCAACCCCTTGCCATGGGCAGGGTCACCAACCACCAGACCAGGCTGCCCAGAGCCACATCCAGCCTGGCCTTGAATGCCTCCAGGGATGGGGCATCCACAACGTCCTTGGGCAACCTGTTCCAGTGATCACCACTCTCTGTGTGAAAAACTTCCTCCTAATATCTAAACTAAAACTCCCCTGTCTCATTTTAAAACCATTCCCCCTTGTCCTATCATATCCACCCTCGTAAACAGCAGTTCCCCCTCCTGTTTATATGCTCCCTTTAAATACTGAAAGGCCAAAATGAGGTCTCCCCTGAGCCTTGATTTTATCAACAGGTCCAGTTCTTTGGCTTGTAAATAAACAGAATCTTCTGACTGACAAATCCTGGATCTAATTTTTAATATCTTAAAAATTGTCCCTTATGTTATTGGTATTCCGGACCATTTCCACTGTATGTGTCACACGCCCTGCACATTTCTGACCTTGCCATCCACACACACAAACCCATGAAATACCAACTGTATAAATGCACACAGAGGCGAACTTAAAACTCTATGAACTGCTAAATAGACTCCAAACTACAGTGAGCCCAGGGAAAACTGAATCTAGGAAGGAGGAGGAAAGATGTTTACATACGTGCTTGTTTCACTCATTATCTTCTCTTTTCATCAATACCAAATTAGTGATTAGAAATTCGAGTTAATTAGCAATAAATTAAATTAAGAAAATAATCTTCTCAGCAAGAATGTTTTTCCAGAAACAGAGATAACAGCCTCATGCATCAGCCCAGACATACATCAGCTAGCATAAATAAAGATACTTGGGTGAGCAGTTTGTCAACACTGTGTTAAAGATGTATTATAAATGCCACTATGGGCAATTCTCTGTTAACAGCTGAAGGATCCTGAAATACCAAAGTAGGAGTTTTATCACTGAACAGGGTGTCCTCACCAACCTGTGAGCCTGTTATAACTACCAGATTTTGTCACTGTAAGAAATAAAGACAAAAATTCTCTTACGTGGTTTCCTACAGAAACGTTGCTGTGCTGTAGTAACCTCAGTCCAGCACTTAATGAGGAGAGCAGCCAGCAGCAGCCACTGTAATAGAAACCCACTGCTCTTATTTCTCTACATCATTTTTAAGAAAAGCAAGCTGAGAAAGTGCCATTTAAAGCAACACAATGTTATCACAAGAAAGAGTGAAGCAGTAGCAGACTGTAATGTGCAATATGTCAAAGCAATGTGCGTTATCTCTAGGCAGCACTTTCTAAAACACAGCTGAGCTAATTAGACATCAAAACTGACATCTGAAGCATGAAGGATATGAGGATGATCTGTTTGATCAGAAAACAAATGTATCTGATTAAGAAGTCATCACTGCACAGATTGAAAAATCTACCAGCTATCTCTGAGGTTAGAGGGATCATTGCAAATCATTTTGAAATTGTTTAAGGACCAGAGTTTAAGTGCCATGCGCAGGTGATCACATATCACAAAAGCAGCCCAGTAATAAATAAGCAAGGCAAATCACGAACTAAGAATTAAAGAGAGCTGTTATTCTAATATGCAATTAACACTGCAAAATGTCCCTTCAAGATGGGAAAAAACACATTTCTTGATCAAATGTGCAGTAATCAGATAAAATGTTTTGTACTAGCAAAAAAGTACTGTCTCTTTTAATTGATTATTTATATATTCAGTTACACATAATCTTATCTCTAAAATAAAGTGTCTCTTGAATCCAGTAAAAGATGCTTCCAAGACAAAAATTTTCTGGACTGTATTTCTATTATATTAATGCTATGAATCATATTACTACGGCATTTAAGAGATTATTAAATTTTGTTGCTGTCATTTATTCCCAGTGGAAACTACATATTCCTCCAGGAAAAGTTGTTCAACAGTTACATGCTGAATATCACTAACAGGTTGTATACCAGTTTGAAAATGGTAGTATCACAGTAGATGTATGCGTGTAGTCCCGACAGCAACAAAAGACACTATAAACAACCTAAGGCTTCTTGCCAAAGATATACTGAAATAGAAGGTTGGCATACAATCTAGCCCACAGAAACGCTATTAGAAAATCAGTGACATTATATTGAACTTCTCAAGAAACAGAGGCAATAAAGCATTCTGTCACAGAACACGTTTTTGCCCATATTACTCAACGAACCTTCAGCATGATCACTTACCACATCAGTTGTCAGTCAGCTCAGTCACTGAATCTATGTTAATCTCTTTCATCTCTATAAGAAACACTTCAATTTGAAACAGGGTGCTATTTACCTACAAAACATGACTCCTATCCAACATGTTCCAGTGATGTTTCACAACAATGGGTTGTGTGCTTTTCATTAGGTTACACATGAAAATAGTAAAATCTTAGCTGGGTCCTGAGGATGAAATGATGAAAACGTTTGCAATTCACAGCCGAAGACCAACACAATAACATTGTAGATGGTGTATTCACATGCTGTTATTCAAAAAATAAATGTGCCTGTTTTGTAGAAATAGCAGTATGTGTGTTGCATCCTGCCCATAAAGTGGGCACTACATTGAATAACTGTTAGTATTATTTAAGCCACCACTATGGGTGCTGTAAATCAATGTCTGTGAACAGTCTGTATGTGCCAGACTGGACAAGAGTGACTGCAATGGAAGGAGGACTGAAAACACAAGACTATCAGAAATTGCATAATTTTTTGGTTACCTGCTTGTGACAAAACATCTGAAAAAACAACGATTGCATTATCTGGAATTTGAAATTCACCTATCAATTTTATAGCACAAGTTCGAAAATGACTTGTTCTCAGATATCCTCCCATTGGTACGAAGTTCATCTGGCTAGCCAGGAGTTGCCTGACCATTACAAAGGTACAGACAGATATGAAGATAGGGAAATACAAAACTGGGAATGTCTATATGACTCTGGAAAGTATCAGGTAACACTGAGAACCTGAGCAAGGCTGCAAAAGTATTGAAGTACTTGGCCAAATTGGAAAAAAAGAAGTCTTTTGGTAGTGGAAGAAAAAGGCAGCGATACCTGAGAAACTATGAAAAAAATTATGAAATAAAGCTTAAACATCCAAGTTTCTTGTTCTTCCAGTACTGGAGTCAAGCAATTCAGAATTGCTGGTATATTGGGTTTACATGGCAAAATTTTAATAGGGGGTTAGTAGTACCCTCTGTGAGCAGAGCCCAACACTTCTCCATGTCAGATCTAAGTCAACTCCAGCTGCCCTGAAAAGGAACCCTCCTCTGCCAGAGTTGAGCCATAAGCAATGATGGGTGCGCGCTCTGAGAGAGCAGATTTAAGGAAGGAAAAGACAGCTGGGAGAGAAGAGAGAGAAATGCAAGAGAACTGCTCTGCAGCCAACCAAGGTCAGTGCAAGGGGAGGGCAGAAGGTGCTCCAAGCCTGGAGCAGTAGTTCCCTGCAGCCTAGGAGAGGGCTGTCACCCTGCAGGCTGTGGGCACCACTCGGAGCAGATCCCCATGTGCAGCCATGCAAGAGCCCAGGGGGCAGCACTGAATGTTGGCTGTCAGCTCACAGAGAGCCCCCACAGGAGATGCAGGGCCCTGTGCTGGAGCTCCTGAAGGCTGGGCCCCATGGTACAGACTCTGTTGAAGCAGCATTGGGAGAACTGCAGCCTGTGGGAAACCCATGTGGGATCAGCTGGGGAAGGACAGCATCCTGTGGGAGGGACCCATGTGGAGCAAGGGCAGAGAGAGATAATGGAGGAGCGGTAGAGGTGAAGCAGCCTCCCTTCCCCTGTGTACCTTCAAGGGAGGAGGCTGAAGAGGGTGAACAGGAGAAAGGTGTGTTTAGTTTACTTTTACTTCTCACTGCTCTAGGCTGTTAGTAATAGGCAATACATTTCATCAGTCTCCTTACCTTGGTGATGTTTTGCCCAACTGGTGAGTGATCTGCCTGTCCTTATCTCAACCCTTGAGTTCTTTTCCATCCTATTTGCTCTCTCTTCCTTTGAGGAGGGGGAGTATGAGAGCAGTTGTAGTGGAGTTTAGCTGCCCATCATAGTAATATCTGGCTGGTGAAGCCAGGATGTGCCAATGTCTTAAGTGGGAAAATTTAAACAGGACAGGCTTTTGAAACTTTGCTTTGCCATGTTAATTCAGATTTTTGTACTATTTCATTCCAGCTGACTGAAATAGGATGTTGTGTGTTGGAAAGAGTTGCCTGTGTTGTTGCAAACCTTTGCTGCTGACAAAACTTTTTGAAAAATACATACACTGCTGGGATCCAAACCAGCTCATGAAACCACACTGACAAATAGAGGCGATTATGTCAAAGTGCCTCTGGAAACCTTTCTTCTCAACCAAGTTCAGTGCACAGTTATAGTGCAAGAAAGCAAAACAAAACAAAACAAAAAATAATCTAGATCTATTTCCTCAAGAAAAGCTGCATCATGTTCAGAGAAATTGCTCTGAAGGATCCATCACAGTCCTGTACAGATGTAGCAAGTATCGCTTGGATTTCCTCAAGAGCTGTTTTGGGTGTCCATCCTGGCTGGACCTAATGTAGGAAATTGATTTCTGGCAAGACATTTGTTTTAACCACAGCTATACAGCCAAGCCAAGTAAGATGTAAATTTTTCCAAACCAACAAATCATTTTTTAATTTTGAAATAACGGGAGGAAAATTCATCTTGTGAAACTGATGGAGGTGAGGAGAAATATTGACTCTTGAGTCCCTCATTTGTTTAGACCACACAAACGCAAATATATTTTACAGCTGTTTAATCATGGCTTTCTGTATTTCCTGTTACAGATTTAACATAATCAATTTAATAAAACTGTAATGTGAAATCCATAAATTTCTCCTAAAGCATAAATTGTAGATTTTAATTGACAAAAAATTCTTAGTAGGACACAAATTATGTATAAAGAAGTCCCCTTAGGTGAGTTTTCCATTAAGTTTGATGCTAGGAAGCAATAGAAGGGAACTTTTCAAAGTCACCCCTCAAATTTAGTCTCTCTTTCAGGAAGGCTGTGATATAATATTAGTATTTTTATTGTTTAATTATACCATCCTTTCTTTCTCTTCCCCATGACCTGCAGCCATAATTATAGCCAGTGTCTATGTCTGTCTATTTTTTGGTTGATTAGTTGGGAATTTTATTAGTGGGAATTTTATTGACTCCAGAATTCATGAGAGTAAGCTTTTCTCAAGAGAAGTGCACCCAGCTGCGCTACAGGAATTACATGCAGGAAAAGGCAGCATCAGACAATCTCTTGTCCATGAATACCTCCTCCTTCCTCCCCCAAGATATGTATTTTAGTTTCTAGTAGTTCCTCAGTACCAGAGATTCTTAGCTTCTGTTTTCATTTACTCTGGTAATTGCTTGCAAATGATTCTTATTAAAAAAGGAAATATTGAAGAAATAAGAAAGTGAAAAATTAACAGCAATTTACAACACTGATGAGGTATTCTGCAGTGCTTTTTGAAGCCTGGTCTCTCCATCTGTATGAGATCCATTGACCTCTTTTCTGTACTCCATGAAGAATGGTTACAGAATCAAGCTCAGCTATGTGAAGCCTCCAGTGATTCCACAGAAGGTTCCACATCTCTTTTCATTCCTCATTCCCTCATTTTCTCCTGAATTGCCATGGAAGTCTCCTAAATATTTTTTAAAAAGTTTTTGGTAAGGCTGTCGAGGTCTGCAAATTTAACACTGCCACCCAAATGGCTTTTGCTCAAGAATTAACAAATGTTTCTGAAGCTACCTAAACTTTTCCTTTAGATCAACAAAAAATTTCCTGTAAACATCTTTCATGGAGATCTGACTACAGTAAAGCAAGCTGAGAAAAACATCCATTTTCCCAGTAGTTTTGTTTTGCTTTGTTTTGTTCAGTGTGGTTGTCTCGCAGGTTTGGGAGCCAGTGGTTTCCTTAAGCCACGGAATTTATCATATAAATTATCCTCTATTCATACTGAAGGACCTGGATCTCAGTGTGTGATCCATTGAACTGCAAAGCATGGCAAGCTCAGACAGCGACAGAAAACATATTCCTACCTGCAGGGACAGACATGCTGATGGCAGCACTGAGAGGAATGGCAGCCAAGCAGCCTGGGCCTCTCAGACAGCGCTGCTGCTTGCCAAAATGAAGGAATGACTGAAGGTGTTCAGAAAGAACTTGGGGCCAGAATGCTGAATAGTGACTACTTGTCTTGTTTCTAGATGAGTCTAGGAGTGTGTTTATTACCAGCCCACTTCCCTATGAGAAACACAGATTTGAGAGAAACTAATTGGAATAATTTGGATTCTAATACCCCTTCATCGCTTATGCAAAAGAGATACTTGCTAGAAAATATGTGTGGTTGATATTTTCCTGCAAGAAAATAACATCAGCTGGGTAAATGAATAAAGATTTGTATATACCCTGAATGACCAGCATTAGAAAGTTTGCATGTCCCCATGGGATAGAAAAATACTTGTTTCAGGAATAGGCTTTTCTTCTTGAAATTCTCTATAAACCAGTAAGCTGCCTAGACAGTAAAGTACAAGGGGTAGCATTATGATGTTTTCTCTTGATATAACAAAATCTGAAGCAACAAGAAAATGTTTCAGTGTTCATTTGATGACATTAAAGTCTTCGTGGGAAAATTTCAAACACAGGCATCTTCAAGAGCAGAAAGCTGATACGCTATATTCTTGAAATCTGTTCCCTAGAAACAAGGGATTTGTAAATGATAACAAAAATGGTATAGTAAGGAGTGCTTATTAAATTATAATGAATTCATTCATAGAAAACTACAGTCCTGTTTTCTGTACAGGAAACTGTAAAGGAAGATAGTAGTCGTTTCAGTGTTGGAGGGCAGAATCCTTGATTCATACAGAAACTTCTTGGCTGAAAACAGCTTAAATAGAAAAAATGATTAGGCAAATTAAAGGATATAGACTTTCCTCATGTTTTCACAGACAAGATATAAATTTTATCTAGAGAAATCACAATTTTTGAAACAGCTTATGGAGTAATTTCCTATGGTACTGCCAATATGGGAAAGCTATTGACACAGAGAGTGAACATGAAAATCTGTTGTGGGTCATTGTCTCTGACTGCAGTGTGACTTGCTAGAATTTGCTTGCAGTGCATTTTATCCTCACTGAAATGGCAGGGAAATCTGGAGGTGAAGGTAGTTATAGCACTAAGCCAGGTACACAGCGTGGTTCTGTCTTGCTTTTCAATTCAATTTTCAAAATTGTATGCAGCAAAGTGTGGTGCTAGTTTTAAAGGGTTATAGCCCATGTCTGTCCCAGATCAAAGTTTTAATGAGGACTCAACAATCAGCTGTCAGTACATCTGTCCAGTGCTGGATGTGACAAATCCGCTGTGTCCATCCCACACAACATTTTTTTTGCAAATTTATGGAATCTGTTGTACGCAGGATTTACTACCATTACTGTCCATTGCAGACAGAGCATTCCATTCTCACAGCACATATGCTTTAGTGTGCTCTGCAGTAGCCTGAGTCTCCTATAAGCTTCTTATTCTACTCTTACTCTGCTCCTAAATTAATGAAAGTGACTCGCATTTCTATATTTTAATTAGGCTTTGCTGCAGAATCCTGGGATGTTAAAATGTACATTAATTCTAAAGTCAATACTTGAAACAAAAATCTATTATGGTCCATTACGTTTACAAATATCTGCATCAGAAAATAAATGAAGCTCAGATTATTGGGTGTTGAGAGAGTTTTCCGAGGAAACTCTTTCCTTATTTTTTCCTTTCCCTATTTAGATTCGTCTAGATGCTTTTTATCGCTAAGACAAACGAGATTAAATGAACCTTAGGACCCTATGTCCTAAGTTAACAATATTTTTATGTTTTGTTTGTTGTCTTCTGATGGTTATTATTATTAATATTATTCAATTATTTATTCTAGAGCATGTTCCACTCCACTTCTGATATTCATTATATTCATAAGTTCTAAAGACACAAAAGAGACTTCAGCAAGGTTTATGTTATTAAATTGAAATACGTGGTACAGTGTCTAAACTCTCACTAAACTGCTCTTTTGCCTCTGTTGAAAGACAAAATTCTCTTTAAAAAAACTAACATTTCCAACCATATTTAATTTCTGTTTGTGTCTCATTCTTTTTCTGTCTGTATGTCCCCAAGCTTTGCTATGCATAAATCTATAGAACTCAATGGGAAAAAAAATCACTTTTGATTCATTCATTCGATTTCAGTATGCTGCCTGAAGAATGCCTCCTACACTGTGACATTTCAAGTGACAAATTTAACAGGTGATGTTATGACCTATAAGCTGTAACTCTTCTCACTCACTCCTAAGTAATTAAATTGTAATACTGAACATTTAGATGGCTGAAATTAGGTGAAATGAACTGCACCCTCCACAAGATTTCTGCTAAATTATCTACATGGCAAATGCTGCATAATTAAATACAGAGGCATGAGCTACATATCTTAGACAAGTGCTATTTTTGAGGTAAAAAGTGGCAGAGCATGCCCCCTTGAATTAACTTGCCATCATCAGCCCACTGATTTACATAAGATCATGTAAAAGATTAGTCTTATGGATCTTGAACATGACCTTATTCTGCTCACTTCTATTTGATTTGCTACAAACAAATGTCAAGAACAAATTACTTTTTTTTTTTTTTTAATGTATCATAAAGTAAAAGAGTAACTTGTTATTTCCATATTCTTGAAGATAATCATGGAATCGTAGAATGGCTTGGGTTGGAAGAGACCTTAACAGTCCTCCAGTTCCAACCCCACTGCCATGAGCAGGGCTGCTACCCACCAGCTCAGGCTGCTCATGGCTCCATCCAACCTGGACCTGAGCACCTCCAGAGATGGTGCACCCACAGGTTCTCCAGGCAGCCTGTGACAGGGCCTCACCACCCAGGCTGAACAAGCCCAGCTCCCTCAGCCTTTCTTCACAGAAGTGCTCCATAAATGTCCCTCTGTACAGATTTATTTTAATATATATTTTTTCACTGGGAAACCTACCCATTTTCACAAGTGACTCCTTCCAATTGTAGGCGCTTTTAAGTATCGGTTATTGTGATTATAATCTATCTTCACTTACATCCTAGTTTAGCACCAGCTGAATCTTAGCTTACTAAATCTTTCAAGTACTTTCATAAGACTAACTGCTGTTTCACTGAAAAGCATTAGAAGTTATGTCTGAACTCGCCTTTCAGCATTTCTACTTGTGCTGAGGATGCAGGAGCTGACCAACATCCATGTTGATCATCTATTGTTCCAAACAAATAGACAAGCTATCCAAATTCTCCCTTTTCCGTCATTATCTGCATTTTACAGTGCTATAAGACTGTCAAACACTGATAATAATCTCTTGACACTCCTCTTCCCTGGAGCTGTTCAAGAAATATTTAGATGTTATGTAGAGAGACATGGTTTAGTGGGAAACACTGGTGATAGGCAGATGGTTGGACTCAATGATCTTAGAGGCCTTTTCTAATCCTGGTGATTCTATGAAAAATCTCTGCAGTGTTTGCACTTTAAGCTATTTACATGAATGCTTCAGAGATAAGATTGTGAAGCTTTTCATTGAGAAGTTGTATGCAAAGTCATTCCTATGTCCTTCTGGTTCCTTCCTCACATGGTATTTTAGCTATGAAGGGTGGGTATTTTGATCTCGCATTTGGTTTGTCTTACCACAGTGTGATACACAGCAGTGTTCTTGAATATAATTGTTATATCTTCAAAGCTCTATTAGTTGTTCTATTTGTTCCTTTTTGCTTCGCTGGAAAGTAAGAAGCAGACTTTTTTACCAGATTGTGATGTTACAGGTTTTTAAAAAGCCTCTTTTTTCACCCACAGAAGTGTTTAGTACTTGAAAGACTGATTGTATGCACCTGTAGATTTTTTATTACCTACATTCTATTACAAAACTTGAAATCTGATGAACTCACTGAACCCAGTGAGCATTCCACCAAGCAGAGCAATAAACTATCTGTTATATCCATGCCTTACCGATTCCCTACAGAGCTGGAGTTACTCATCTTTCACCTTATTCTTTCATTTTTATAAATAGCAGGCAAATCATGCAGCCCTTTCTATACATTTCGTCTGTATATCAAGTGCTCATGAAAGCAAAATGCACAGCAGTAAGATAGGACAGATCCAGCCAAAGCACTACATTACATTTTAGGCAGTTCTCTTTTCAGAGCCTTCTATAAGCTGACAGACATAACATGCATATTAACATAGGAACATTCTCAAGAAGCCAGAAGCATTTTGTCTTTACTTTTGTAAGTAATGTTGTGTAACAGTCTTTGACTCCTGCTCATTAAGCAATGTGGAATTTCTCCAGGAGCAATGAGCATCTTGCTTATGAACTGAGTAAACTTGATAGAGAAGACACTTTGAAAATGGCTATAACAAGAAATAGGGCTTTCCCTGCTTCAAGGTCAGATAATTCCCATATTTAAAGCACTTTGTTATTCTAAGTCTTTCTGTTTTTGTAGCAGCTCACCAGTTTGCCTTTCGTTATTTAGCCAGCACTATGAAGATCAAAGTGTTTATCACAGGTCCAAACTAAATTAATCATTTTATTTTAGAGACCTTAATAAAAGAACTTAGTGAAAGCAGAATAGCCACGGGCTGTCTTGAAGTTGGTAGATTGGGTAGCATATCATAATTTTAAGAAATGCAGGGCAAATGCCTAACAAATCTCATTCCTGCCTTCTATTTAAAATTTGTTCAAAATAAATGTAGGATTTGATTACTTTTATTAGGAACATTTTAATGGCAAATTTAATCAAGAATTTTATACTGATGTATACATTTATTTTTCCAACATAAACTAAATTTATAAATTTCTTTGATTTATCTGCTGATGCAGTTAAAGCTGCTAATTAAGTTAATAGACTTAATGGTGAGTGTATGTGAAACCTCAGATCCCTGAGAGTGTTAAAATCTTGGGCTGGTACAGAGCAAACGATTTGCTGTCCCTCCGTCGATATTAGCCTGGAACAGGAAATGAATCAGTTTCAGATAACCTTGTAGTCTGAATCGGCTCATATTCTGATTGTCTGTCTGCTGAAAGGTATGTGTGTTCAGGAGTCTCTGAGACCAGGAAGAATGCAAAGATAAACTCACAAAACCAATAATTGCTCTTATGCGTGAGACTTCTATCAAGGCTTATCGAATTTGATTGTAAGAAGAGTGTTCTGTTTCTGGTTTTACTTGGAAATCTGGGACAATGAATGTAAGATAAGTAGAATATCATGCTCTATAATAGATACATCAGCCACACATCGTCCCATACAACCAGTCAGTTTCATTTCTGATGATCACTTTATTGCTGTGTGTGTATATATGCAATCAATCTTCTTGAAGAGAGGCCAAAAAATATCAACAACTTCCATAACAATCACAGCATTTTGGGGGGGCATTTTTCCCAGGTGAGAGAGTTGCACTGTCTTCTGCCTTCTTGTCACTCACGTCATCATTACTCTCCCTGTGTCACCCTGCTCTGCTAGCAGCATTAGGACTTGCAGTGTCTAAGAAGGTGCTCTCCTTCTGACCTTGTAACAGAGACTATGATCCTGATTCATGAGGACAAAATGGCAGCTTACTGGTTTTGGCACCCATTATATTTTGGTATCATGGGATCATGACATCTCACAGGCAGAGTGATGCTGATTGAGTTGCCTCATGGGGAGTGCAATCACAGACTGGAAAAGTGGTAAGAAGAGAATTGCAAGTAATGCTAAGAAAGTAACAGTGGTCCAGGCAAATCAACTGTAAACATGCTTTTTTGTAACTATCAAACATGAGCAATTAGAATGAAACAACAGGTTGCACTTGAACTTCTTAAAGCAATTAAGGTGAACAAATCAATAATTAATTCTCACAGCATGCTGTGGAGTGTCCTACTCCACATAAGGCCAGAAAGCCATTACACTGGCTCCTGAATATCCTTCCTCAGAAACAGTCAATAGCAGGACAGTAGAAATACAGTAATTAGAATTTGAAGGAACTATGTAGCAGCTATCCTGGAGATCCAATTTCATCTTGACATTACTTTTGGTAAGGCCCTTGGTGCTTCCTGAAGTAAACTTTGCCTTATGTTCCCCAACAGAAGAATGATAAAATTAAGTATGAGAAGCTTATTAACCAGTAGAACATATCTCAGTTTGTGCTTGCTTCCAAAGGTGTATTGTTTAATACAGATTGCTTTCTATATCGAAAAGCATCCAAGTTATATTCAGTATATCTGTGAGAAAACTTCTAAATACTTAAATGTGCATAAATCCAGTTTTCACTTTGAAAAACATCCTTCAGAGAGGATTGTGGTTGTTTCAGTCTCAGAGGGACTGTAGAATCCATTACTTCAATTGCATCAAGAGGTCCTTCGTCGAGCACTCCTTTTTTTCCAGATTTAGACCAAATGTAACACTACTTATTTTGGCAGGAATGTTTCCTTTTTTAAATTGGAGTCCTCAGGAAAAGACCTAGACATCAGGAATCAGCTTTTCAACTTGCATCAATGTGTCAGCTCAGCTAAAATTTGACAGATATCTGACTTTCTGTGCTAGCAGATGACCTTGCATGCAATGTTTGTCATTTTTCTTTTAAGAGGTGTATGTTTGGTGGCCAAAAATGCCACCAATTTGGCATCATTAAGTTAACAGTCCTGTTTAATTTTAAGTAATAATTATTAAAAAAAAAAAAAAAAAAAAAAAAAGTTTCTGGATCGTGGGTATAGTTTCCTTTTGTAGCAACTTGTTGAGAACCTCAGAATCAATTTAATAGCAGTTTTGTTTTGCAGACTCCAGATAAATCCAGATGCATTTTGTTTTCCAACTGCTGAGCCAAAGAAATCTACTGTAAAAGGAAGAAAGAAAATTATCATTTATAACTCTGATTTACTCTTGATAATTAGGTATTACCATCATTCAAATTAAATATCCATGGTAAAAATAATGAAAGATCATGGGTAAAAGACCTAACCTGTGCCAGCTATGAAAAATGAAAGATGAACAATGTAAGGTCTGAAGAGAATAGAAAGAAATTTCCATTTCTCAGTACCATTGGTTTAAGTGCAGATATTCTGCAAGTGGAGGTGTTCTGTCTCCTACAAGTCCAATTTTCTTTGTACAAAAGCTAATAAAAATTACATTTTCTCCTGGTGATAGAAATGAAAGACAGAAGCTCTCTCTAAAGGTTCACTATTTGAGTTCTGATTTTGACAGCTGTGTCTATGAAACCTTATTTCATTGATGTTCATAATGTATGGCTCCATCTATCCGTCCTCCTTTAAAGGTCTTATTTGTTGTCCTAAGCAATAAACCAAAATGCCATGAACAATACTGTGGCCACAATCACAAAATGAAAATGTAAGCAAGCCACAAAATGACTTGAAAAAGAGTTCAGCTTCAGCCATCAAAAAGTATCTGCAAATAGCATATTTTAAGGTGGTTACAGGAAGCAGCCTGTGAGACTCTGGAACATTTTAGCTACTTAAAATTTAAAGCACTACTACAGTAATGAAGTGTTTTCAGATGTGGGAGTACTTTATAGAAACACTGTGAAAAGAACAGAAATTTCTGGTTTAATAGCATGTAGGATATGGAAACAAGAATTCGGAAAGTGGGAAAATTGGTGTTAAAACCTTGCAGCTGAATACTTAACCTAAGCGTTTAAGCTCTTCCTTTTTAAATACAGACGTATCTATATATGTCAGGATCACGAGCTGGAAGAATTGTGTTTATTACATCAGAAAAGTCGCTGTGTCATCTTTTATTTATATGTTTCAGATCCGGTATAAACCCAACAGTGGGAGAAGCGATCGCTTGCAACGTTATCAATTTAAAATATAGGCGGATGCTCATTGCAGGAGAACGATTCTACGATTCCATGACTTTCCTTTCTGTCCAGCAGCTCCTGGCTGTCACTTCGTGCTATCCACACCACCGTCCCTGCGACTGTGTGCCCCTCCGCCTCCCCCCCCCCTTTCCTCCTCCTCCTCCTCCGCCTCCGCCCGGCCGAAATGAGGGAGCATGGTGGAGCGTCCCAGCAGAAGGAGAGGCTGCAGTGCCGTTATCTTTCCCCATCTCTTCCGTCTGGCTCCGGTGGGCTTCCCTCTCAGGGTGAAACACAAGGAGGAGAGTAACAGAGTGCTTCCTCTTGCTGATGTTTGCTTGTTATTCCAGCTAATTTGCTCCGAGAGGAGAAATAAACTGCACTTTCAGCTGCACCATTAATTCCTGTCTTTTCAGGCCAACGGCACAACTCTAAGCTTCATTAAAAATAACACCAATAATAATAGAATTAGGGAAAACTTCGTCTTTTTCTTTGTTAATTAAAAGAAATCCCATCTCCCCCTCCCCGGCTCACCCCACCCGCGGCTGACTGACAAAGTGAGCAGAATCCGTGTTCTCACACCGCCGGGTATCTATTACATGAGAACTTTCTTCTGGCGCCAGGAGGTATTTGGAGAGTTTGCCTGCTTATTCCGCAGGGAAACCGCTGCGAGCAGGGGATACCTGAGCAACGCCCCTGGCCAAACCGCGGGGAGAGCAGCGAGCCCGTCGTCAGGTCTCGTTGTTGTCTCCACCGTATTGCTGCGCAGCAAATGCTGGAGCAGAGGGGCTGCACCCTGTGTCCCAGCCCTTTCCCTGCGCTTCCCCAGCGGGGCAGCCCCGGAGCCGCTGCCGGTGGAGCGGAGGGGGCGGAGAGGCGATGCTCACCTCGGCGCTGCTCAGGAAAGCGCTCCTCGGAAAGTCCTCGCTGCTTGGCAAAAGAAAGTCTAGTAAACACACTCCCCCCCCCCCCCCGCCCTGTCCCCGTCCCCGTCCCCGTCCCCCCTGCCTAAGGGCATTGTTATTGTCTCCCCTTCCCAGGTGCCTCTCCCGGGGGCTCTCAGCCATGCAGAGGTGCTCTCTTGCTTTAGATGGCATAAAACAAAGGCTGTCACTCATCCACCTGCTGCCGCATCGCCGGCAGCACCCAAAGTCCCTTCGCGCAGGAGCCTCGTGTGCCCCCCACGCAGCCCTTTTCCCTCTGCGGAAAGATCGAGGCTGAGATGTTTGCCAGACTCCGCTCCCCCCGCCCTCCAACCCCCTCGCAGCCATTCCGCCTTTCTCACCGCCGTGAGCAAAGGAATAAAAGCGCCCTTCTTACATCGCGGCCTTTCCGAAAGTGTGAGTGCACTTTTAGGTGGGAGCGAAGTGACTCCGGGTGCTCTGCTGAGTTCGATGAGAGGACAAACGCCGAAGGAAAGTGTTACTTAAGGCACTTTATCGAGAACACATCTCTCTCCTCCGCCCTGCTTTGTCGCTGCCAACACCCCAGAGAGTGAACGCTGCTTTTAGCGGCTCCCCCTCCTCTTCCCAGAGATAACCTGACTTTTACGGACTTGGCCTCTGGACTTTTTTTTTTTTTTTTTTTTTTTCCTTCCTGCTGCACTTTTACTTCAGAAAGAACATAAAAGCTGTTTTTCTGTCCTGCCACATCCCGGCTACCCGCGGGCTGCCGGCCCCGCTGCCCCGCACGGAGGGAGGATGGAGCAGAGGATGCTGCCCTCGGAGCGCAGCGCGGGGCGAGCTGTGTTCTAACTTAGGAACGGGCGAAAGGGAAAGGGATTGTACCTAATAACGGGCGTGAAACGCTTCCTCCGTGTACCAGGGGGCATTTCCCCTCCTTGAGTACGCGGAGAGCCTAAAGGATCAAAGTCTTGGCTAGAGGATAAATGGGAGCATGATGTAATGCCCCATCAAAAGCCTTGAAAATGATCCTGAATCCGGAAAACGATACCTTGGCCGAGGTCGCGCAAATCAGAGGTTTGGTGGATATGAGAGGAATCCGTTTTGCTCAGCTTCTTTGGGTGTAAATCCGAAGTCGAGGCTCACTCTCAGTTCACCCAATGGCACTTCCCATTGCCTGCACGAACCAAGGTGCAGGCAAAGACGATCTGAGAATTTGGCCATTCCTTTATTTCCCAGCCCCTCTCTCTGCCCCATCCCGACATTAAAAGAGACGAAGTATTCATTCTACATCGCCTTTAACCGGCTGAGGAAGAGGTGGGTGCGGAAGGTGAGATTTTGCCATTGTGGCTTTTGAGACCGGGTACGATTTTCTCCTTTGTTTAAAGAAATTCTGCACTTTCTCCCATTAATCTTTAGCAGGGAAAGCGTTCAGCCCGCACCTGTATAAACACCCCCGCCGGCGGGGGGGGGGGGCACAGGGGGAAGTAAACCTATATCTCTCCCTCTGCAGTACCTTTAAATATATATATATACACATACATATATGTTTGTATCGATATATATGTATGTATATAAGGGAAAATGTAGGTGAACTAGGGAGGCCAAGCAACCCCCAAGGCTGGCGTGCTCCCCTTTCTCATTGCCAGCGAGGGCATCTCAGTGTCAACCCGAGTTCAAGAGATCCAGTTGCAGGACCAGCCGCGTGTTTCGGCGCTTCGAGCAATGTCAAGTTTCCCTTGGAAGGGTTGCTCCCAACTCGGCTCTGATGTGGTTCTGGCCCCAGCGGGCGAAGCCGAGGTTTACACAGCGTTAAGTGGCCGCGGGCCGCGGAGCGCTGGGTGAAAGCACGGCCGCGGATGCCAGGAAAGTCGCTCTGCGGCAGCGGGAAGGTTCCACTTAACTCGGGAGGGAAATGTAAGGGAAAGAAAAAAAAAAAAAAAAAAAAAAAAAAAGGGAGCGAAATTTCGGGACAAGATCTTTCCACCTGTTGTAGTCATTAGGTTCTTTTCTATTCTGTGTAGTGGAACTGTTATTCTGCTTAACTGCGCGCAGACAGGGCAGGGAGGACAGCGGGGAAGCAATGTGTTGCTTATTCATCCTGGGAAGAGGCGGTGTCAAGGGCGCGGGAGGGATGCAGCTCGGGGGCTCTTCTCGTATCCCCCCTGTGGAACGTTTACCCGAGCGTTCACCCGTCCTTTCCCCCGCGGGGATCTCCCGCAGAGCCCGATACCCCGCAGCCCACCGGGCGGCACCGCGCCCCTCCGCGCGGCGCCGCTCCGGGAGTTGCGGGAGGCACCGCCCCACCGCGGGGCTCGGCCGGGGGCTGCCCCCTCCTCCTCCCCCCGGCCCGGCCGCCTCTCGGCCCCGCGGCCTCCGCTATATAGCGCTGTGCGGGGGCGCATCCCCCCGCCGCGCCCCCCGCGCCCCCGCACGGTCTCTCCGCGGCGGGGCCGCCCCGCGCTGCCCGCAGCCGCTTCTGCCGCCCGCCCTGCCTCCGCCGCCGCCGCCTCTACCCCCAGGGGCCATGTCCGCGGGCTCCGGGAGCGAGACAGAGGAGCTGCCCGAGATGGACCTGCGGGCGCTGCAGCTGGACTACCCGGCGGCGGGCAAGAGGCAGCCCCGTGGCGAGCTCTACCCCTCTGGGGACAACTCCTCGGCGGCGGAGGAGGAGGAAGAGGAGGAGGAAGAGGAGGAGGAGGAGGAGGACGGCGAGGGCAGCTGCGCGGCGGGGGCGGCGGGCTGCAAGAGGAAGCGGGCGAGGGGCAGCGGTCCCGGGGGCAAGAAGGCGCCGTCGGGGCCGCGGGGGCCGGCGGCAGAGGGGAAGCAGTCGCAGCGCAACGCGGCCAACGCGCGGGAGCGGGCGCGGATGCGGGTGCTGAGCAAAGCGTTCTCCCGGCTGAAGACCAGCCTGCCCTGGGTGCCGCCCGACACCAAGCTCTCCAAGCTGGACACGCTGCGCCTGGCCTCCAGCTACATCGCGCACCTCCGGCAGCTGCTGCAAGAGGACCGCTACGAGAACGGCTACGTGCACCCCGTCAACCTGGTACGGGATGCCGGCGGGGGAGCCCGGGAGTCTGCAGCGCTCGGGTCGAGCCGCCGTCCGGGCATTGCTGGCGGCGCTGCCCCGGGTGCCGGGTCCGGGCGGGTGCTGCAGGTCCGGGCAGTGGGGGGAACCCCGGAGAGGTCAATTCCTCGGGTATGAAGCAAGTGTTATGTCCGAGAAAGGAGCAATTCGCAGTCCAAAACCAAGCGCCCGCGAGGGTATGAAGTTGGCTCACATAGCGTTTCCGAATAGTTTCTAAATCTTGTGTTTATAGAACGATGCAAACAGTCGCAAAGCGAGATGAGTGTTGCATGCCTGATGAGAACAATTTGTTGCACGTCGCAGCATTACGTGGAGAGTTTCATTATAAAGAAAATAACGTAATGAAAATATTTGTTAGAGGAAGTCAGCTTTCTCGGTGCTTCCCGCAGGGACTAAAACACGATGACGTGTTTGCAAGTGAAGTAGAATTAGACATCTATCAGTAATAAAGCTCTGGTTTCATACTAGGATAAACTTTCTAACGCCAAATCCCTCTTTTTGCTTGCAGACTTGGCCATTTGTGGTCTCAGGACGACCCGACGCTGACACCAAAGATGTCTCTGCCGCCAGCAGATTATGTGGAACTACCGCTTAGCCAAAGTAATTTTTTTCTCTTGTCGACCTTTTTTTATGGGCTGGATCTTTTTAAGAGCTATGATTTTATCGGCTCAAGACCCAGAGATGGGGACCAACCTCCATCTCTATGTGTTAAATCTGTGTTTCCCCTCAGTTCTTTCCCTTAGAGCTCTGAGGGAAATCTATTTAAAGCAGTAAAGGAAGGAGACGCTGGAAAGGAGAGCTGTTATGAACTGTCTGCAGCCGCTGAAGTCTGAAATTTGGAAAAGCCCTTCTTGGGCTTTGCCATTTGTGCCACTGCCTGAGGACCTGTTGTTCTGAGGCTGTTAAACTAATGGAAGAGGAACAGATTGTTATAGAATTAACAGCATGGACCAAAACGCAACTCTACAAACTAACCCCAAACAGTGTTATTTGTATTCTAAAGCAAAGCAGTATTTTAGATTAGCTTTGAAACTCAGATTTATAATATATTTTGATGGCTTTTGTATTCACGGGTCGGGTTTACTGCAACTATGCAAGAAGTGTAACCATTCTTTGTTTTTGTCCTTTTAACCAGAGTTTTCTTGAAAATATGTAAGCAGCTACATTCTGCATTTAGGCTACCACGCAATGGAATGAAACTAATTCCTTTGGTTATGCCTCGAAGTGCCACATGTAACAATGTGGGACTGTCCCCAAGATGTGGGCACAATTTCTACATCTTAATACGGAAGAGAAATTCTGCTCACTGAAAGGCCAGGGTGCATGCGCTGTAAAGAATGAATTGTGTGATGCTGCAAAACAGCAAGGATTCACAAGGTGTTAAACATTTCTTCTACACTGCTACGCTTCCCTTTGATAAGTTGACCCTCAAATGAGTTCCAGTAATGTTTCTTCACTAATCCAAATGCTGTAATAAAAGGAGGATGCCATCAAATAAGTTGCAAATGTAAATAACTTTATTTTTTTATAAATGACATTAAAAGCTTGGTTACAGTGACTAACAGTACTGTGACAGTGTGTGGCTGCTTTAATGTAGGACAACCTTTGCAGTGCAGATCCTTGAAAGCCTATTCTGTAGGAATACCCTTCTCTTCCTTATCTCCTGAGAGCAGATACATCTCCAGCAGCAGACAAGGACACTTTCACCCCAACCTGCTCACATTAGGTACAGCACTATGACAATCATCAGAGAAAAACACAATTTAACACCCTATGGAATTTATTATCATAATCTTTTCTTTGAACCAGGAAAACAAATGCAGATATGAAAATTATTTCAGTCATTTGCTCTACTTCACGGCATGAAAGATAGAGCAACAGCTCCTTTGCAGTTCATCAATTTCCCTTTTCCATCTACAGTTTTGCTTTTATTTGTGTTCGTGCAGTGGGATAAGCAGCAGAGTTGTTCCAGTTGGAAGCAGACTTTTCCTTCTTTAAGACCAAAACACCCGAGAGAAGGCTTTCTTCTGCTCCAAATAGTTTCTCAGAGGTTACTTCATTGTAAGGGAGAAGGCTGAATTGCTCTGGAGAAGAGGAGGCCTCCTCTACTTCATTTAAGCAGCCAGGAAGGAGAAGCATTTGCTTAACAAGTACGAGTTTAGCCTGGTTTCGGATCATCTCACATTGCAAATTTCTGTTTTCAAAAACTGTCTAGAAGCTCAGGACTGGCTTTCAGTAATATCTTTCATACAGATGAAACTGCAGAAAAGTGCTATTTTCCCTGAAAGATATGAAATAGTCCATAACCACTGAACAACAGAATGAGAATCCAGGATCTGCTGAAATTCTTTTCTGTGATTTGAGGGCAAGTTGTACTGAGACTGCAGCCTGATTTATCTTTTAGTTTTACCCAGAGAGAGGCTATGAAGAAAGGGGTATCCTAAGTGGTAGCTGTACCACTGAGGGAGGACCGCAACCAATCGTATCTATAAAGCTATATAAAAAGAAAACAATATGAACAGTAAATCAAAAAGGAAGGGCTTATAGGAAAGCGTAAGGTATAAGAAAACTCAACTAATGTTTATCTGAACCCCAGAGAAAAGATTATTCAGCAATTTAACTGAGGTGCCACTTGAGATCATCTGAGTTGTGATACCGAGCTGTTTTTGGCCTTGATCCCAGCTGTAATTGGGTAACGACTCCAGGAGATCGGAAAAACAAGGAAAGCGTGGAGAACTTTAAACAGTATAGAAAGGTCCATGTGAAATGATGGAAAAAAATGTTCAGGGTAAATTCCCAAATATGAAGTAGGTTATATTAAGTAAATACAGTAGGCCAAAATTGGGGGTGAGGAGTGTGACATGAAGGAAAACATATTATTGCTTCCATCCGCGCACCATACTACATGCTCTCGTGATTCTTGTGTGTGTTTGAGGCTACAAAGTATATAAAAAAAAAAACTTTCTTTGCAAAATAATGAATGCACTTACTGTCTTTGATGCTGTAAGAGATGCATCAATACAATGGCGGTGCCCTGATGGACTATCACCAGTTTTAGAATAGAAATACTCAACGTTCACTGTCGAGGTTTAAAGACAAAATCAGGAGAGAAAAATGTAGCTTTTAGTAAGCCTCATGTCTTTGTTTCAAATGCCTCTTCATAGAGATATGTGTCAGGGTATAATTACTTATCTTAATAGAGCAATTAAGCACCTTTGAGTTTCTCTAACAAGGATGGATTCTGGTATTTCAAATCATTCATTTTAATCCTTGGGTTCATAAATATTTTTTGCAAAAAGTACAACAAGGTTTCTTCTTGTACCTCAGTGAGAGGCATTATTTGATTAGGAAGAAAAGAAGCAGACGCGCTCCTTGTGGATTTGTCCTGAGATGAGGGTTCAGAGAAATGCCAGGCAAGCCATGTGTTCTGGCATGCCTCACTTTCAAAATTACACACAAATGCACACACACATTATTTTAACTCGCAAACAGACGAAATTTAGATCCGTGCTTTTTGATCAAGATACTCTTTCTAAGCATTAGCAGATTCCATAGGAAGATAATGTGCTGTGGCTCTTTATTTTTTTAAATTATGTTTTTGCCTACCTGATGGAGTAAGTTCATTTGGTTTTCAAAGTTTGAGTGTTTCAATTGGATGTGAGCTATGTAACCGGATGAAGGGAGAATTTAAATGAAAAACCATCTTGTATTTCTGCAGTTCACAAACATGGAAGCAAGCAGTCCACACACATTCATATTTGACAAGTATGTGTTCGATGAATATTTTGTTACCTTAATGACATCTGTGGTCTTTGGCAGAAGGCACAAGCGGAACCCATCTTGTTTCCATAAAGGTATACAAATTTGGCTAGCACTGTTTTACAAATAAAATGCCATCATATGAATGCAATTCATATTCAGCTGAGACCTGCTTCGTGTGCAATCTTAAATGCAGAGTACCTGCACTGACTGTCCTGGCAGACAATCAGGAGGAACATATGTTTCCCAAAAGTATTTTTATGACTTTAAATTTGTATAATTTATATTAAATTTGTATAATTGTATAAATTGTGTGAAATTTTGTTTTGCATCTACTTTATATGACAGAGCAGATCATCAGCCAGAAAACTTGTGTCTCCAATGCAAATCCATTCCTTTCCAATACACGTGTTTGGTTACATAAGGAAAATACATCTCCTATACTGGAAATGCCAACAATTCTGAATATAAGAGACATAGTTTGCAATTATGGAATACCTGACCCATACATTTCCCATTTAATAGCTTTATACACAGACTGTTTTAAAACCTCCCAGCCATGCTATGGATTCTGAACGACGATTCATTTTCCCAGTTCAGTAGAGACAACTGTTAGAAGTACAGTTGCAATAGAGGTCTCCCAGATGAATGAGGGAGAAATTCTTTTTAAGATCTCATTAACTATCTTGAAGTTCATTGGCTGTAGAAGGACCCTAATGTGACCAGTTGGAAGATTTGGCTGAATATCTAACCTTTTAGTTAACCATCCAAAACTGGGTAGGATAAACCCAGGTTTAAATGATTGAACTTCATATGAGCCAAGCAAGATAAAAAGAAGGAAGAAGTGGGTTGTGGAGCTATGCACTTGTGAGCTTATAATATAACCAAATAATAGTTGCATTATTTGAATGAAACTGCATGGAAAGCTATCAGTTCTACTGGAGAACAGTCACTTCCTCCACAAGTAGCTAATTCTACATTACAGTACATATGGATTTGATGTTGCAGCACAGATTCTCACCAAGGCTAATGGTAATTATGTCTAAGAAATATGTTCCATTACTGAGAAGTCTTTACTACTCTCCATTCTGAGAACTGAGAGACTTGTATACAGACCAATGCACAGAGGGTGGATGCTGAGCTGACTCTGTAACTTTCTAACTGTTTGACCTTTGCCCATTCAAGGAAAAAATCATTCGGTAGTCAACGCAAACTGTGGGGAATCCTTAGGAAACAGTTATTTTAACAACTGAAGATAATAATTTCAGAAAGATTACTAGGAATGTGCACTATTTTCAAGTGCCTGAAATATTTAGGAGAGTAAATTCTGTGATTTTCAAAAAGATTTTCTTCCCTAAGTTTAAAGCAGATTTTTAATCAACTGAGCAAAAATGCTTTCACACTAGGACTCCGAAAACATGGGTATAGTCAAAAATTATTTGTGTGTTTTTTGAGAAATACATGCATTTAAGAACATACTTGTTATAGAAAATGATATTTGTAATATATTGCGACAAGAGTGCACTGGAAGTCTCGTGTCCCCACAGTGCAGGCTCACTAAGATTCAGGTTCTGAGAGGAAATAGGTCTCAGTTTCTTCATTGGTTCTGAACAGCTTGCAAATTAATTATAAAAGTAATTTTTAAAATGCCTTATTTAGAATGCAGCATGAGAATTCTACCAGAGTTAAAATTCCTAGTAAAGTTTAGACAGCTGATCTAAGTGCTCCTGCTCCGGCAGGGGGACTAGACTAGATGACATTTTGAGGTCCTGTCCAATCCCTGACGTTCTGTGTGATTCTGTGTGATTCATATAGAATCATCCAGCCAGACAAATAAAACTGAGAAAACCTACTGGCTTTTCCATCACTTCCGTAATGCTGTTGCTGGTGGTCTGAGAGGGTCTGGGACAAGAAACATGCTATTTGAAGAACTATAATTAATCTTGATGATGTGATTGGAATTTAGCAACCGGAGGAAATCACTCAATCCTCTCTTGCTGGTGGAATTGTTTAAAATAACTAAAATTTCCAGCATTGAAAAGAATTCATAATGTTGCAAGTGTTCCAAGACAACAAAACAGGCGGAGCTGAAAATTTGAAGATATGAACAGGCACAAACCCAACCCAAGGAAACTAATTGCTCAGCATCTGGAGCAAAAAGTTGCAAGAGCAGCAAAGGATTGCATCACTTTGTAGGAGTTTACAAAGTTCAGTGTAGTGACCACAGACAACGTGTACACAGTGGATAGAAAACAGCAGCATTAGCTTTTAGGAATTTTCATAGGAACAACAAGAATAAGCTACATAGATATCAATTCTGAAAACAAATTGATTTTTTTAAAAAAATTATTCTGATTTGCTGTGATGGAAGAATGAACGGTATTAACACTGTAAATCCTAGTCAGTAAAAGGCAAAATTCAGGCCAGTGGAGGGCCACAAAGATGATAAAGGGCCTGGAGCATCTCCCTTATGAGGAAAGGCTGAGTAACCTGGATCTGTTCAGCCTGGGGAAAAGAGGACTGAGGGGAGATCTGATAAATATTAATAAATATCTAAAGGGAGGTGGGAGGCAGACGGATGAGGTCAGGCTCTTTTTAGTGGTACGTAGTGATAGGACAAGGAGTAATGGCCTAAAACTCGAACATAGGATGTTCTGTATTAACATGCAGAAGAACTTCTTAATGGCAGGGTGACAGAGCACTGCAACAGGCTGCCCAGAGAGGTTGTGGAGTCTCCTTCTATGGAGATACTCAAGACCCATCTGGATGCCTACTTGTATGACTTATTGTAGGGTACCTGCTTTAGCAGTGGGGTTGGACTCAATCTCTTCAGGTCTCTTCCAACCCCTGCAATTCTGTAATTCTGCAATTCTTACTAAAATGTACCTTTCATGAGGGGAGATTGTGATTAAATGTTAGATGGAAATTTTTCACTCAGAGGGTGATGAAGCACTGGCACATGGATGCCTCATCACAGAAATTATTCAAAACCAGGTTAGATAGAGACCAGGGCAGCTTGATTCAATGGGTAGCAACCCAGACCATGGCAGGGGATTGGAACTAGATGATCTTTAAAGTCCCTTCCCACCCAAGCCATTGTATGGCTTGCAGTAAGGATAAAAAGTAAAAAAAGCATAAATGTTCACAGAAAATCTTGGTTGTTTGTAATACCATAAGGAACTACTGCATTCCTTAAACATAAGCACAACTGAGTTTGAAGCAGTTCATGTCCTGAGTATTATTCAGAGGGCAAGTTGTTTCAGAGGAAAAGGGGACCAAAGTGAAACAGAAGTCTTTTGCAATAAGGAACTGAAGGATTGTGACTTGGCCTGTGATTCATTTCTTCAGGGAAGTCCCTCTTGCTCTGTGAAGAAGGCTGAAGAGGAGTGGAGCAGTTCAGTGTTCTGGGAAACCTCAAGAACACGTAACTTCTAGAAGATGTACAGTCATCATGGGGAAAACAAAACCAATGTCATTTTTTTCTCCTGTAGAAACAAGACATCTTCCTCACAAAATAAACACGTACATTTAATGTTTTCTACAATGTAAAAAGGAGACGTTGGAAAGATGGTTAACACCAAATCTTTTTACTTGTTGAATATCTTATTGTTATTCTGGCATCCACATGGTCTGGACCTATCTGCATCCCTTCTGGGGAGCAAATGAATATATGCATTAATGACATCTGCTCCAGGCAGCAATCTGTGATTCCCACCTCAAGTAGCAGAGAATGTCTTGCATCGTTTTGTTCTGATTTCTTTCAGATCAGACAAATGGGTTGTGTCCATCTCAGAAACTGCTTACATTACTCTCCTCTCTGTCCCACTGGGACATCATTAAATTTTATTTATTTATTTTTTAACTAGAAGGAGGGAAAATGAGATTGCATTACTGGTTAGTAGGAAGGAGATTTGGTGCACTATAGTTCTGAGGAAATGTACTATATTCCTAGGTATGACATTTTCATATGAGTATGCTTGAGATTTGTCAGGCTTGTGAGAACAGTGTTGTAGAACTGTGACAGTTAACCAAGGCCTTCTCTCTCTATTTAGAAAGATCTCTGGGGCTGTGCAACTTGAGAATCATAGACAGAATTCATCACAGAAGGAACACATATCACATCTGTTTGGGTTGTCCCCAGTTCTTGCAGTGTTTTATAGGAAATAGAGCAAAATTTGCAGTATATGAAAGAGAACTGCCTGGATGATATGTTGACATGGCGAAAATCAGAAAAGAAAGCAAAGAGAAAAACGTAACAACTTTCTGTAGGGCTACTGGATTAAAGCTTAGCTGCCATATTGGTGGAGTTCATTGCATCACAAAAACTGGAGAGGCTAATAGACCAACATACAGGAAGACCATCATAAGGAATAACAGCTCATGAGTAAATCTGACTTCATCAGAAATGACAGACAGAGAGGTGATAGACAGAGAGATATGCGTATAATTAAGCTGTCTCAACCTTGGTAAAGATACTCAGATTGCAAGTCTAATAGTTTAAGGCATGACAATGATGTTCATGAAGCATTAACAGACAGAGCTAAAAGGAAATTGGAAAGGCACAAAAAATCTGAAAATTCTCTTGAAAGAAAGCCTGAGGTACCTCATTTTGGCTAGGACATAACAATATGTCATAAATATGCTTTGAAAATTATTTCTCAAGCCATTAATCATAGCAAAATACTTGTAACCACAGGACTTGCTGCCAATCTGTTTCTTACAGTAGCCTCGTGGTGCTAGGTGAGGTGTTTGCTCATCCTGTGGTACAGACCAGAACAGTTCCTTTATCTTAGGGACTATTTCACATTTCTTTTCTACTTTATATATTCTGCCTGATTCTGTGATGCAAATTATAAGTACCTTGTTCATCAAGCTTCAAAGATAAAAAGACGTATTTCCCCCTTTTAGACTGAGTATAGACCTGATGTGGGTGGAATAGCTGTGCAGATCTGTTTTTTTTTTTTTTGTTGTTGTTGTTTTTTTGCCATCCTTCACTAGGTTTTTACCCCTGTGGGTAAAAGCATACAATTTTCCTCTGTGAATTGCACAAATTGCTAGCATAATCTGAGGATATCCTGAGTTTGTAAGAGAGCAGCGGTTATCATAGATTACTACCGCCGTTACTGCCAATTATCATCACTTGATCCCTCCACATTATGAAAGAGAGGCCAAAGACAACTGATACCTGAGTGTCTTCATCCCTAGGTTCTCTCGACACTCACCCCGGGTGAGTCTGGGTTCCAAGGGATAACACTCCGCCGTTTCTACTAGTTCACACACGCGCTCTGCGCTTCCAGACGCAGCCTTCAGCTCACAGAATCTCCGCGGACCCTTACTGCCTCCTATCGCCTCTTGCGCGAACTGCACTCTCCTCCGAGCCGCTCTGAAGGAGGCGGGGCCCCTCTCGACACAGCAGTGCAGACGAGCAGCCCCCAGCAGCTGCAATGGGGCGGCGGCTGTGCCGTGGCCGCCGGGGCAGCTCCACCTCACTCTTCCCGCGGCAGCCAAGGGCGCAGCGCGGGCGCCACCCGGTGGCTGCCGAGCTCAGTTGCGCCCCGAGAGGCTGCCTGCTGGCGTGCTGGGGTGCTGCGTCCGGATACAGAGTCCTCTGCACAGCAGGGACATGGACGTGATGGAGTGTGTACAGAGGAGGGACACAAAAATGATCTAAGGGATGGAATACCTGCACTACGAGGACAGACTGAGAGCGCTGGGGCTGTTCAGCCTGGAGATGAGAAGGCTCTGGAGAGACCTGGTAGCAGCATGTCAGTATCTAAGGGCGGCTGTAGGAAAGAAGGGGACAGACTGTTTATCAGGGTCTGTTGTGATACGACAAGGGGAAATCGTTTCAAACGAAAAGAGAGGAGATTTAGACTAGAAACAAAGAAAAAGTGTTTTAGAATAAGGGTAGTGAAGCACTGGAAGTCAGGGCTGTGACAACTGTAGTGCTGCCACAGCAGTAGCTCAAGGGAATGTGCATGGGGCAGGAGGGGAGTCAAACACAATCTTGCATGATACGGCGCAGCATCTTTCAGCAGCACGCCTGGCAGCAGGAGTGAAGCCTCATATACTCAATTCCTTCAGACTTGAGGCCAGCAATCTTCCAGCAGTGGCCAACATAACAGATGCACCAGAAGCATCATTTTTCTTTCCATTATTTCTTTGAACATAGGAATAAAAGAAATAAAACTTGTCCCATTGCTACTACTCCTGTCTTGGAGCTGCTCATCCTTGCACAAAATAAATATTTTTCTCCCTTTGTAATGAATCCTGTTTTACATTAGGTCATCCTAGGAGTGTTTTCTGTCTTCTCTCTCCAAATACCGTATACAAGATACATTTTGAAGAGAGGAGAGGACATCATAGCTAAGCCTGAAGGTCTGTATGTGATCAAGAAAAATTATGGAAGTATTTTTTTTCCTGTTGTATTCTGAGATTGATTCAACAGAGAGATAGTGACTACAGCTAGTAAAATCTGCTGGTATCTGATCAGTACCAGCCTGTAAGAAGAGTGGAAATGGCACTGTGAAGATAGCTAGAATTACTGTGTCTCTTGCTATACAACCATATGTTCTTGCTTGCTATATAACCATTTCAGAAATTGGAGATGTCTCCTTGTACCTTCACCTTTTCAGTTTAATTCTCTGCTGATAAGCCAAAATCTGTCTTGTCTGGAAAATGCAGCAATGAAATATTGACTTTCTGTCAAAACTCCTTTTGACATCAGAGGGTTAGGATTTATTCTAAAAATTTAGTACATTCAGCTTTTATCTCTTTCTGCTTTTCTAGTTAATGTTAGGAGCATAAAAACTTCTGCCAGTGTAAAAAAAAAATAACTTTGATGCATCAGAAATGCATTTTTTCAGGTCCTGAGAAAATAACCTCTACCTCCTTAGCCTTTATTTCTTCAATATTTAAGCAGTAAAGCATTCCCAGGAAGAGCCAGCTTCATCGGTCATCTTACCCTGATAGTTTATCACTATCCCTGCCCTGTTAAGAATGTTTCCCTGATGTTAAGGAGCAATTTCCTGGATGAAAGGAACTATGTGAACCACTTCTACAGACTGTGCAAATAATGTTCCTTGCACATTGGGCGCACAGGTAAAATGCAGACAAGAAGTGATGACTGGTCCTCTGATTTGTTTCGTTTTTCTGTATCCTCCTCTGACACTGCATGAAGAGGATAGACTCTGACCAGAGGATAGCTTCATTAATGGACTCCCTTCCCCCTGCTTTTAAGGCTAGTTTTCTCCGTGTTGAAAACAGTCTCCTTAAAAAGGGGGAAATCTGTCCAGACAAAGCTGCAGATTTCATCTATAGACAGTAAGTTTTAACTGCCTCAGATTGCAAAAGCCTGCCAGAGCTGGTAGTGAAGTCTGTTAGGTGAGTCTGTTTCATACACCCTATAGACGGACTGAGAGGTGAAAGTCTGGATGGTCCATCTGGAAAATGAGATCAGGGTACACAGTGCTCTCTTTTTTCATCTACCTCATTAAGCCTTTTAAACCAAGGACTGCTGTTAACTAAAAGCATCTGAGAAAATGTGGAATCATTTTTTTCTTTTGTTTTTCCAGTTTTAAGTGGACTTGTTGAAAGACAAAGGAGAGCAGTCTTCATCCTTCAGAGGGGCAGAATGTATGACTTCCATGTCAGTGTACCACTGCAGAGTCTCGTGTCTCAGACACACAGCTCCTCCCAGTTTTAGTCTCTCCATTTCTGCTTTGTGTTACTCTTTACAGTGGACTCCAGGTAAAAATGCCTTTTATCACAGAATAAATTACTATAATTCACAGCTACAAATAACACAGCAACAACCATTTACATTTGTTGGTATTGACAGTTTGCTGAAGCAATTCTGGCACTCTAATAAACCTTGTTGTGGGATTAAATACTCATTTGAATATTTATTATTTGCAGTTTTAATCCAAGGAAAAACGAGCAAACGTGTGAGAGGGTGTACAACGTATTAACTGCCTCAGCCTTCTTCAAGAAAAAACTGTAGCTGCCTAAAATATCTTGGATCCAATAGATTCTCAGAATTTAAACCTGTCCCTGTCTATAACCAAAGCAAGGAAAGAATAACGTGAAGTGATTACAGAATATTTCTAAAGCTCTTTGTTCTTCAAGTCGTGTATCTTCCATTTAAATTAGTGAGAATTAAAATGTAATCGCTGAAATTGTCTATAAAAATTGTTCAATCACTATGAAAAAAAAAATTGTCTTTTTAAACAACAGATTTTAAATTTACACTGTAGTTTGCCAGTTTTCAATAAAGTGAGACCAGGCAATACATTTGCTTTTGGATCTACAAGTAGTGTACACACAGTGCATTTTTCCTATTTATGCCCTGCAACTGTAACGTTCACACACCTATTTATGCCTTGCAGACTGGAAGTAGTGAAGCTGTCAAGATGTAACATGGAGGCATGAAAGGATCTCACTGTGATGGTGAAGATCTGCTCAAATCTGCTGTCTGAGAGGTGGATGTCCCAGAACTGTGGCATTCAGCTTCCATCAGGCTTGCGGGGGCAATGGTAAGAAGGGCTGGAGTGTTCTTAGAGTCAAAGAGGGACGCATGGTGGAAGAATCTGTCTGCATCTACAAGCACTTGAAGAGCTAGATATATGAACTTGTGTTAGCATGTGTGGACAAGTGTTTTCAAATCAAACCATACTAGAGCCTAAGTACTTGCATGACCTTTTAAAGCTTAACATTAAAGCATAACATTTTTTAGACTCATTTGTACCTAGAGCAATCCTTTATGTCCAGTACTTTGTTATTTATGTTAATGGACACTTACTGTGAGAAAAATTTTTACAAGGAGACCGAACTTATTATGATGACTAATAAATATATTTCAAGAGGATACCTTTAGGCTGTGTGGGGAAAATGGTATCAGCAGCACGTGTGCATGTGAAATTTAACTGGATGTTGAAGTAATACGCCTAAACACTCATTTGGTTTGTATTTCATGAAGTCTGGAAGAACTCAATCAAAGAAATGGAGTAGAATGTAAACTTTGTAAAGGACTATTTCTGAATTACAGTGGTACACATATTCTCTCGTTTTATAAAGCTTTAGGTAAAGAAAGCTATAGTTTTTATTCAGGCTAAATCATCCTAACTCACACAAGCAGCACTTCACTGCCTTATATAATGTTCTACCTGAATTCATGTCAGCAATAGACTCACACCACAGTTTGCTTTGCTTGACCTGAATAGTAGCAGATACTTTAGAGTTTTAATATACTGGCTGATACTAAATTTCATTACCCTACCATTCAGGAGAGTGAAAAAATGAAAAAGAGTATATTAAAACCCTCTGAAATAATTTTCAGCTTTTCCCTAATCACTGTGCTCAAAGAATCAAAGAAATGCATTTTCTTTAAAATGATGAGACAATAACTGAGCAGTATCTACTTATCTCCAAGTATCCAAACATACTGAATCCCACTGTACATTGTCCATTTTTAATACCCTACACTGAACTGTCAGTCTGAACAAGCACAGTTTTCATCCCTCCTTTTTTTTCCACCTATGTATTTTGGAAGGGAGGCAATTGTGAGAAAATGTTTCATTTCATTTTGGAGTGGAAGAAAAAAAAACTTTAAAAAATAGCCTGCTAGTGTTCAGAATCCCAAATACTCTATTTAAAAATAGGTAAAAGTAATGAAAGTTTTCTGATGTCTGAATCACTTGTTCAAGTGAAAGTCTTCTCAAAATAATTCTCTAAAGACACAAAATGTTGTGTTTCTAATTATGTTGTATGTTATACAGTAAAATATTAAAAATAATAGCACACATCTATTTTTTTCATATAAGGCAAAAGTATAGACTCCTCTGTATGGTTTATACAAAAGAACATTTTAATTAGAAATATGTTACTTAGAAGTCTAAATAGATAATGGTATATAAGCATTCAGCACCCAGAGGTTGGCATGTGGAAGAATTTAGCTTTTTAAGTAGTCAAAGATACAAAAAAAATCCTTTGTTTGCATGTAGTCAGGCAACTGACTATCCAAACGGTGTTTCCATACCTGTATGAAGCAACCTTATTAAAAAAAGACTGTAGGATTTTACAAAAATCTAGAATCTTAAGTGATTTTATTGTTAGTTTGTTGAACTGTTCGGATACCTGAACCTTCTCCTCATTTGATGAATTACAATGACAATCTAGGATATTCCAAACACCTACTGATCAAAAATCCAAAATCCACTTTCAGAGAAGATTACACCATTTTATCTGCATTGACTTTGCTAGAAATTTTTAAGACCCTCAGTCATCAAAATGGCTATAGAGGCAAGAAGTTCCTGTAGGCTATGGGTTTCCAACCTTATGGCTTGCCTGGGCCACACTTAGTGAAGAGGAATTGTCTTGGGCTGCCTACACAAAGGTCTCTCTGCAAGTAATACCTCCTACTTATCTTCATGGAAACTACAACTGATACAAAGAGCACAATAACTATTTGATAAAGCAAAATCTCAGCTACAAAACTCAATTTTTAATGTAACCATTATATAATATAACCACCATTAGCTATGCATTTTTACTAGCAATGAACAAGAACCTGCATGCCTCAGTGATAAAAATCTGCACCAGCAGGGGTGATCCACTCTTGCTGTTGACACTGCTGAAATGTACCACCCCTCACCTCACTGTGCTCACATCCACTGTTTGGTCTCCATAAACATTCAGCAAGTGGCAGTGAATGTCAATGGATACCTTTTTTTCTTCATGGAGGAATTTAATTGCACACCTTTGCTTCATACACATTTTCATGTTAGATATCATTTTGTCAGACTGCCCTTTGCTGCCATCTGTCACATGGCAACAAAATCTAATGGAATATTGGCAGGGAGGTTCAATCTCTACTGCCATACCATCAACATCCACCTCTGACACCATGGCTCAATATAATAAAACAGGAGGCATTATTTTTGGAGCAGCCCTAATAAAATATGTACTATAAAATATAATTCATATATATAAGTAAGAAAACTTACATTAATTTTTAATATTTTTCATTAAATGAAAAAAAAAAAAAAAAAGAGCAGCAAGAACACAGAACTAGTGGGGTATGTGACCTTGTTTTTGTGAAACTAATGCATCAATATCTAGTTTGATGTCAGCAGCTGCAATTCTTAGTGAGTTCTCAAAGTGTTCGTCAGAGATTTTTGATGAAATTGTAGTCTTCCTGTGCTTCATCCTTGAAAATCTTTGTTCACAAATGTACGTACTGCCAAAAAGTGAAGACATGAATAAGGCACAGGGAAGGAACTGGGCTTTGCCATCTGGGCCAGGCTGAGTGCAGCCTGCTAGCCGTGGGTTGGACATCCCTGTGTAGGCCATAGAGGAGGTAAGATGGAAATGGTTAGGCTGGAGAGATAAACTGTTCCACAGCTACCTTTGCCATTTTTTCAGTTTTAATCAATTCTACCCTTAAATCTTTGTTTTCAGTATACGTTCGTGGGTAAATATAATCTATCTGTAATCTGTAGCCAGACTCGGTTTTGTTTTTGTTGCCACTTCTTCAAATGTTATACTGTTCACATTAAAAGGACCTATTAGCATATTTGCATAAATCATACATTCTTGCCTGCTTCTATTTCCACAGAAACTGAGGCCAATCTTACAGAAAATAATTGGTTCCCATCAGACTTCAGCAAGGGATAACAAATCCATCACTTTCTTATGTAGTAATTGTAGCAGCAGTTAAAATACGTACGTTATTCCAACTCATCTACTCACGACTTGTTGTTTTAGCTTCAAGAGGCCTTGAATTTTTTTTTCTCACTACCAAGGCTTTTCCTTCATCTATCACTATATACTTTCCAGAAACTTCATAGGTGGGAAAGTTCACAGGTTGAAAGTATGTTTAGATTTTTCACTGCTCCAAGACTGTACAGAAAAAGTCAGTCTTCTTCTGGTCCTTTCCCAACTAATCCTCTCAGGTACTAATCCAAAGAGTCCCCTGAGATCTACCAGGAGTGACACACACATTTGATGCTGATGCGTCTTGCACCTCTTTCCCCTTCTTTCCTTGGTGATACAGATCCAATCTTTCTCACATGGTGTGTGAGAAGCTGCACCAGTGACCAGTTGGCCACTACATCTTTGATTGTATTAGGCATTGGGGAAATAATTAATTCACATTTGAGCAGTGAAGAAGACATGCATATAGGAGACCTCTTCTAAGCTACAAATGAATGTAAGTAGTCTGTGCCTCAGTAATTTCTTCCTTGACAGCTATCTAGAAAATGCCCTCGCGTGACATTAGTATTATTTCTTAGTAGGAAAAAGAGATGGTATGCACAATTTCTGATTGCAGAGAAAAAGAAAAATAAGATTCATTTTCTCTTGTAAGTGGTGAGCATAAAATATGAATTTGCATCAATATGTTGTGATATCTGAAACCTTCTATTTTGGCATTGTTAAGCAAATTTTCTTTTTTTCCTTCCACTCTTCCTTCCTTCCTTCCTTTCCTACAATTACAACAACAAATCATTTTTCCAAAGTCTTTATCTCTACCATGTAGATGATCTCCTGACAAAGGGCTGAGTTTACTGAAATGAAGTCAGACTCTTCAGTTAACTTTCATTTTCCACTATTCCTTTTTTTAGGGACGCTGTTCTATGTAAGCACACTGCCCTGAGCCTTGTGCATTGAGCTCTGTTAATCCATGTAATTCTTATTCTGCCCATTTGAGTGGTGAACAAAATCCTGCATAATCAAACGTTACAATGTACCAAACTGTTAGCACATTGTCAGTGCCATAAGGTGTCTGTGGTCCTGTATGTAGGACATAGGGGTAAACCGGATTGTGGGGTTACTTTGTTCCTGGTGGATTAGTATATATTCAATCAATGATGAATAAAACCTGACACTTAAAAATCATTACAAATACAGAGAACAAGAAGGTATGGAAGCAATACTTTAAAAAAAAAAAATTACAGTCTAAAGAAAAGGGATAGACAAAGCTCTTCTGTTTTTGTGATTTTTGCTGCAGAATGAAACTATCAAAACAAAACTCCACGCTGTTAATCAAAGTTAAAGACAAACATGAAAGGCAAAATTTATCTTAAGGGCAGTATTTGAATGTCATGTAAATTGATGATTGTAGAATCTGTAGGATTTGTTCTCATCTATCACTAATCCAAAACAGCAGCAAGAATTTAAAAGCCTGCTTTAAGACGGTAGACAGGGTGACTTATTTAAACTTCTTGCTTTCACTTAAATTGCATACCAACATGTAAGCAATGAGTCTTTTCTCTGTTTTCCTCTCTAACCACAGCCTATGTGTAAAACCAGGTAGCAGAAATTTTAGCCCACATCTCTATTAAATTGGGTAATGACTGTTCACCATGCAGTTTTTGGCAAGTAGAGACAGGGCAACTGTTCAAGAAAAACAAGAAATTTCCTGCTCTATATGAACTGCTCATAAACACTTGAGCCCTGGCACTTTTTACTCAAACTCTGCAGGTCTCAGATGCCTAGTATTAAAAGACACTGCTAATTACAAGCAGTGTGGTTAAGACAAATGCTTAGCCATACAGAACATTAACTGACACTGTTGCTGGGGAAAATGAAGGGCTGTGTGTGGGGGGAACTGTTTTCCCAGTGAGAAGGCCCAAGTCACTGCAGTTTTTGCTGTTTTATTCGTAATTTCCCAGAGTAGGTCTAGATTTAGACTGCATTCTCTACCTTAGAAGACCAAGGAGGGAATTGTGATTCCACTGTTCCTTTCTGGCTTCCCTGGTTCAAGGTGGGAGGTAGCCTTCTAATGACCTGTTACCACCAAGTTTCCATAGCCACACTGGCCAGGTCTCTAGTTAAGTGAAGTCAAGGCTCAGTTCACTCCCTTTCTTGTGGCCCTGCTACTTTTTAACTACCTGTGTCTTTTATATGAAAGAATACCTTCTGGCTCAGTAAACTGTGCTGGACATAACAGTAGGAAAAAAAAAAAAATAACCAGGACCTCCCAGTCTTGTTTGAGTTAATAAGAGGATTTGTGGTAGCTGCATCCCTTCTTTCTGATCTTCATTCAGTATCACAGAGCCCAACTTTGGATACAAAACTTATTGTCTTGTTCTGGCTGCTTCTTATAAGATGCATCCATTTTAACTTTTGACACTACCTGAAGGTTCATTCAGTCAATCTACCAGTTTCTGTGAGAAATTAAGCACTCCAGCAGCAATTTTCGTCGATAGCCAAGGGATGTGTGAAAAGGTTGACTGAGAAAGAAGTAGAAGGAAGGCATAGCAGTAACAACACTTCATTTCCAAAGAGGAAAGGCTGTTAGATGTGAACCCTAAGAATTCTCTTACTGTGAGGTCAAGAGCTAGGGAAATTATTACTAACAGTAAAAAACTTTTAGTCTACCCTGTTTGTTCTGTACCTACAGGTGAAGAATTTTAGCTTTATCACAAAATTTAATTAACAGATTAGCTCTAGGAAATCTCCACAGTTATGAACATCTCATGTAACCTAAAGAAGAAAATAGTTATTTTTGCTCCATTTCTCAGGAAGAATTAAAAAGGTTGATGACCCAGACAGACTGCTTTTTTTCCTTTGTACGATTCTCCACTGTGAGGCAAGAAGAAACAACGTGTTGGGAGGAAAGAGGCAAATCCCTATATTTACCAAGTATCCTGTTACTTTGCACAGCACAGAAGGTGCTCAGATTCAGCAAGTTTCTAATAGGAGTCAAGGCTGATTATATATAATGGGAGTGGGACAAAGATGAAGAAAAGACAACCCAGGCAGTTGAAGTTTAGGTATTTCAGTCCTCTTCTGGAAATACGCGCTCTATAACAGGACTATACTTTAAGCTCTGGATTTGAGGATAAACTGGGCAGTCTGCAAAGAGGGGAGCTGCATTTTGCCCAGTGAACTTGCAGAGGTGAACTATGAGAAACTAAGTATTTTCTAAAAATGCTACAAATGTATTGATTTCTAACAGGACTGGATCTACATAACATTATAGCCTCATTCAATTAATGCTGGTGTGAGAATGTCACATCTCCTCTCCTGCACAGAGCTCAGAATCCTCCCAAGTATTTTTAAGGCTGAAACTCCTGATCTCGGTGCAGATCTCAATTTGTACAAGAGAGGGCAGCCGAGTCCCACTAATACTGCCTCAGAACTTCGAACATCTGGAAAATCTGTTATCTTATTTGTTACACTTGACTGTAAAAATTACTGCATAAATTGAAAACTAATCTTTGTTCTCTGTTTTATGGGGGACGGGAGAGTACTCTGAGACTTTGAATGTTTGAAGGAAAGTTTCAAAATAAAAATCTTTGTTTTATTCATGGGAAATTTTTGCTGCTGTGATACAAATATGTGGGCTCCTTCAGTGATAAATGACTTTACAACTTGTAGTGTGAAAGCCGAGCTGAATTAGAGCCCCATGTCTGGACTGATCTCATCAATTCTAGTTCCTCAGCAGGAATTTGGCATGTGATCACACACTTCTATATGCGTCCACATATCTAGACACTATGGCCACTTGTGTCTAAATTCTTGCTGCTTGGGTTTATTTCATGCATCTCTTTTGGGTCTTAAATGCTAGGAGATGCAGGCTTAGGCTGAAGGTCTCCATTGTCTAGTAGTCTGTCTCTGAGAATGGTTAATAGCAAATGCTTAGGAAAGGAGTACAACAAACAGGGTGAACACAGAGGAATTGTTGTCTAACCGGCCTTCCCACTTCCCATCAGTTTCTAGTCTAAACCAGCAACTTCTTGAGCCAGAGTTTGGACCTTGACAGCTGCTCTTTTTTTCCCCTGAGGACATTCCAAGTGCTCAGTATACCTGAGAACAGGAACACATTTTGAACATTTTTGTTGTTAGATGTTGAGGATTGTCATGCTGTTTTCTCCAATCTTGAAGTTTTCTTTCTTTCTACATTCCACATTTCTTTTTTTTCTTTTTCTGGCCTTTTTTGTTATATTCTTTACAAGTTTTTTTTGTTGTTGTTGTTGTTTTTGGGTTTTTTTTTGTTAAGTCAGCTGAGTCTTAGAATCATGCTCTTTGCTTTCTGTCATAAGCCAAGGCACTCAGACAGAGGCCTAATCCAAGTTTCAGTTCCACCAGGGTAGAGATATCTAGCTATACAAGATATGTCTAGCTATCTTTTTGTCTGCTGGCTCCTTTTTCTCTGCATTGCTATGCCCCTCAATTCTGTCTGTTTCAGTTTTAATTCAATAGATTTTGTAATATTTATTTCTCCATTTCATGATATGTGTTTCAGGACTGTCCCATCTGTGTTGATGTCCTCTCCAGAAAGAGCTGGAAATGAACTGTCCAATGAAAACCAGACCTCAGTGATCTGGTTTGCTAAGATATGGGACACTGAGTTTTCAGAGACTGACTGAATTGTCAAAAAATGTCACATCTCATTATTATCTTTACAGAGCTGGGGAAAGGGCTCTTTCATTGCAGACTGAGTACACAGAAATCAGTTATTTAAAAAAAAAAAAAAAAAAAGGAAGAAATGTCCCCACAGCTTTCCTTGCTCTTTTCTTTACTGCATGACCAACTTGCCCCACTCTTGCTACATGGACCTGGGAATTTTTGTGTATCAGGGCCACCTTTAACATTCTCCTTACATGAGTCCTGTCTTCCTTTTCTAGAATACTGTATGCCATGCAAGTGAAAGGGAAATTCACGAGTGTGGAAAAGTTGTATCCAACTTTTCCTTCTCTTGGCCTATGACTGTTTTCTGTTCAGCTTCTGCCCCTAAAGCTTAAAGCTCCAGCTATCCAAACACTGTGTAAGTGCCTATGTTCTTCACTGCAAAGCTGCCTGCTAGAGACAGGGTTTTGGCAGCCCTTGCTATCACATCAGCAGCACTAATTTCTTTGTCAATTAGTGTAATAAAGAAACATATGCCTTCTGGATTTTTCCATCTTAAAGGAACTGTCATATGTGATAAGGCGTTGGCAAAATGGGTATTTCTGTGTACACTAATTACAGCATTAGTCTGATTTATGGATGATTTATGGACCAGCTAAACCACAGAGTTTTGGTGTGAATGCCCTGGTTAGTTGAGGAGGTGATGTGTTCATGGAAAGCAATGATTTGACTCTAGGACTAAGTTTCAAACCCACAAAGTTCAAATGGGTTCAGAACTTACTCAAACACATTCTCACATTCCTCTATTTTACAGACAAGGGTAATGATCCTAAAAGCAACTGCCCCACAGCGTCAGTGGAGTGAAAAATTGAAGGGTTGTTTTCCAAGTAATCTGACTCTGTACAGCTGGATCAATAGTCAATATTGCCAGGGTTTGGCTGCCTTGCTTTGACCTAATTTTTACCATTGCAGGTCACTATAAAGCCCAATGTGAAAGAACCTCTGGGATCTGTAAGGGAAAAGATGGCAAGAAGCTATTGGTTCTCAAAGCTCTCAGCTTTTCAACAGACAATATGTATAGAAAATTCAGGCATTTAGGAAGGTTGAAAAATTGGGTGGATCTGATTCCTGGTATTTGCAAAGATACTTGTATGGCATAACTACTTCAGTGGGCAGACTTATCCTGCCACCATTCAGACTGGTGTCATTACCTGTACAAGTGAGTGCTGCCCAGTCTTTAAAGCTACGTTTCAGCGATGCTGTCATCTGACTCTTCTATTTGTACTCTGTATTTTCCCATTAAAAAAAATTGCTAGGGTTGATTTTTCTTTACCTGTATTAACAATGTCCCTTGCATAAGTGTCTAGTAAGTTGGAATTAAACTAATGAAGCTTTTGAACTACATGAAAAAAAATACCTCAAAACTTGTGCCAACAGGTTTTGAAAATGATTATGTGGGCCCCCTCACCATCCAGCCCCATGCCTTGCAAGCTTCTTTGATACAATCGTGTTTTTTTTCTCTTCTTTTTACCCTTCCAGAAATTCTGCTTCTGAGTAAGACTGATGTAATCAGGGAGTATCCTTTGCAGCTACCTCTGGCAGAGAGATGATGAAGGCGCAGTGGGTTATGGTCTCTTCTGCATCAAGCAACAGCTCTACAATTGTCAGAAAAGGAAATATATCAAACAGTCAGGACTTTATAAAGATCAGTTCTGGAGCTTATACAAATCAATGCTACATACAGCCACTCGTGGCAAAGAAAAGTGGCTCTACAACAGCTCAGCCCTGCTCTGGAGCTGCGTGTTAAAAGGGGGACAGTTGCCTAGCAGGGACATGGAGTTGCCAGTAAAAAGCTTTTATTGTGGCAGGAGGGGCTCATGGCCAGCAGTATGTCGTTGGTTTGTGACCACAGATGCAACATGGGTGGTACAGACATGCTCTGACTACTCTCAAGAATTGGTCCAAGTAGCTCTTTAGAAATTCCACCTGGCGAGACTTAAACCGTACCTTTTCAGGACATTGTCACTGACTTCCTTGAACATCTGTAAATAGCTGGTTTGTGTATGTTCATGCACCGTGGAGGATAGAGTTTAGATTTTTTTTTTTACTAAGGTTATCCTTTTGACACAAGGCCAGATTGTAAGGGAGTCAGGTCTTTGCTGGGGAGAGCTATTTGATTGACTTAGTGGGTGGCATTCTCATAGTCGAATAACAATTTCTTTGTTTTGCTCATTTTATTGTACCTTTATTCTTAAGGAAAAGACCTACTTGATTTATATATGAGCAGACTGATCTCTAGTTTGTGAAAGCCGTGTTTTCACCTTGAACACTACTGCTTCTTTCCCCAACCTTTACCAACACCCCTCAAAAAATCAATCCACTCTTCCACCACAGCAATATAAGGGCAAGTCAACAATGGCTTCATTCATTTCAGAAAATCCTTACCTGGTAGCGAAAATGAAAAGGATCAGTAGGAAATCATTCCTGTTCACCTATTTTCTGTCACAGATTCTTTTGGCAGCTGTTGCATAATAAGTCATCTCTTTTGAAAGAAGCAGCTATAATTTTGACTTTTTATATATCTGAATGCTTTTTCTTTATTGCTGTTACTACTTCATGTTCAAATTTAAACTTTACTGCACTGAAACCACAACTCTAGGACAAAAGAAGAACAATATTTCTTAACAGTAAGAAAATTTACCATGTCTAGATCTACGGAAATATACCAAATCATTAGCAGATATTTAGAAAGAATGTGTATTTATCATGAAATGTGATCACTGAAAGCTGGTAAATAGAAGTGGGAGTTTTGTTTTCTCACAATCAAATAATGATTTACTGGATTTTAACTGTTTCTGTAAGATACACAAAAATTAACAGAAAATCAGAAATAAACACAAAATTTAACGGTGCTGTTGTGAAAAGCTAGTGTCATACATAATGGCTGATTTGGTAAAATTAACTTCAGCTTTTAAGAAAATGTGGGGATATTCTGAATGGGAACAAAAGGAGAAAGGAATGATTGGATAATTGTCTGAGAAATTCTTTTTCAGTCAGGAACATTTTTCATATGACGTTTTTGAATAACTCCACTTAGATTCTCACACAATTTACAAGTTCCACAAGCCTTGTAGTTCTTTTTTTTTTTTTTTCTTTTTCCCAATTCTAGAAGAAAGAGGAAAGAACAAGAGATAGTTTAGCTGCACATGGACTGAGAAACCTAGTAGGTTAAAGGTAGGAAATTCTCGAACGCTGAATTGTCTTTGGTAACTTTCCCCTTTTGGGCATTTTACCTAAATAACATTTGCCTTTTTCCTGATTTTTTGTATATTCTGTTTTTCCTTTCATCTTTTTGCAATTACTAACTGGTGTTCTGATAAACCCTTGCATGTTAATTATTACTGAGTATCATGAGATATAGAAGTACCTTTTACAGATGCTCCTTATTTAAGTCTGCATACAGACTCACCTTTTTGAATTTGAGTTTGCTGTTTATATGCACAACAGTTTTATTAATATACTTATTTTGGCTTTCTTTCTGTAAATACAATGCCCTTGTAAGGACATGGGATATTAAAATTATTCATTTATGGAACCATCTAGCAGAAGTTTTCATGTTCTTTCCATGTAGTGTTTGATCCTTCATTTTTTTCAGTGAATTTGGGCTCCATGAGATGGAACAAATTTCTTTTCATTCAGTTGAAGTAAAAAAAGTCTATTTCTTCTTTATTTTTCTTTGCTGCCAACCTAGTCATGGAAAAAAGGGTCAGCTGCTAGGAACTTGATATTTTATAGCTCTCACTCGACTTTACTGTGCTTAACTTTTGAGAAATTACTTCATTTTTTTTTTCTTTTAAACCTGCATCTATAAAATCTCAGTTTCAAGTTGATGCTTAATTTGTGCATTCACAACAGAGTTTTATTTGATATATCTATACTGCTTAGGCTTTTTTTGCACATCAGAAAGATATGAACTCTGTACTAAACCCAACTCATAAGGCTTCATTTGCACAAACACGCTGAAGTCAGTGCTTAACACAAAGCTATTAAGTTCCAAGCGTGTGCTTATGCACTTTGGTGAGTGGGTGAAAGGATAAAGCATATGCTTCAAATGAGCACATATCTCAATATTTTTCAAAATGAGGCACTAAAATCAGCTTTTTGTGTCTATCAAAAACTGTATCTGAAGAAGACCTCAAAACATTGATAGTAATGATGAAAGCAGCAAAATGATCATTTGTGAATTTTGGGAAAGCAGATAACGTTTGATTTGCAACCTACCTCAAGCACAAGTATGTTCTTACTGTGGGTTCACAGTATGACATTGTGTGCTTGACTCAATTTGGTTAGGGAAACACTGGTTATAAAGTTGCAGTGACTTTTCCGTTATTCCTCTATACTCACGAAAAATTCTATTCATTCTGAATATTTTTAATTGGATTGTAGCAGGAGAAGCAGAAGTTGGCTGTTCTGGGTGGTCACGTCTGAATAGACTAAGCGGGTTTGTTAGAGATGCTAAATCTTGTGATGCCCTTTCAGAGAACTGTAGTTTTTAAAAAGACAACGTTCTGGAGGAGATGTTAGGTTATAGATTCAACCACTTGACATTTTCTCCTCTAGGAACAAGCTGCCTTTCAGATGACCAGGTCTTGATCTACCCTAGCCCTGCAGAGAAAATACTTTGGTATTTTCCCTGTAATGTTGATGACAAATTTTTACAAAGGTTGTACTTTGTTTTCAAAGACTTGGCTTGAGCTCCAGCTGCACAACACGAAATAGTGCACAGTGAATTGTGCCTTTGCACCACAATTGGGTTTCCTTTTTAAGACAGTGGCATGTTGTTCCCAGCAGCTCTCATGAATCCTGCATGCACCTTGTTCTCCTCAGTCACACAGTACAGACTTGCAGAATCCCTCCACCTTTTTTCAATCTCCTTACATCCGTCCATGTGGGATTTGGCAGCAAGAGGCTTCACCCAAGGAAAAGGATCCTCTCTCCCTTGTAGGTTTTCTTTGGAAGGATCTACAGAGAGTTTCTACTCGTTATATAAATCTCTGATCTTCAGAATACTGAAGGAAAGCTTTCACACATAAATGTCTCTGTGCTTTTACACTTAGCCATTCAGTTCTGAGTCATTTAGCTGCTCTTTTTCTTTATTTTTCCCTCTGAATCTTCTCACTGAGAATGCCAGCTTCAGACCAGCAATCAGTACTGAAAATTGTATGACTATATGAACTCAGGTAAACTGGGCTCATCAGTACACTGCAGCATGTGATTTATTTAAGTGGATGTGAAAGCAAGCAATTCCTCTAAGTAAGTCCTTTCTACATTGGTCCAGGTTGCCTGACTACACCCAACCCCCCCATTTCATTTCAAGTTTTGTAAATGCATGTAAACATTTGCATATCCTGGCAAGGATGTACTAATTAAACAGCAAAACACATAGCAGAAAGTTTTACCTTTGACCACTTACATCTAATGCCATTTGACATAAATTATTTCCTGTCATGTTGTTCCATGATGCATCAAAGTAATCTCATGCTTTTACTAGAGAACTATGATTACAGAAGAGCTAGGATGCATACAGTAAGTCCACATTTAACCTGTCTTGTAAATCACTACAGTAGTAACACTTTTTAGGTGAATGGTAGTGTGGTGAGAGCAGTTGCAAGCAAGAGGCAACATCTCCTGTTGACTTTCCATGGATCTTCAAAGTCCTGGAATATTACTCCTGTAAGAAAGGAATCATAGAGATCATATATTTTCTGCCTGATAGGCTACTTAGAGAGTTTGATGAACATTTTTAAGGTTCTTTATGATATAAAGAGTGAAGATACTACAGAAGTAAAACCTTCCACACGCACAGGACAAGGCAGGATTTCAATGTTGTTGGTCACTGCTATTCAAAATAAAATTGTAGAACAACTCATAGTCATTCATTTCAAAATTGACAGGAAACTGGAGGGGAAGAAAAAACAAAACCTTCAGGCGTTTAGTTTGATACTTGAAAAGTAAGTCACCTAATCCAGTAAGAACCTAATCCAGGCAGATCTGATCCACACTTAATTGCTTATGGCTGAACTGAAGCCTACGAAAAACTCAGAATTTTGTTGACGCTTCCACATTCACACAGTATGAGGTGTGGAAGACACCATGAAAGATTCACAGGCTGTTGTATGAAGGCACTCCTGAATTCCTCTGTTCAAGGTTCAGGCTGGTCGTATACAAGCAACTTCTGACTGGGGAACTATATAGCTGTTTTGGCAATAGGAGCTTTCTGGGCCCATGCCAACATGACATACAGAACAGCACTGTGAGTAGTAACCCACTCCTACATCCCTTAGTACTGAGAAGTACTCAATAACATAATAGGTACCTGTCTTCGGCTGCAAATGTCTGTGCAGTCTTTCCCTGATGGGGACCTGCTCTCTGAATCTAATTCAAGTGCTTGTGAGGCTGCCTCATATGCTTTTTTATTTGAAACCAATGGGATTGGTACTCTTGGTGGGACAGAAACTAAGTGGGTGCCTACCTTCTGACTGACTGTAAAATGTTACCTTTGAGCTTTAAACCCCACATTAACCAGAGCTCTCTTTATAGGTAAAGCTGCCTTATTGAGGCACTTTGCCACAGCTGTGCTAGAGGAGGGAATGAGGGTGGGAAGGTGCTCTGTGAAAATGAGATCTGATGTGAGTTCAGCCACCAGTCTACAGGGCACAGAACCAACCAAGATTTTTCAGAAGTCTTGGCCTGGCAAAAATGATCTGAAATCTTTTAAGAAACAGCAGAAAGCATGTCCTGGATACTGAGCAGTTCTGAAGTGTTCTTTCCAAAGCACAGCTATCTTAGAACCTCTCAGCAAGGATGTTGTACAGTTTGTTTATATTTTAGTAGGAACATAACATTATGCTTTTCTCTAAATTATTTGGAAATGATTGAATCATTTTAATGAAACTTTCCAAAATAAGTCAGCCTGAGACAGATACCTTGTCTGGGAAAATTCAGTCCAAACAGTTAAAAGTTGGCAAAGTTTTATAAACAAGTGTCTTATAATGGTCGGCATTGGGCGGCTCAGCTGTAGTTGTCACTACCAGCTCTGCCTAGACTCCCTAAACTGTCAGAAGGTGTTTGTGCTTCAGAAAGTTGTTTCTACAGTCTATTTGAGTTGGCAGATGTTTGTTTTTTAGCTGCCAGTATTACATTTTTCTTTACGAAAGTGAGGTGCTGAAATTCCAGTTTAGTATATGCCCGGCTTATAGCAATTTCAATTTACATCACAACTGTGACAAAGCAAGAGGGTTCACATTTTTTAAGGGATATTTTCTCTTTAAGGATAGAGACTTCTGCATGGCGCAAACTGAGGTCTGCAACTCCCACTGACCATAGAGGGGGGTTGGACTGGGGCTGCCTTTGCTCTGTTGCATGCTGATACAGCAGGTGTGCAGGATTTAAGCACTCAACCAGCTGAGATGTTTGGCCTCAAGTATTCAGATGTTGTGTGGGTGGGCTGACTGCCCACATCATATTGCAAGGAATAGGGTTATTATTTTGTGCTATTGGAATATCACTCACGTCCTTCTTGCACCAGTCACACAACTGCATTGCTTGTATGGCTTCCCTTCTCTTTCTGAAGGGAAGGTCTCTTCTCACTGGTGACAGGTGACAAGATGATGGGAAATAGCCTTAAGTTGCACCAAGGTAAGATTAGGTTGGACATTAGGAAACATCTATTTACAGAAAGGGTGGTTAAACATTGGAATAGGCTCCCCAGGGAGGTGGTTGAATCCCCATCCCTGGATGTGTTTAAGAGCCGTTTGGATGTGGTGCTCGGAGGTATGATTTAGCAGAGGGTTGTCAGAGTTAGGGTACTATGGTTAGGCTGTGGTTGGACTTGATGATCCGTGAGGTCCCTTCCAACCTGAGTAATTCTATGATTCTATGAAGCCTCCCCAAATCTACAAGGATGGTAAAAGAGCTTTCCCACTACACAACTTATATGCAGTTCAGAGGGACATTTCATGAGGATACAGTGTAGGTCTTAATGAGCATAGAGGAACTTTTGTGCCTCTCCTAGGAATCAAGGGTGAATTAATGCACTGATGAACAGTTAAAACACAGACTTAATGGTAAACCCATCATATGTTGGCTAAGAGGTGGATAGAAAGCACCTTTCTTTTCGAAATCCTCAAAGACAGACAACCTAAATTTCAATTATGTAATTACATCAATAAACACATATTTTAGATGTATTTATATAATATGCAAGTAATTGGAATGTCTTTCTTGATAACATACTACTCCGAGGAAGAAATAAGGAAAATTTTGAAGTATTTAGATATGTAAAAAATATATGTACAAATATATATATGATATATATGAACACAGAATTCTGAAAAACAGAAACATTCAATTTCCATGTTGATTTTTTTATTTTGTGTTATAAATTGAAGCTGAAGATAAAGTTTACAAATCAATGAAAAGGTTACCCAAAATGTCTTATTTCAAAGAAAACTCAGATTTTACTTTTCTATAGAATACTAAAATCCTAAAAAATTAGAAGAAAACAAGCAAAATGAGTATCCTTTAATTGCATTTTTCAGCTTTGCTAGGTATATGTTCCAACAAAATACTTGGTTCTGATTTTCTCCTCTTGCATCTATTTGTAACCATACTGAATTAATCGTACAGTATATAGAAGACAAGAGAGCACAGTGTGAGCACTGTTTGTCATACCTCTCTGAACATCTGTGGAAGATACACATCTCAGTGCCACCGATACAGAAATGAGATACAGTCTGTAACACATACGGATCTACCACAGTACACAGAGAGCAGCGCATGTTCTCTTTCTAAGCAGGTATACCTGTGGTTGCATGGGTGAAATGTATTAGCTGAAAATATCAAGCAGTTGCTATATCTACTTGGCTTATTAATCAGCTGGGATCATTACTAATCTCATGAGCACTCCTTGTACATGCTTCCTGTAAAACCTGGTCAGCTAATATATTGCATGCCATGTTTCCTTATAGATAATGCTGTTGGAGCTGATACCAGTGTAAATTAATTTGGACGTTTCCTTTAACACAGTATTGCTGCACAGGTTTTAGGAACAAATTTCCTTTTTTTTTTTTTTTTTTTTCCCCTAGGAATTGTATTACTGTATTCTTGTTTAACCCACTTACAAGGCTGTGGTAGATAACATTGTCTTGATTGAAAATTGCTAAAAATTTCTGATAAAATACATAGTTTTCTTCTGTTTGCCAAGTCTGTACTTGCTTGGCTTTAAATTCTAGATGCCCATATCAAGTCTTTTCTGGGAAAGTCTGAGCAAAGACAGCTTAGCACAGGGAGAATAAATTATATTCTATTAGTTGCACTGTCACAGCTGTAGCAGTTTAAAGCAGTGTATGAGCAAGGAGGGCCTTTAGATAAAGACACTGTCCATCATATCTACATTGCTGTGAATGCTTCAACAGAGCTATTTGAAATTTGGACATCATTATGTCTGTATTATGCATTGTGTCTACCCTGATCATGTATTTTTATACCATCTATAGAATGACAGTTTGTTCATTCCAAGGAAGAAATAGGAAGACTTTTCCTTCTCTGAATCTAGCATGGCACTCCTCATGTCCAAATCTTCTCAGTATTAGTGAAGTCTCAATGTAGTGTTGATACTGACAGCAAATTTGAAGCTGAGTCCCATTTGATTGTTAAAGATCCCAGTGTGCTGCTCGGACGAGTGATAGTGTTAGCTTGGGAATCAATCAGTACTACCTTTAACACTTCTTTCATCTCTTTCCCTCACTAATGTTTCCCTTGGCAGCGTTACGTACAAAAGAACGTGTCAAAAAACAGCCAAGTGAACTGCAAACACCCTGGGCATAGCCTAACAGAACCTTCCAGGCTCTGACCTTGCTCCTCTTCTTTTACCGTTTGCTCATTCATCCTCTCTCAGTACAACTCAGTGTGGGACTTGTTTCCATTGCTGGGGACCTGAGGATACCCAGGACCTTCCTCTCATGCTACTGGGAAGCCTGGTGCTGCCCCACACATGGGCTGCGTGCACCAGGCGTATTCCTGCCCAGCTGCTGGCACTGCAAGGCAGGCACTCAGAAATGGGCCCTGCACTGAGAAATGCTGTTGAACATGGTATAGAGACCTCTGGCCACTTCTATTTTGAAAACCAGTGGAAACGGCAGTATCTGAGGAGGGTACAATGGGTGCTTCTGAAGTATTTCAATTTAATTATACAGTGAGGGATGGTGAGGCTCGTAAATCTCCTGTGTTTGCACCTTTGGTCATATGCTTGCTTAGAAATGCTGCAGCTGCAGAAAGCTTTGAGAAAATCTTTTCACCATATAAAAACTGGAAATATCAAACCATGGCAGGGTATCTAAGAGGTGGGGTTCTGGTATAAGGGTTAGTTTAAGTGACCTATTTAAAAGTGAAAGTAATAAACAACCTGGAGCCTCATTTTTGTATATCCTGTCAGGTCTTCAGGTGTACTGAAATGAGAGCTGAGTGCATAATTCAAAGGCTTCAGGGGGCTGTGGTGAGATTTTATGGGCTTTTCTCAAACATACAAATGAAAAAATTAGTTGACAGGGAAACAGCAACATTTAAATAAATTTTCTGAGGGTTCCTGCTGCAGGAAACACAGGCCATCCTATGAACCACTGGTATATACATGTCATACTCATCAGGGGTATACTCTGAGCTCACAAAATCACAGTCTCCGGCTTAAACCGTGACATAAAAAGAGTCATTTGCAAAAAAGTTTCTCTGTAAATCCTCCACCAAGCAACCTCAACCTATTTGTGGAACTGCTGAGAGTTCAGAATTCATGAAAAGAGAGCTAATGTCTCTAAGTTACAGACACATAAGCATATGGATTCAAGTACTTATATTAATAAAAAACAGAGCAATCCTGGTTATAAATGTTTTGGGTTTTTTTACATCTCCTTGTATGTATTCTCATGTAATGGGATTTTATGTACCTATTTATTATTGGATTTTTTTTGTGTGTGAAAATAGAGTTGATCACTCATTTTTTTGCTAAAGATATTTAAAAACAACACTTCAACACCTTCTTATGTATGACTTGATGCTGTACTATTAGAAAATGTCTTCCTCCTCCCCTGATTAGCTGTAGATTTTCTGCCTCCCAGCAGCCACTTCAGAAGTACGAAAAAGCTTCTTAGGAGCTCAGGCTATTTTTCAACAACCTACTGCATGCTTATTTCAGTACAAGTAGAAACAAAGTAAATCATTAAAAAGACATGACAGAAGAGATGCTAAATGTGTTGGATTTCTGTGATAGTTTTGAGGCATATAATAATCATACGATTATGATTTTGACACTACAGCTCAGACACTACTACATTTACCTTCAAAATATACCTTAAGTGTTTCAGGAAAGAATCTGAAGATATGATGTTTCCCTGTAAATAGTGGTTTAATTATACTTGCAGGATACTCAGGGAAGGCTTAAGAACATTTTAAAAATAAATATGACTACACTTTCTGCCTTTTAGAAATATACTGTGCTTCTTATATTCTTTATTTTTAATTTATTTTTTATTTTTAATACAAGTTTATTTTTAGTATAAGTTTCTAACAAACATTTTGCTTTTTCAACTCAGTACAGAGGTATAAAAAAACCTGTGCTGCTAGTTGTTTTAGCATCTTCTGTGGATGTTGACTTTACATGAAAGACTTCTGTTTCTCTGAGAGTTGCATGAGTTCCAGTGTATTTAGATTTCTTCCTGAATTACACTAAATGAATTTCTCTGTGTGTTGTCTTAAAATGCGTGTATGTCTTCATGTATATATTTTGCCAAGAGTAAGAATTTGGGTACAAAATACGTACATGTTTAGTAAAATGAGGAAGATGTATCTTCCTCTAAGAAGAGGTTTGAGGAAATTCACAGTTGCTGATTTACAAGAATTCTGTTTGAAATGAATGGCAGAAACCTGAGTGGAAATGTAAGCTATGAGATGTTCATTCAGCTGTATTCAAAATAAAGGTGTGATCAAGTTTACAGTTCTTTTGTTGAGTTTTTACTAGCAAGGATGACATGCCAGGTAGTATTGCAGATTTGCCTTATTAAAATTTTCTAGCAGACCGAATTTTAACAGACTTATCAGCTATGACTATGCTAAAGGCACTGGAATTGTTAGTTATCAATTAATGATTATTAATTTACGAGTAATAGCAAAAATACGCTATTTATAAACTTATTTTTCTCACATTTTTTCTTATACTAAGAGATCTGGAAAATCTATTTGAAGTTAAACAAATAGCAAATAAAAATTATCAAGAAGAGGGTACTACATGTGGACATGTGCGTGTGCATATTTACATGTCTTTGTGTCTTGAAAAGATCTTCTTAAGTGCCAGAAGTTTCCTAATAAGAGATATCTGTTTTTCCCACAATCTTTCTCCTCATCAGTCAGCTGGCTCTCACAGGACAGTAACTCTCTGAAGACTGCATACAAAACACAGTTTTAATTTTTTTTTCTAAATAAAGATTCCCTTTGATCACCTAACCTAGATCCATGTGTGTATCCAACCCAAATAACATTTCCTATGAGCATTAACTGTATGTCTTCTTCGGATTAACTGGATCAGCCATGGGGAGAGCAGAATCTTATATCTAGGATTTTCATTCTCCTCTTTCTGGTCTTTCTAGTTCATGGGGAGAAAATGGATGGCACTAACTTCATCAGCAGTTCTCACTCTCTTGGCTTCGTTTTTATTTTATCTGGCATTAAGCAATGAAGCCTGTGTGAGTTATTACTGTCTCATGTCTCAGTACACAATTAATTTTTTTTTCCCATCCCAAACTGCCAGGGCCCAGCTTTCATCCAATCTTTACAAAAAGACTACTGTGTGAGGGGGTATTTTCATCATTTTTTCTGATCATGAAGGCATTACAGTAGCATTTTTTTATTTTAATTTCTCTCTTTCTGAGGGAAAGAAAAAAAATCTTCCATTAGTAAGTTCTAAATCCCATTCTTCTGTTTTGTTTTAGAAGATCAATGTGTCAGATAGTTATTTTCTAGCTGCTAGCTAAGTGTTACCATCCAGAGAGACCTAGACACATACAAAGAGATTTAGACAGGCTCAAGCAGTGGGCCCAGGAGAAGCTCATGAGATTGAACAAGTCCAAGTCCAAGATCTTGCACCTGGGTCCTGGCAACTTCCACGTCAGTACAAGCTGAGGGATAAAAGGGTTGAGAACAGTCCTGACAAAAGAGACTTTGGAGTACTGGTAAATGGCCACCTGATCACGAGCCAGCAATGTGCCCTAACAGTCCAGAAAGCCAACTGTATCCTGACCTGCACAAAAAAAAAAACATGATCAGCAGGGAGAGGGAAGTGATCCTGCCCTTCTTCTTAATGGTGCTAAGACCATACCTGGAGTAGTGTGTCCAAATGCAGAGACCTCAGTACAGGAGGGGCATAGACCTGTTGGAATGCATCCAGAGGAAAACCGAAAATTGAGCTGTTGGTGTCATTGCAGGGGAGTTGGACCAGATGACCTTCTAGGGTCACTTGCAGCTCAGATGATTCTGTGATTCTATGATTCTATGATTTTATGATTCTGTGATTCTATGACTAAATGCTCATTTCCCACCCTGTGATTTTGAGTGTATTTGATTTCGCTACGTGGTATCAATGCTCTTGACATGAGAAATTACACTTATTAAAATAGCATCTCATTTAGAGCGGGACTTTCAAAATTGAAGCTTCACAGATTAAAATCTCTTGGAAAATATGAAAAAATATATATCTTAGACAGACTTTACCATAAGTCCTTAATGACACAGATTATCCACTTGGCCTGGGACCAGTTCTTGTATTCTGTATGCCTTTTATTTCTATGTGTTTGCAATTGCTATGGAAACCAAAACTGTGGTATTCACTACTTAGACTCATTTTCTATCTGATTTGTCTTAAAATCATATAAGAATGCCATGGCAATTTATTGGGAAAAAGGGATGGTAAGTGAAAAGCCTGGAATGTGTGCAATAGCAATAAATTGTAACAAAAACTTCTAACTTACCAGAATTCTGATCAGTTAAGGAAGCCATACGGTATACTGAAAATTAGTATCAGTCATCTCTATTCTCATATTCATATTCTCTATTCTCATACATACAACACCAAAGAGTCTCAGTTCACCCCTCATTCCATAGAATCATAGAATCTTAGAATCATAGTGTCATAAAATCATCAGGGCTGGAAAACACCTCCAGCCAAGCCCAATTTAGAGTGTTTAGTTACTTACACATTTCAGTAGGCAGTGAAACAGTGGTACATCCCTAATCTCCTGCTTGGTTATATCAGTGCTCCAGATGAGGGAGTAGAGCAGCTTGTTAAACTTGTGAAGTTTTACAACTCCTACTCCTTTCAGCTTTCTTTTTTTTTTTTCTCTTGGCACTTTTATTTCTCAGAAATGCATGTAGTTAAGCAAAAAAACTAGTGCTGGCCTTTTTGTGACTATGTTTCTGTTTTCCTGTTTCATGAAATATTTCTAATTATTAATTGTTAGTGTTATTTTGAATGTATGAATGAGGTAAAATATTTACTTATTTGTGTTAAACAGGTCATGATTTGAGAAGTCTGTGAAAACCTCCACAAAGATGCAACAATGTTTAAAACAAAACAGATAAGTACATTTATAGAAATAGCCATTATCAAAGGTGGCAGGACTTTTTTGGCTTCCCCTGTTGAAAACAGGATGAATATCTCACTTAGAACATGAATGGGTCTTTGACATAACACAAATATCTAGCAGCTTCATTGTTTCACAGCTGGCCTCCAAATATCTGCAGTTTGCAAGTGACCATATTTGATCATCACCTCAAGGTCAATATCAAAATCTCACTTGTTTTGATCTGTGGAGTTTTAGGGACTTCCTGACATGTCACAAATGCGACATAGATGTCATTCATGAAGATGATACTGTTACCTGCCTAGAGGTAGGGCAGCTGCTCTGACAGCACAGTCTCTTTGTTATTCGGCTAATGTGAAAGAAAGGTCAGGCTGGAGGCTGCAGAATGACGTGTCAACTTGTAGCCTGGGATAGTGCCCATTGTGCTTCCTTTTATCCAGTTTGAAATCAAACAGCTTGTAAACTTAGTGCTATTTTGTCCCTCCCTACCAGCTCTTTGTTACGATTGGTGAATAATGATTTTACTAAGCAACATAGCTGTGTTAGTTTGAAAACGGAGGAGAAATAAACACAGAAAAAGATAGTTTAATATGATCTAGAGAGACAACTTGAGATTGTCTGTGCTCTTTCTATCTTGCTGACTGATACTAACGAGATACAACCATTCTGAAAAGCAGGCAGTTTGAGAAGGACCTTGCAGAGTGACTGGGATAGTCTGGGATATTTAGGTAGTCACCTAGCGGCTTGCAAGAAGTGCATTCTACCATACATGGACATAGAATCTGTAAAGAAAAGAAGTATTTCTCATATAGTAGTAGCAGTATCAATATCAGCTACTAAATTAGGTACTGATTTTTTTTTCTGTCTTTGATCCTCCAGTGCTGGCAGTTGGATCTCCATCATAAAATGACAGATTTCAAGGCTATTTCAGGGATAAAGTAATTGATGCTACAGATTCCCTGTTGAGAAAAACCCACTATCTCAAAATCTGCGTCTTTATGAAATGTTTTTATGCTTTTCATAGAAACATTATCATGGTAGAAGAGAAAATGCCCATGCAGGGAGAACATTTTTGATATTGTGGGAACTTGATCACGGGAGTCAAAACTATTACAGAATCCAATCTCCCTGAAATTGAACTTAAATTTGGAAACAAAATACAGCTTTTTAAGTGAGGGTATTGACCATTGAAACAAATCTCTAAGGGCCGTTGTAAGTTTGTCACTTAGCATCTTTAAATCAAGGTCATCTGTCTTTCTGAACTACATGCTCCATTTTAACCATGAACTATTGCACTCTTACACTGCAGGGAAGAATATCAACCTTCAATGTGGAAGTTTTCAGACTTTGGCTGCACAATGAGTAGTTCAGACTTGTAATTTCTTCTAGGTTACATAATTAAAGCAGTCTTTTCCACAACTATTACTAATATCCTGCAGAAAGTGCATGTAGCCAATCTACTAAGAACTGGAAGGTACAAATTTCCGTGGAAGCCCACAGTCTGTTCTTCACACCACTGCACAAGCTTACATGATGGCTTACACAGTAACTTGGGTGCATGTGCAGGTTCTGCAGGAGACACATTCCTCCAGTGCACTGACTGCTGCAGGAGAAACCTTCACTTCCTTCTGTGCTCATCACGTAAGTGGCCTTTTATTTTAAAGTGATACATCCTAACATGCTACACATCTTTTACAAAGATCATTTTCAGGCAGCAGAAATTAATTTATTTCCACTATTTATTTTTAGCATTCAGAAAATATTATCTATGCAAAATTTTCAGCTGTTGCATTTTTCTGGGAAAAGGTGGAGTGATACTACAGCCCGCTGGCCATCTAAGAGAGAATTTTTACTTCTGCACACACTCCTTACAAAGCTATTGCTCTTTTGCATCTTTTGTAGCTACTAACATAATGAAAATTGGATTTATGACTTCAACTGCTTGGATTGCACTTTGCAATAAAAGTCATTTCAGGACACAGGACCGAGGACAAAGTACTGAGGTTGCTTATCAAGTGCTCTTATAATATTTCTTGTATCTTTACCTCTCATACACCAAAGAGTAGTTTCTGGGTATTATTTTACTGGTAAAGAAACTGCATACAGAGTATTTTGGTTAAGTAATTTATATGAGAGCTGAAAATGGCTTTTTAGCAAGAAAGGCTTTATCAGACCTAGGAGCCCATAAAACAGACCTTCTTCACCTTGTGTGAAATTGAGAACATAGCTTTAACAACTTACTGTTATTTCATTGTAAATGCTAAATCAAGTGATTTGAAACTTCTCTTTCTAGGGCATAGATGTGTGTTTTTAGATTAGAGTGGGAATGGAACCTGCTGACACTACGTGTAACTATTATTATAGAGTCATTGTTGGATCCATTAGCCGCTTTCTAACATCCAAAGCTGCTGGTCCAATTTATCTTATTGGAGGCGTTTTTCCAGAGATAACTGGCACTAAGTGGAGATGTTAAAATTCAGCTCAATGGCTAACAATTTGCTTTAGTAAAAACTGCTTTTTCCTAAAAGGAAAATCTCAAACCTTTCTTGCTTCCAGTTTTTCTGAAGTCTAACCTTTCATCTGAAAGTGAGCTGGAATGCATTTAGTTATTTTCCAAAGAATACAGAAAAAGTATTTCCAAGCACCTGATTTAAATTCACCAAGTTGTTTTTGAAAGCAAAACAGTTTATATTTGCAAATAGACAAAAGAAGCCATAAAAATGTGGAGCAAATACTCCATCTGAGGGTAGGAACAGATTTATCTGTGACAATATTGAGTTGTAGAATGAAGAGTAACGCCTAACTAGGCATTTTTGTAAGGCATTTATTCTTTAATTGCAAGTTATTCTTGCAATTAAAAACTTACAGTAAGCACTGTATATGTCTCCACTGGAATTTAATTTAATCCTCAACATTTGATGACACGTCAGACCTCATCAATTTTACACCTTTTTTCCTCCTGGAATGAGCTTTCATTTACCAATTTCAATCCAATTACTCTTCCTCTCCCATTTCATTAGGCCTTGTAAATGTGATCCCACAATACTGCTGTTAACAACTGCTAGCAAGACCTCATAAATATATTTTATAATTGATGGATGTTACATAACAACTGAATGCCTTAAAAATCATGCTGAAAGGCATTAGAGTACCAGTCCTGTTGGAGGAAGAAGTTAAAGCCTCCCTCTCCACATCTGGAAATAAATTCAGTTCGACTGTTCTTGCTTGTTATTGAAACTTCTTTGTTTGCCTGTTGTGCTTGTTTCATTATTAAAGATGACAGGTGGCATTTCACTGAAACTTACAGTCAATTGCACATTCTGAACTCATGCAGAATTCAAAGTTGTGCTGACGCAGGCTGAAATTCAGCCTAAAAGAAAAGAACAAAAAAGATTAGAAATTGTGTAATACTATGAATTTTTTACTGAAACCCAATAGAGGTCAGAATGGGGGGTGATGAGCACATATGCAAATATTGAGAAAATTTAGATGGAATAAGCTACAGACTAGAAGTACAACCTCCTCATGAATGTTCTTACTTTTGTTGCCAACTGAACTGCTACAGACATGCTGCTGGAAAGTGACTTCTGCCAGATTTGTGAATATTTATGTTTTAATCTGACCAAGTGGATTTGTAGTAACTAGTCAATACGGAAACAGGCTCTGGGAGAGGACTGGTATAAATATATCAGGGTGAAGGAGATGATTTTGTATATAATGTTCTATGCGTTAAAATGTATAATTTTGAAAAAGCCTCAGCCATATTTTGTATGTCTGCAGTAAAATTGTATATTTAGATCCTGAAGTGAATAAGGCAGAGTATGAGGCCATAGAATTATAGAACAGTTTAGGATGGAAGGGATCTCTAAAGGTCTTCTTATACTCAAAACAAGGCTTTCTGTTCAAAAGGTCTAAGAACAGCGATTCCACAGCCTCTTCTGTTGCTCTATCACTTGCACTGTAAAGGTTTTTTTTGTTACATCTGTTTGGAATTTTCCTTCCTGCAACTTGACGATAACCTCTTATCCTGTTGAAATACGCCTATGAAAAATGTCTGTCATCATTTTCACTACAGCCTCTCTTTAGGTAGTCATAAACTTGCAATTGTATCATATGTCAGCCTTCTTTTCCCAGATTAAACAGTATTTCTTCTATGAGTAGGTTCTTCTAATATCTCATTCTCACCAGCCCTCTCACCATTAGGGTGGGCCTACTTTGGGCTCTCCAGTTTTTAGGCTTCTTTTGTGTTACAGAAGATCTCAAAACTAGGCACACCATCCCAGATGTGACCCGCCAGCGTCAGATAAAAGAAGAGTTTCACAAAACCTGCGGATTGTGCTCACTATAATGTATTTCAGCATGCATGCAGTCTTTGTTGCTGTAAGAGTGCATGGCTGGCACGTTTAAACTCACCCTCCAGGATTCCAGCTGTTTCTATAAATCAGCTCCAGCCTGTACTGGTACATGGTGTTATTCCATCCCAGATACAGAATTTGATATTTCCCTTTATTGTACTTCCTGATGCTCCTGCCAGCTTGTTTCCACAGCCCTTGGGATCCCTGTGAATGGTAGTCCTGCACTCCCACTCATCACCTGTACCACAAATCAGTGCCATCCATACACCTGGCATAGGGATACTGTTCTACTTGTTGATGAAGATATCAGGGAGCGTGATGAATATTAACAAAACATACAGATGGATAGTGTTGGTCCTAGTATCACACCCTGAGGGATGACATTCACCAGAAAGCACTAGCTGTGCTTGTATCCACTCAGGTATCTTGGCCATTTTTCAGCTACATTATAGTCCACGTACACAATTCATTTTACCCCCATTTGGCTACAAGAACACTATGGGAGACAACAATGAAGGTCTTGTTGAGACTAAGTGACATTTGCTGCATTCTCCACATCTACAAAGATAACAACTGTATCATAGAAGACAGTCAAGTTGCTCAGAATAATTCTCAACAATATTATCCTTAAAAACTCTATCCAAAATGCTCCTGGGCTCCTTTGGTTCTTACAGAGTCCTGCCTACCAGTTCCCTGAACAACCTAGAACCCAGTCTTCTGAAGATCAGAGATGTTTTGGCTGCTTTTTGTCTTGCTCTGCTCTCTCTGGATCTTAAACTCCACCATCTCCTTGCTGTTGTTACAGATGACCATCATGTTTCCAAATGATTCTACCATACTCATGAGCAACAAGTCCATAAATACGTCTCTCTTAGTCCAGCACTTGCAATTAAGAAAGTGTCTCTTCCCCTCTCCATAAATCTGGAATGTTTGCATCCTCCAGGCGCTAGAGTGGTTGAAATCGCCTTTGAGATCCATGTACTGTGATTACAAGACTTGTCCACCTCCTTCTATTGGCTCCTGACCTATAAGCTCACAGACTTCTCTCGACAAAGGAGAAATGCTTTATATATTCAAACCACACCTTTGTGAAGACAGAAAATCCCCTTTCTCACCCATTTTGCCTGCCTTTCCAAAGTGGCCTATGGATCACAGTCTTTAGGACTGACAGCATTCCCCTTTATATTTTGTATGTATATTCTCTCCTTCATTACCAAAAAAATTGCAATCTGAAGCATCAACAAATGTTTGTCTAAAACACATTCATAACTCTTCCCACTTTTTTTTATTCCTATTATATATCATGCACATCATTTGGACAGGAGGATGTAAGCAGTGGGGCTCATGTCTTGCCTGTCAAGCATGTTGCATTGCATGTAGTGCACCGAGTTCACCTCTCATAAATCTTCATTTCAGTCAGCTACTACATCTTTCAAGGCCTCTCTGACAAGCCTCAATTGTAGTCATTCCATGGAATTGCTCCAGGTATTCCATCTTTATGGAGGCTTTTCCTGTGTACCTTTGCTTGATTTATTTTTACCCTACACAGAAAATCTCCAATAGATCATTTACCATGATAGTGGCTGTTACAAGAGATGAGGTTATGAAGAATAATTACTAACAGAAGCAAGTTGCTTAAAAATCATTAAAGCAACTCAGTGAAAATGTTTATTAATCTTCCCTTGAGAAAAGTGATCTATATTTAGGGTCCACGTGTTTTTTTTTTTGTTTTTTTTTGTTTGTTTTTTTTTTTGTTTTGTTTTTTGTTTTGTTTTGTTTTGTTTTGTTTTGTTTGTTTCCCTGCAGCTTTCCTTCTTTCCTATCTTTTCCTTTCATATCTGCATCTTTCATCTCCGCATTAGAGTTGATACTGGACAATGAAGATTTGTCCAGTGGTGTTGCTTCAAGCTTTAGCTGTCAAACAAATGCAAGGAATTATGCGTATATATCAGGAGCAATGCTGTTTCCAAAGGTCTAATAAATCCTAACAGCTATCCTATTCCAGGAACTCTGGTGAGAACTAGGAAAAGGATGTTCTTCAGTCCTCAGAATGCACTAATGATACCAGATAGACCATTCACTACTGAATGACTGTTCTGGGACTGTTTTTGATGAATAATTACTATCAGAACAAGCCAGTGTCATTCATGGAAAAGTGAGTTTCCTGCCTGTATTATACATAGATGAAGCTATAGCATAATTTTCTCAACTACTGACATAAAATACTGCAGACTTACCACTAACATTGCAACAAATATTTTTATCTATTTTTTGCCTATGTAAACCTTGTGGGTTATTCAAGGAACTCAATTAAACAATAAATTGTTTGGTACTTTTTCTGCACTTTTATAATTAGTTTTCCTGTTTTCAGTTCCAATTCCACATACATGGATAATGTTTAACTGTTCCTGTGATTTTGTGGCTATTATAAAATAATAGTTCAATACAGAAGAATTTAATTGCTATACCCCAGTAGCTGAAATTTTGTTTGAACTTTAAAAACAAAACAAGGCAGAATACATTTGTACCCTTCAGTCTCACTTTCATACAGATTTACAAAGTACTTCAATCTTATCAGCCAACAGATAATTATGAAAATAAATATTTATATGTACATCTGAAAGAGGTTCAGTTTCTCAATATTAAACCACACAGCTTCTTTAAGATACTATATTTGTTGAGTACACATAATATTATTAGAATAATGATAGAATAGAATAAAGGATAATGACATGTACTGAGAAGTCAAAGTAGCCCAAGAAAAATATCCTACTATCATGGATAATCCTAAAAAAATAAATAAACCTTCTGAAAATGGTAGCAATAGAGACTTTCCTAATAGTTTTCTACTGCCTAATATCTGAATTAAGCCTTTGGCAGGATTTGTATGTGTTTATGTCACGTGAATCTGTGCATCTACAACCCTAACCACTGCTAATATATTTGCATAATGTACAGGAATTTGGAGTATTCTGGGAATATTGTACACAAGAAATTGGAGTATGGTAATTTCTGTATAAAGTGGCTTGGGAATATTTTTTAAGAGAGTCTGTGAAGAACTGTTTCTAAAAGGACATCTGTTATACCATCCCTTAAGGTCTATGAATCTGTAGCACGGTAAACTGTATCAAGTTATCTTCTTTCGATAGACAATCAGTACACCTGAGAGCCAGCCTTTTCTGACAGAGCCATTTCATCTGATAGAGTATCAAATGGCTTGTTGATTATTCTGACTTCAAAGGCCAGCGGTGCTGATATCTTCAAGGTGGTCTGTAATGCCTGAGTGATGAGGCCACCTGTCAATGTGACTGCAAAATTAAAGAGAATCTGATGGGAAATGGAGGGTAAACTTCCTCTCCCTCAGATTAGCCTGATTAGCCTCGAACAATTTAACTTCTACAAATCAGTTTTGTAGCTATGGGAAAATTATTTATCAGTAGCTAATTTTTTTTTTTTTTTTAATTTTGGTTCTCTTAAACAGTTCTGTAAAATGTGCTCTCCCACTTCAGAACTAGTTTTTTCATGCACTGGGTTACAAAATAAGCAGAATTCCTCTTCAATCAATATTTGAAATGAGTAATATGTTTTGAGTGGTAAAAATAACTATTCCTCTATTGCCATGTTCTTTGTTCTGATGGCAATGCTCTGTTGAAGACAGTTCAATGTCAGGAAATAAACAAGACATAAAGAGTTGATTCATTGAATAATAATAATGTAATGAGCAAGAATTTCTTAGCTAACAATAACTGCCTTATTTTAATCTTCCTGACAAGAAGGGGAACAATCTTTTGTGTTTGAGGAAGACAATATGGGGGTGATGATAGGCTGACTCTATCTCTTCTCGCTGAAGAGGCGGCTAATAAGAACTTCTAAGATATGTGTAAAAGTGGAGATTGTGTTGGAATATGGACCATAACTTTGATTTCTGGGTGGGCTGTTATCGTAAGTAAAGCAGTAGACTACAAGGTGACCCACACTGTTAGTAGGTTAACATAGCTTGAATTTCGGGCTGTCCCATAGCCTGCTCACTGCTGCACATCTCACAAGAAGCTGATAGCCATCCTTGTGACTACTGGGACTTTTCCTACCCCATGCCAGAAATCAAAGGCATCTCCATCACCTAACAGGTATTTCACTGTACATGTTTGCAGGCAGGATGCACGTTTGGGCATGAGATGAGGATGTCTGAGTATTGATTTAATCACAGCCATGTGCTAGGAAAAGTGTCTGCAGTGTTTGGCACTCCAATGTCCCCTCTGCAGTCCAGCATTTCAGTGAGTTTAAACACATCTGCTGCTAGCTCTTAAGACAGCAAGAGAAATACTGTGCAGCCACTCAGCAAAATCCCATGTGAATACTGAGCTTTGTGTACTGGAGATGACCTTAAAAAGGCTCCCACCAGAAACAGGCCTTATCTGCCAATGAATGTATGGTCTGCAATGTTTCTGATGGCCTGTGCAGATCTAGCTTTTGTAACTGAGAGCAGATATTTGCCCAGTAAGCAGGAATTGCTTCTCAGCTGCTTATAACAAAATTCAAGTTCCCTCGCATAAGTCTGTCTGTATAATATGGCTTCAGGAGCTTGGAAAGAACCCTAAGTGTATTTATTCCAGAGACCAATTAGTTATATGTCACTGGCTGTACTATTTGACTGCTTTGAATTTAAAGTACAAACCAGGTCAGGAAATTGAGGAGCAACCCAATACACACACACACAGAGCTCTAAACAAATGGTAAACTTGTGGGTTTGGGATCCTATGGTGTATTAAAAAGACCATGGTGGGATTTTTTTATGTAATTTTGGTCATAAGCACAGCTTGATCTGCTCATAGTTGTTAACTACAACATAAGTATAGACTAGTTTGCTGTGGAGAAGAATAAACAATGAAAACCTGCTGTATTATATCCGGGGATGGACAGCACACCGAGCGTGCAGCTGGGGTTCTTGCTGTGTGCCAATCTCCCTGCTGCACTGGCACTCAGGACCACGTTTCAGCTGCTGTGTGCTGATCTCCTGTGTCCAGGCAACTGTCTGTCATAACCTGAGATGAGCTCTTTCCTGAAGGTGGCACTGAGACCATGCAGTTGTTGTGAATTTGATGATCCAAGAGCCTCCCGTGAGGTTTTCCATATCAGAAAACTAAAAATCTCCAGGCTCAGAAGTTATTTTCTGCTAATCTTCATTACTGAGCCAAAATTTATCCATTTTAATAAAGTCCTGCTAGTAAGCAATTTAGATAGCAGCTCTTTCTTCAATAAGCCACCATTTTTTTTTTTTTGTTATATGCCTGGATCCGTCCTTCCTCTGACTTCTATCACCCAAATAACTGATGTTTCAATTGGTACAGTCTGGAGCATGCACACTTCTTGCTCTTCACTTCTTAGGAAGGCCCCTGGGTTGAGCTGAGAGCAATCTTCTGTACTATCTGTTTATTTACATGCTCAGCTTTAGGACATGCAATGGATATGAAGAACAGCAGCGTAGCATTATCAGCATACACTTGTGGCCTAAAGAGAGAGATTTATGCTTCTTCATTTATCCCTAATAGGGAAATTGAGCCTAAACTGTGGCAGCCACAGCCTGCTGTTAGAAGAGGCAGTTCCCTTGCACTAGAGCTAATGAGGCTTATTTTCTTCTAGATTTTGATTGACTTGGTGACTAAGAAACCTGATAGACATGTTTTTGAGATCTCTGCCATAAGCATATTCTCTTGTGACTGATAAGCTGTGCTGTCAGTTCTCCCCCAGTCTGGGCACTTATCACTCCTTTCTCCTCTACTTGCATGTAATATTTGCAGTAACTTAATTATCAGAAGACTGCCATTCATTTGCCAGTCTTGACTGAAATCAGACAGCAGGTGCAGAAGCTGCTGTATGAAGAGGGAGACAGAATACAGCTATAAACACACATTCACACAGAGACGTGATGGTTGTGTAAGACTGACTCCCACAGTAAATCAGCTTAAAATGATGAAGACTTATTATAAAATGATAAGAGAAATTGAGAGAGAGAGAGAGAAATGGAACTACACTAGCAGTAGCTGGGCATAGCTACTGGCATAGAAAATCAGGAGCAAAAAGAAGAGACACTCCTTTGACCTTTGAAATTCCCTTTCTTGTGAGCAAGGTGCCAATGCCCATATACTTGACATGTACTAATAGCCATCTTGCCATGGACAGTGTGCCCTTCTCACCCTGAAGAGTCACCTGATTGCGATTCTTCTGCAGTGTTCATTAATCTGTTCAATTATTTGCTTCTCTGGAAAGGGAACTCTTAACAATGATTTCATAGTGTACCACCTTACCAGGTAAAAAAAGAAGCTCTCAGATGTCATCTTTAAGAGATGAGGCTTCTGCTGGTCTGGCATGCAAATAAATACACACAGAGTCACAAACATAAAATTTGCAGACAGTAAGGTGTAGGATGCCCATTAGTAAGGGCATCAGCTGATTTTCTCTTTCCAGCAGCAGGCAGAGGAAGGCATAGGGTTTCTGCCTAATCCTGTATAACAGGATTCCCAGAGGAGGTGACCTTCCCACATGAATTAGAGCTACTGGAAATAGCTCCCTACAGACCACCTTGAACTGTACTCAGCACCTTGCATGTTTCACATTGAAAGTGATGTAGTGTTAGCCTTTTCATTTGCTCTTCCAGCATAGGATATCAACTTCTTTTGCCTTTTTTCATTACTCTTGGAAATGTTGTTTTCATTTTTGTTATTGAAAATTTCCCTTTCAGAAAGACGTCAGAAAGATGTGAAGGGCTCACAGACAGCACTTTAATTCCTCCTGTCAACTGTCACTGTCTGTAGGGAACGTCTGCAGACACTGGATATCAAAGTAGCATCTGGATTAACTGAGTAATGGTACAAAATAGTTTTAATCTATGATGTTGAATGACCCATACCATGAAAGGGTGCCTTTCGTTAGACATGGGAAAGTTAATTTCTGATGTCTGAATGTTGGCCTTATTTCCTCCAGCCTTGTCCTCAAAAAATGTCACCTTGTGCTTGAAACTGCCTTTAAATGTAATTTTTTCCTGCATGGAGAAAAAGAATATTTTCCTTCCCCCTTCTAGATTAGTCTATTTTGTTCTAGAAGCAGAAAATGTTTGTTTTCTTCACGTATGTCTATTTTTCTTCCTGATTTTACTGAGCAACTTTTAAAACTAACTTTAAGAAGCAGCTGATTTCACTTTTTGCATAAGGAGTGTATTAAGCTCACTATTTTTTATCTGCTGACCTTTAATTATTTATTATTCTTTAAATTTTGGAAGGACTACATTGCTTTCTAGCTATTGTTAGTTTTAATTCTGATGTCCTACTTCCTTTCACTTTCCAAACAAAATAGTCATAGCATATTTAATCTTTCCTGATATTGAGGTCTCCCTAGTTCCCATGACTTTTATTATTTTTGTTATTTTTCCTTTGGATGTAATCTGCATATTAGGCTTAAACTCTACAAAGTCGGCCATTGGCTCACTAACCTCTATGCAGTTTCCAGCCTTGCTGTAGATGCTTTCTCATACTTCTGGAAGGAAAATCTTTGAAAGAAGATTATCCAAGCAGAACTTCTCTTCATTATATTAGTCTTTTTTTTTTTTTTCCTACAACTGAACAGAGTACTCCATCCTCACATATGTGCTCTTCCAACCCACTCAGTTCCCTCTATCACTGCATTCCATTTTTTGCTCAGCAATGTAGCAGTGGTATTTTTAGCTCCTGAACACATCGCTTAACATTTGCTCACATTTAAACCCATCAACTGTTTCTTCAGGCATTCCCTTAATGTGTTTCAATATCACAGAGAATAATCTATACCACTTAAAGTACTGATGTTAGTTAAGAGTTTGCTTTCATCAGCAAAATTTGTCAGTGTATAGAAAGATCATTAGGACCAGCTGACACCTCTTTCATAACTTAATCCAGAAGTGATGGACTCAGAACTACATTGATTAGGAGTTAACAAGAGATGCCTGATGTAAATTAAAGAAAGAATAATGAGTTCTGTCATGAGAAGCAAGTACTTCTGAAATTTATGATAACCACAGAAGCAAGCTGTCTTGCTTTATAATTACACCCAACAATGTTTCCTAGCAGATTGCTGAGATGCAGGCATGAGTAACTCTTGGTTGGCCAAGAGGTGTAGAGCTGTATCCAGCTGTATGTGAAGCAAGAAACTTAGCATGCAAATGTTCTACAGGGGAAATTTCCACTTAAAGGATGGAGTACATATACACATATCTGCATGTACACTAACTTTTTTTTTTCTATGCTAGAGCTGTATCTTTGCATATTGCTCAATGAGAGACTATCCTCTCATTTATTTGATGTAGGGCAGGTTCTTGGAAAGAGCACACACAGACAGAGCTCTCTCCATGGAACATGACATATCTGTGTCCTTCTTTTGGTCCCTTAAAAATGGATGCAGAATGTCACATAGGCAATATCGTGCTGAATGCGTTGTACTTGCTTGCAGGCATCTGCTTCCAAATGTGTTGTTCCAACTGTTTGTGCTTAGTTCTTAATTTTCAGAGTAGATACAAACACCTGAAGACAAACTGAAAAACTGAAAATATTCATAATTCTGAGCAGGTACCAAATTAGAGAAAGTATTGAAAAGGTCATCTTAAATCTCACCCTGTTCCAACATTGTTTTCTCTCTACTTCAGACAATGATGCAAAATCTTTTCCCAAATATGACATCTCGGATTTTTAAAGTGAAGGAGAAAGATGGAATAGCTATTTTGAAAAATGATTAGATGGATAAAAGGAGATGGCTACAGCTCTCTATGAATGTGGTAGGTACTGAAATCATTGTGCATGGTGCGAGAGGTCACTTTCAGATTCACTCTCTCACCTTCCTGGTAAGTGCCCAAGATGAACAGACTATTATGGAGCTCATCTCTCCTGTTTCTACTGTCCATTACATAAAAAACAGCTTTCTGATGGTGACAGAACAAACTTGTGTAAGAGAAAGAGTGCATAATCACCTAAGAATAGTGGAAAACCTTTGCTTTCCAGACATTTTGTAAAACTATTCTTTTTTTCAATGGAGATTTAGCCTAACATGCAGAAATAATCCTGGAAAAGTTGTAGGGGAAAGTGGACACAGGACAATGGCTTCTCTCCAGTTGACACTCTAAATGCCTTAATCACTAAACTGTGAGGTCACGCAGTTCTCTTTGCCTCTAAGAAGGCAAAGCTCTTTGTCTCTAGAAAATTTTAATGGCAAAGAAACACCAGTTGTGCATGATTTCCTACAATGCAAACAGTGACCTCATGTTTGGGGTTTCTTCTGAGGAACTTTGGATCTTTCCATTGTTGAAGACAGCAGAGGATGGCTGACAACTCTGACAGTATTTTTAACTATTAAGCAAAAAAAAAGGTCAATCACTTCTTTCACAGCTGACCTCTTAAAAAAAAAGAAACATACGAACAAAAAGACCCAGTAACTGCTACTATATATTGATACTTCATGTGAAACTCTCATTCATTAAATATACTCAGAAAAACCATACTGGCTTGTCTCCTTGAAGAAAGTTCAGCAAGTGAACTGCATGTTTACGAATGTCTACAGGCTGTCAGTAATTGGAGTGGTGATAACTGAGGAGGTTTTGAGCATAACAGTGGGATCTCAGAGAACTTGAAGTGTCTGCAAAGGTGAAGGATCAATAGTGAGGGGCCTTTAAGACAGAGCCACAGCTGAGCAGTGATTTTCAAGACTGCAGGCTTGATCTCACAACACATTGCTCAGATTTCTCTTTAGGTACACATGTTTTTCCGAGCAAAAGCAAAGTGGTTGTAGCTGAAACATATCTGGCATTTGCACCTGAAATATCCTTTTCCTTTGTCAAATGCCATTAAATCATTTGCCGCCTTCACCCTCCCATCCAGATTTATCTTCACCACAGTTCAAAAGATTACCCAATGTACTTCTTATGCATTAACAACTTTACATGAATAAAGACAAATCAGTTTTCCAGCAGCCAAATCAAATTACAAAACATTCCCATGCAATTCGCACAGAGCTGGATTCAGTGCTGGGTATTGCAAATTGATTAGCGGACTCTTAATGGCTGTTTAGTTATGAACAACACAAGTATTTATTTAAAAAGCAGCTTGAATTTTGAAGGCTGCATGCGTGAAAACAAATACAATACGCTATGATACAGAAATGCAGGGAAACTAATGACGTGACCTAAGAGCAAAATCTACCTTGAAATAGCCAAACACGTAAGCACTAGTAAATCAAGGCCTTTATTTTCCTGCCTTTGTCCTTGCAATGTTTAGTTTCACAGTAAATGAAAGGGGCTATTTGAAGTGAGGGAGAGGAGAAGATAGGTCTGTGACCTCTAGATAGACCGTGGAGATCAAAGGCAGTCTCCATATGTGTTAGATATTATCTTTTTGAGGCAAGTGGGCATGATGTTTTGTGATGCAGCAGTGTGGAAACACACAAATAATCTGGTTAGTGACCGCTGAGAGAAGAATGATTGACATTGTGCTGAAGAAATAGCAGTAAAAGCATGAAGAAGAGATTTAGTTTTAGTTTACAGAAGAGTCCTTCAAAACTTGATAGCACTCAAATACTGGCTTTATAGAAAATTTCTCAGCTTACATAAATATTGTGACTTACTTGTAAAAAAAGAATTGGTTGTTAAAACCAACATTGGAAAGTCAATATCCTCTATAAATTTGTTAGGTTAACATACCCATGGAACTATTGTTTCAACATGTATATCCTTTTGTGGGTTCATATTTTTCCTTTAAATACATGCACGGCTTAGGATGTCTCCATTCCTTCAATGCAGTTTACTCATTCCAGTACAGAAGGAACATTTCTAGCAGGAAATTATGTAACCACTGTGAAAAAATGCAATTTTGTGGTTGGGACCATGGATTGACATTCAGCTCTATTATTGTAAATACAACAAGGCATTTTATCAGGAGTGTCACATTAGGCACATGCGTCCCACTGCGTATACAGATGAGTTTGATAAGGGTTTTACTTGGATGAGGCTCCAGGTCAAGCAAATGGCCAACACATTTAACCAGTCTCTCTTGAGGTTTCCTCTCTGTGTAGGGATGGATAGTAGTATTATTCTCACAGAAAGACCATGAAAATCTCTTTGCGTAAATCTCCAAGTCCAGAATGAAAGAAGTAAATGTGAAAAGGATTACTGTTCAAGCCAACACATGCAATGTGTCAGCAAGTTGTGGTGTGGATATGGTAGAATATTCTATTCAACTTAAAATACAGCATTTTCCCAGGAAGCCATGCTGGGGAAAAAAAGAAAAAAAAAAAACAAAAAAGAAAAAACAAAACAAAACAAAACAAAACAAACAAACAAAACAAAAAACAAAAAAACAACCTCTTTGTTTTTGTTCTGATTGCAAAGTATGTTAATAGGAGAATGTTGTCAAATAGCTGAATATCGTCAAAATCTGCTTAATAAGCTTTAATGCCCCTCTGTCTTCACAGTGTCAGTCACCAGCCTGCACTTTTGAAGTTCTCTCTGCTAAGAGCAAACATAACAAAACATGAATATGGTTACAGACCTAATGTTGAACTTGACCTTTAAATAACTCTTCTGCTTTCCCTACTTTCCATTCCAATTTATTATTCACTTGGCAAAGCTGGAAAATACATTTGGTCCTTTTATTACTGGACTTTTTACTTTTAATATACATTTTGCTGGTGTTATTCTCAACTTGTATTTTTATCTTCAAGTTATTTTTCTTTAAAATATATACATATTTAAACTCACTCCTGAACACCAGGTATATTTATTTCATCATCTAGTTTTTATATTCCTGGGTATAGTCAGGCTGCCCAACAACCTGAAAAATTCTTTTGTTGTACTTATAGAGAGTTCTGAGGACTTTTTTAACAATGCATTGCAATAGCTGGAATGTATATTTCTTCTTAGTATTTCTGAAAGTGAACATTGAGGTCCCCTTGGTAGCTTACTGTGAGATGGAAAATACAGAACTCAGAAACCATGACTTATGTGGAATGCAACAGATTCTTTAGGAAACCCAAATATAACAGAGAATAGTTCGTAGTATTTTATGCGGAGGGATGTCCAGTGCTTTGTTGGTTTTGATGACCCAAGCATTGAGAAATGGTTTATATAGGACACATCTACAGAATATACTTGGCTATACATCAAACTTTTCTGTACCTGTTACACATTTTGACTCAGGTCAGAACTATCTGCAAGCTTAAGTCCCATGCTTGTACAGACCTGCTTAACCCATAGAGAGGATGTGTGCTCACTTTTTAAAGACTGTGTGAATAAAAAGTAATGGAGTGATCCACATGGAAACTCAAGCTGTAGACAGCTGCTAACTTGCAAAACAGCAGTAGTGTTTTAAAAGGTTGCTGCCTCTTATCAGTTCATTATAATCCTTCACCTGAGATGAAGTACACGTCCCTGTGACAGCTCTTCATCTATGTCAGCTCAACATAGAAAAGATTAGGTTAATTCATTGCTGAGAGAGATTTGAGCTGACTGATATTTGCACTGAAAGAGAGGCAGACAGCAGTCTTTCCTGAAAATATGATAATTAACAGCTACCGGATGCAGAAGAATGATCTGACACAGCTTTAGAATTGAAATTCTGACTCCTCAAGTTTGGGTACCCTTGGAGCTGATGGTAGCTACATGAGAAATGACAGAGCTCTCGTTATGCCTTGAGGGAGCAGGGGTGTCCTCCAGGAGATTTTCAAATAAAAATATGAACAGATGTTGGAATGTCAGGCAATGGTACCAGACCAAAGTTTAAACAGCAGTAAAGATAAAAACACAGTTGTATCTCTGTCTTGAAAATGTTGCTCGGAAAGAATGGAGACAAGAATTGCTTCTTGCTCCAGTACCAACCATTGTAACTATAGCATGGGAAATCATCATTCTGCCAGATGTTTGCTAGATTGCTAGAGGCATGGATATTTCTAATATTGTTTAACAGCATTATCTCGAGTTGATTAATGAGATGCATCAATGAATTCGCAAGGGAAGGAACACAACCTGCTCTTAGCAATCACAAGAATGGTTGTCACAATGTAGAAATGTTAGAACTGAAAAAGTGGAATTAACTATTCTCCCCTCAGTGAGAAAATACTTCTTTCTATGAAACATATGCACTTTGGAATTACTGTTCATTCTGCACAGTGTCTTTCTCAAGGATGTTTAGAAAGCAAAACTCTTTAATTAGATATCGTAAAAAGACTATTTTCTCTGAAAATATTTACTCTATATCCTTTCAAACACCTTACATGCAGCAATAAATAGTTCATACACCAACAACGTGTGAACAAACACATCAGTTGGTTTTGTGGAGAAACTGACTCCGAAGAGTTAGACAGTTCAGTAGAAAAGGCTATATAAATTAGAACCAATCTGTAGGTACTGTAATTCAGTATTAAATATAATAATATCTAATCCAGCATTAAAAATCCTGCTGATTTCCCTACTGGGAGCATAATGTTTGATATTTAGTAATAAAGTTGGTTTTGTATTTAATAATCAAACTAGTGTACAGCCTATTAGCAACACACTCGATAACCAGTTTGCAGAGAACAACCTCTTGGTATGTGCAGAAATAATCCATCCTTACAGTTTGACATAATGACAGCCATGCTCTGAAGCTGTTTAAAATATCTTCGTTAAGACACACTGGGGTATCCTTTTTGCTACTGCTTACTGAGGTCAAACTCTGTTCTGCTGATACAAATTCAAAGTAACTGTACTGAAATCAGTGGATTGATTACATAAGTGGGAATACTATCTAGTCTCTAGTATCTGTGATTGGCAATCCTCGCTGTGGCCGGGGTGTTAGAACTAGATGGCATGAATGAGCTTTATGCTTTACAATTTTACATAAACTTTGAATTAAAACTTGAAGGAAAATGTGTATGCAGATAAATGGAAGAAATGGTGAGTGTCTCAAGTTTCCATGCTGATATCTGAGACTGCTTAATAATCCAGTGTGGTCATCCCTCTAATCGTACCGTACATATTTTGGTTCTTCATTTACCACTGTTGAACTCATGCAGGGCCATCCCAACAGGGAACATGTTATGACCATTCTCAAAGTCAAACTGTTACCTGAGGTTGTGCTCTCAGCCCTCTAACAACCTAGATTTGGTGGCACACTGAGGAACCAGGTTTGTTGGCCCTGTAGTCTCTGCAAAGAAAAGGGAGTTAGAAGCTGTCTGCATTCCTTGTAGACTGAGGATCTCAGAGTCAACAGTCCCTGTATTCCCATCCTACACTTAATAACACTGGCAAGTGTGACACACCCTTGTTCTGTAGCACTCTGGAAATTAAAATAGACAAATAATTACAATACTTGCTACATAAATAAATGAATTTAAACAAAGTATTTAAAAGATGTCAACAATGCCTCATGATAATCCTTATGGCTGTAATATGCTTCCAATCCTCCACTCTGCTTCACTTCTGTCTCTAATTTTTAATGCTCTGATCACCTTGGAAAATTCATTTTTCCCTATGCTGTATTAAAGCTTATTATGATTTATTTGTTGCTGTTTAATATTTTAATTTTTTTTATTATTATTATTATTAAATGTGTCTGCTTTGGGAGGAATTTATTCTCTCTAGAGAAGAGGCAATTTATAACAGCAAGTCTGATGGTCCTCTATCTCTTTCTAAGGTATCACACTAGCTCATAAACAAGGTAAACATGCCCAGGGCATCAAAATATGAAGAGTGAGAAATCTGCTCTAGCCACAGTAAACTAATGCTTGTAAATAGCTTTCCTCTCCCAGCCTTCCTTCACAGATGCTCTCCTATGAAAACACGGGAGTGTGGCAAAGCTACATTCTTAGACAAGCCTTAATTAACAGAGAGTTAGGCATGTCCTTTCCCAAAGCCAGGAATGCGTCATTATGGGCCTGCTGCACAAAATAGCCACATAACTTAATGAGCCATTGGCACTTTAATTTTATAACACACTTCCCCAATTAAGCTCTCTAGACCCCAGACTTAAACAGCTGTCCACAGCTGTTGGAAAGTGATTTATCACTGTCAGGTTTCGCAGCCAAAACATTTAAAGGTGCAAGTTTTCAATATCACTCAGCACATAAACATCTGTGTGTTTTCATAAACGTTAAAGTTGTGTCAATTTTTATAGATTCTCATAGCTTATTCTGTAATATGCTAATTCTTGTTAAGCCTGTTCCCTTGATGTATGCTCAGTAGGCTAGTCTGGGAATACGGAAAGACGTACACTTTGTGACAGTGTTTTTCTTCCTATGAAAAATGTACAAGTGAACAGAAATCAACCCAACTTTACATACGCTTGGTCATACTGATGATTGCACTCTTAAGCATGTCTTAAGAGCAAATGTTTAGTCTTTAAACAAACACAAATAAATTTATGCTTTACAGCATGCTCCGCTTCCTTTTAAAGGGAATCTTCTAGTTGTGTGATACCATATTATAAAACAGACAGAAGAGCCTTATGAAGAACAAACTTAATAAATCATAGAATCATGGAATGCTTTGGGTTGGAAGGGACCTTTCAGTTCATTTAGTTCCAGCCCCCTGCTATAGGCAGGGACACCTCTCTCTAAATCAGGTTGCTCACAGCGCCATCCAGCCTGGTCTTGAATGCTTTAAGGGGGCATTCACAGTCTCACAGGCAACCCATTCCAGTGTCTCACCACTCTCACAGTAAAGATTTTCTCCCTAACATCTAGTCTAACTCTATCCTCATCCAGTTTAAAATATTTTCCCCTTGTCCTGTCACTACATGCCCTTATCAAAAGTCCCTCCTCAGCTTTCTTGTTGGCCCTTTCAGGTAGTCGAAAGCCATTCTAAGTTACCCCTGGATCCTTCTATATGCTGAAGAGCCCCAGCTCTCTCAGCCTGCCTTTGTAGGGGAGGTGCTGCAGCCCTCTGATCGTCTTCATGGCCCTCCTCTGGACCCACTCCAACAGCTCCATGTCCTTCTTGTGCTGGGAGCCCCAGAACTGGATGCAGTACTCCAGGTGGGGTCTCATGAGAGCAGAATAAAGTGGCAGAACCACCTCCCTCACTCTGCTGGTCACTCTTCTATTCATGCAACCCAGGATATGGCTGACCTGGGCTGCAAGTGCACATTGCTGGCTCATGCTGAATCTTTCGTCAACTGACACTCCCAAATCTCTCTCCTCAGGGCTGCTGTCAAGCAATTCTCCATCCATCATGTATCTGCGCTTGGAATCTAAGAATGACTACATTCAGGATTCACAGCCAAAGCATTCAAAGGGGCAAATTTACTGTGTAGGTTACTAAACACTTAATACATCTAGTTCAGTACTGTTTCAATGAATACAAATAATTATAAGTATTCACATCTTTTTCACACCAATCCTAATTTTTTAATTTGAAGCACAGTACACTTTACTTGGTCTCTTATGCTTTCAGGTGAAGTAGGAGTATCTTTGTTTGGAGCAGGAGATAAACAAGAGGCTGTTTAATCTGGCTGAGTGAGATTAGGACAAATAGAAAATAGTCTACTGTGGCTTTTAGCAGGAAAATTTAGTGCAGTGACTATTAATTTCTCCATAGCCTGACTTACTCCTATACAGACAATTCATTGATGCTATGGTGAGAAGTCATACTGCCTTACAGTATTCCATGTATACAGTTTTCTTTAACTGAATTCTCTCATGTCTTCAAATGCAGTCAAGGATTATGATCTTGTGAGTTCAAGGGTGGATAATTTTATCCATCTACGAGCACAAAGGATTTGCTTAAAGCAACTCTCAGTTCTACTTTAAATTGAAGACTGAGCAACATAAATTTCTCCCTTCACTTTCTTTTGCTTGTAGACTCTTCTCAGCTAATTCACAGGGAATAATTTGTTAATTAAAACTAAATGCAGAACCCCAGAGGCAGCTTTCAATCAACACCAACTGCTGTAAGCAAGAGGCTGATATTCTAGTATAAAAAGTGTCTTAATGCAAAAAAGTAGAGCACATCAAGAAAAACGACAAATCACAAATTTTTAAACATAAAAAGGCCACAACTTTAAAAGTACTTAAAAAAAAAAAAATAATGCAGGACATGGTAAGAATGAGAAGTATCATTTGTTCAATAAGTAGATGGAACAAATGTATGTAACAGAAGTCTGCCAGCAGCTACTGAGCATAATGATAGTGCTCCAGCTTCTAGATCAGGAAGTCCCCAAGCAGTATATTGCCAGAAACAATAGGAGAGGGAGCGATATGATATGAAATAACACTCAATACCTGTGCCATTCCTAAGCATTCGTCTCCTGACATTTTCTAGAGCCTAGAGGATTCAGTAGCTCTAGACACTAGTAAATTTAGCATACCTTTGGTATGATCCAGAATAAATACTAAGTTCTTACAAAGCACCCAGGAAAATATTAGTTCTTATAACTTAAAATTCTCAGCAACATATGAGGGCTGCTCTGAAAGTACATCTCCTCATTTCTTATGTTGGCCCAGATATCAGAGGTGGATTTTGGTGGTACAGCAGAGGAGGCTGAAGTTCCCTCCAATATTCCATTATATGTTGTTTCCACATGACAGACGGCAGCAAAGGGCAGTGTGACAGAATGGCATCTGACACGGAAAGGTGGCTGATTGAATTCCTCCATGTAGAAACAATGGTACCCACTGACATCCATTGATGCTTGTTGAAGATTTATGGAGAACAATCAGTGGATATGAGCACAGTGAGGAGGTGGAGGTGCATTTCAGCTGTGGCAACAGTAGGTCACCTCCACTGGTGCAGATTTTTACAAGCAGAGCACACAGACTCTTGTTCATTGCTGTTGAAAATGCATAACTAGTGGTGGTGACTGTGTTGAAAAATAGTATTATGTGGCTGACAATTTATCAAACATTGATATTGTGCTCTGTGTATCTGTTGCAGTTTCTATGGAAATAAATAATAAGCATTGCTTTGGGAGCAAACTATGTTAGTGTTTAAGGTTTTGAATGTGTTTATTTCCCCATTTCTTAAGGAGTGTTTTACACAGCAAGGTAATTGCCTGTACAGCTGTACCTCATAACTTCCTAACTTTCTACATAGTCAGAAAACTCATCTACAAGGAGAGAATTCTTGAAAGAGAGGTTACAAGACAAAGTCTTACTCTCATCTCACTTCCTTGCCTCCATGGCCACTGGTAACATCAGACAAATGGAGTTTTGTGAACACTGAAATAAAATAATACCAAAACCACAATGTGCTCACAGTTCTCTTTCTGGAACAAAGTTGAAAAAGCAAAGCAAACCTAAGAGACATTGGTCAAGAAACACAAAGTACTGCCGGGAATCACTTCACTTGCTGCTGTAGTGACCTGAACAGAGTTAAATTCATTATGATCGTGATTGTGATCAAGTAGACAAAAGAAAAAGGTTTGAGTAAATCTTTCTGTCCTTCTTCCAGAAAGGTTACTACCTGAGGCAACTCAGAGTGCAGCAACCTTGGAGCATATCCAGAGAAGGGCAACAAAGCCAGTAAGGGGTCTGGAGCACAAGTCTTATGAGGAGCAGCTGAGAAAGCTGGGATTGTCTAGCCTGGACAAGAAGAGGCTCAGAGATGACCTTATCACTCTCTACAACTACCCAAAGGGAGCTTGTGGCATGTTGGTTGTCAGCCTCTTGTTCTGCATAAGCAGTGATAGGATGAAAGGGAATGGCCTTAAGTTGCACCAGAGGAGGTTCAGGTTGTGTATTAGGACAAATTTCTTCGTGGAAAGAGTGGTCAGGCACTGGAATGGGCTGCCTAGGAAGGTGGTGGAGTCACCAAACCCAGAGGTGTTCAAGCAATGCTGAGATGTTGTACTAAGGGACAACAGTGAGGAAATATTTGTGGGAAGTGAACAGTTGGATTGGATTATTGTGGAGGTCTCTTCCAATCTTGGTAGATTCTATGATTTTATGAATTTGGGTAAGGAAGCATTGTTCTCAATTATTTGTTTTGCAAGCAGGTTTCAATAGAAAACACAGGGCACTTTTAATAGCAGGAGAATCATGATCTTGTATGTTTACTATTGTCCTAGAGGTAGGAACAGATGCAGCGCTGTGTTCTACTAAAATGAGCATGGCTTAAAATATACATTGGTATAAACTAAAATGTATTAGTGAGGGCTTGGCTCTGTTGAAATTGGTGCCTTTTCAGTATGCTTCACTGCAAAGTTACAATGAAGTGTGTGGATCTTGGTAGACAAAACTAAAATAAATCTGCTATGTTTTATCACGGTTTTAAAAACAGTCTTTTCAACAAAATTTTGCTGTGCTGTAGAGTTAAAAGCAATCATAGCAACATTTTGTCATACATACCTCCTTGCATGTAAAATTTAACAATCCACTGGGAGTAGATGAATAGTATCAAAATTTAATTTTCAATTCCAGCCTGTGTTTTATGAGATGTTATTCTTTTTCTTCTGTAGTCAGCTGGCACCTCTGAATGACATTTTCCCACTGAGCTATTTTTAGCTGAAGCAAAATCGATGTTAGTTTGAAAGACTGGGAAAGGAAAAAATTAGTTCAGCATTTTCAGTTAGCAGATGTTGGAGAGATAGAAGGGAAAGTTTCTTGCTAACCAAGTGTTTCTCAAGGATAAACAATGATTTAACAACAACTTGATCTAAAGCACATTCTGCAGAAGAATTTACTGTATTTCTAGTATACCTATTTAAGTTACACACATCTGAGGTGAAGTACTCTGAGGTCAAGAACTATTTGAGAATATCCTGAACCAGAGGATGCCCACAGCAGTCACGCTTTTGAAGCTGCCTATAGCTTTAGCCTGCTCCTCCATGTAACTGAAGGCCCTCAATGGTGGTGGAATGGATGAAAGAGTGAAGCAGGCATGTATCTGACAGCCCTGTAGCATCTGATCCATTACACCCTCTGTAGCCTGACGTGATGCTTTCTTCTGGAGTATCTGCTACAGATTTAATTCCTTGTGGTTTTTTGTTTTGTTTTTTTTTTTTCTTTTGGAAAGAAGAATGTGATAAAATTCAGTTGTGTCTGCTCAGTTCCAAAGAGTATCAAAAATCCTTCACGTAAGAGTCAAAGACCAAAGCAAAGAGGTTTTACACACAACATTATACGTTTTTAGTCAGCATCTAAAAAAATCTTCCTCTTTGAACTTCTCGACAGTCACAGAAAGAGGCAACAGAGAAAGCTGCTTTCCTCTCAGCCCCTTGTGAAGCTCATCCTTAGAGCTGGAGCCTCAATTTCAGCACAGCTTTTCTCACATCATGCAACCTCTCTATACGTGAAAGCTGCATCCTCCCCTGCACCTGAACGGGTCCAACACAGTAGCAAGACACAGGCAGCATGAGGCTGCCCAGTTCCAGGGGGTCTGACAGCTCTGTGCAGGGTTACACAGCTACAACACAGTACCACTGAGCTCTGCCTGCAAGTTCTTTGTGCTGTGCCCTTATCCCCCAGCTGTTCTCTAGAGGATTTCTATTTTAAACCTGTGGATGGTGTTACAAAGCCTTAAATAAATAGGTACTTTGATGAACTACTTTCATATAATTAATTCCATATCATTTTCATCAATATAAAAATGTGCCATGCTTTACTTATGATATTGCAGTTGTTTGCACATTTGTGAGGTAGTATGGAAAGGAATACTGCAGTAGTCAGATGCTGTTAGGTAATATGGTATTCATCTAAATTAGAAATTCATTTACTAACAGTTCTGTACACTGAGTCTAGACTGAAACAGCTCAGAATTTCTTACAGTCTGATGCAAAGGGGAAAAAATGAAAAAGATATTCGGAGCTCATGTGAATTGCCCCAAACATAAGACTGGCATACCAAATCCATTTCAGATTTAATAAAAAGCTTCTATGTTTGCCATAGAATTAATGAACATTTAACTATTCTCCATCAAATCAAACCTTCCAATCTGTAAAGTATCATACCATGTGAGACATCCTCCTTTGCGGAGGGGTGCATAGAAGCGTGTGTGTAACTTCATGCATATAAGCACAACAGGGCTGGATTTCTCTGCGTAAATACTCACTTGTGTGAACATTTGTGGTATCTGAGCTTTTCCTTGTAGATTTTGGCTCTTCATGAAAATCCATAAACTGGGGTTCCAATAACGCAAACACTTGCATATCTGAGTTAACACTGTGCATATGAATAATCTAATTGAACTCACATGCACAAAATTATTCACATATGTTTGCAGGATTGTGGCCAAAAGAATATTGATTACCATGACATATATTTATTCATTTCACTTCATTTAAGACAAGGCAGAGCCACAAAGTGCTGGCTTAATGCTGCTTCTCCTCAAAGAGCGGGGGTGTTCTGAACAAAATCTTGGTTCCAGGCCATTTCTAGCTCAATTAGCATGTTATAAATTTTATTTGTTTGTCTATTCTTATTTCATTCATCAGAATAAAATGTAGGACTCTAGCCGCTGAACAATACCTGGATTATTCACCTCATCTCTCCGCAGTTAAAGAAAACATGAATGCACATACCCTAGCATAATAGGAAGCTCAATTTAGTAACTTTCTACCTTAATGTAATGACCCTTTTCCTCTGAGAACTGGTTTTGACTCCAACCCAAACTAAGGCAGAGGAAACTCATTTTGACTGTAATGGCTACAAGTATAATGAGATTAGGCTGACAGAATCCTGTTCTCTCCTCACAGCTGAGAGGTATTCGGTTCAAAACCTCCTTCACTGCTTAGAGGAGGAAGGTGCTAACATCACTTACCAACTTACCTCGAAACACAGTTCTAATTTCCTCTGCCAGACTGACTTTTGTGATGAAAAATACCGTACAAAACATGATATCTAGTGCTAAAACTCCAGATAAAGTTGTCTCCTTATGCAGTAAACTCTGTTAAGCAGTCCAATTTTAAACCACAGTGTTCTGCAGTATAGGATATGAAATTATTGCTGTAATCTCTCATTTTGTAGTGTTAATGTATGTTTAACTAACTCATTAATTTGGTAGCTTCTACTTGCTCCAGTTAACGTATGAAAAGAGCAAGGGGAAAGGATTTTTATTTTATGGTTGGAAAGAGCACCAATCAGAAGCAGCATGGGAAAATTCAAGCTTCTATACATTATTTGTGGAAACAGAGTTCTAGAGATGCTGATGTAGCACAGCAGCCAAGGCACTGTGCTGACACATACAGTAAAATTCCTTTGGCACTTTTTAATCATTTTACTCTAATGAGCAATATATTTTGAGACAAAAAAGGGCGATTTTGATCTTTTAATGCTACATCTTACCTCTTGATTCAGACTTCCCAGCACTGATGACTCAGCCATGCTGTGAGAGAGGCCGCTGTGATTCCTCTGCTTTGAAAAATAGACCTTGTCTTCCTAACTCAACAATTAGAAGTCACGGTGCCTTTTCTGCTGGATTGAATAGCTGTCCTCAGGATAAATCTATTTCATGCCAATATTTGTAAGTTGTTGTGAAGATCTGCAAACCAGCACAGCGGTCAGAGCGTCGTCATTCTGGGAATCACCAGAAAGAACATTTCAGCTTCAGCACCTGCTGGTTTAGCAGAGTGCCACTGCTTCCCTTTTAGTATATAACCAGCACTTTTTCTCTACATTACTTAACAAACGATCAGCAGAAAATCAAGTTCTCTTTCTGTGTGAAAAGTGCTTTGCTATTTGCTATTGCTATTAGCAGAACAATGCTAAGATCTTAAAACAATAACTGCATATTTTTAGAAGGATAAAAAAAAAGAATAATACAACAAATCAAAGGATGACAAGCTCCCATAATTTCTTCCAGGAAGAAATAAGTGCAGTGCTTGTTTAATCAGTCAGTTCCTGTGTGACAGAAATAGGAGTGCTGCTCTGCATCGAAATTCTCTGAGCACTAAATCCATCAGACTTAGAGCTTATTATTCACAGGTTCAGATTTAACATGTCATGAATCTCCTTATACTTCCTAACATTCTTGTTTCTGATCTCCTGTGATCAGCGCTGCTTATTAACATGGCCTGTGGTGCACCACAGCCACCATTACAAACCTGCTGTTAAATCAATCACTGGGTGGCACCCAAGAGCCAGCTAAGGGGCGTATTGAATTGCAGACACTCTCTAATACACATATTTTAACAATTTCCTCCGTCTTCAGTGAAATTATGCTAATATTTTAGTTGAGTTTCCTTAAGTCTGGAACTCAAATTAAGTCTGTCTGTTTCATTTTTATGATAGTGCTTGAAATCACTTGCAGACAAGGGGTTGTTGGACCATGAGATTTATAGTGGCAATGCCACAAAGGTGAAACACATCCTGAGGAAGAGGAAAGCAATCTGTATAGCCAGTGTTTTCACTGCAGTAAAGTTTATAGCAGTATTAAGGGAATAGTTACAAATCAGTTTGATGGTGTTGATTTCATTGAGAATAAGTATATTTACACTTGCAAGCTTTCTCTTAATAATTTTCAGTATGTTTTACACAATGGGGTTAGTGAAGGTTGAATCTGAGCATATTTCGGGAGTGACAAAATCTGTTTTTCTTTTTCCCACCCATCCTTCTACTTTGCTTCACAAAATGGTTTTATAACAGCTCCTAAGGGGCTGAGTCAAGGTTCAGCTATTTTATTGAGTCTTGCTGATGTTTCTGAAGATGCTGCAGGATCTTTTATGTTCACGTGCTTTTGGCTATGATGTAAACATGTGGGGAGTAAAATGCCTCAAGTGTATGAGTATCAAAAGCCATCCACTTCCTCTACTGGCTTCGTACCCCTAACTAATTATCTGGAGAGACTGAGGTTGGAGTATATCATTTTCCAATATAAAGCTTTAGAAACCATGCAAGTTAAAATAGTTTATCTTCCGTGATTGCAACTGAACTGTTCACACGTCATTGTGCCTTCGTAGTATGGGAACTTCTTTTCACCTGCAGAATATCCCAAAATTCAACAAGCTAAAGAAAAAATTGTAACTTAAATATGTAACAGATAGGCCAGTGTACCTTGGGACAAGTATATAAAGTAAGGACAATAAACTGGCTGTCTTCTTTAAACAATATTTCAGTTCAGAGATCCCATTTTGTGCAAGGCACTTGGTCTAAAAACCCTTTCCAGAGGGAATGGAAGACTAGCAGCAGCAAAACCAGAACCATCAAGAAAAAGATTCAAAAACAAATGCTTTGGATGGACTTCAATGGCTGTTTCTTTCCACCAATAGCAAAAAAAAAGAAAAAAAAAAAAAAAAGATATATAATAGTGAGTGATTCCAGCACAAAGAGCCAGCTGGTGAGTATCCATGGTGGGGTCAGGATACTGAGCAGCAGGGAGGGTCTATCAGGTACCCATTTCAAAGGTACATTACCTAAAAGAGCATCAAAGAGTGGGAGCTTGTGTGCCCTGAGCCCTGATGAACATAAGCCCATTCTTTCCCTCTTTCTTCCCTCTTCAAACCTGTTCAGAATTAATCTGCATCCATGCATCGCACAGTGAAAACCCTTCAGAAAGTTTGCTAAATATTGTCATGTAGTCCCAGCACATCACGTTCAAAGCCTGCCCTCACCACAGCCCTGAATAGCACAGACATTACACTCAGAGATTCCCAGCAATCTACTCACTTCCCCTGGCTTTACCCTTTGCTTTTCCTTCTGCTTCCTTTAAATACTATTGATTTTGCCATCTTTCCTTTTCTAACTAAAACAGACTTCCAATTAATGCTTGCCTTCAGGATGGTGTACTCTCTACTGTGTGCAGCAAGGCAGGGTCACAGACCTCACTTCCTTCCTTAAACTAAGTGCAATTGTACAGGCCACACAAAGAGGACTGTCTTTTTTCCTCCCTGCCTTTGTTCCTCCTCTTTGTGTGGACTCCCACAGTCCAGCCCCAACGTAGCAAGGAGAGCGCTGGCTATAGAGCTAAAATTATGACAAACTCATCTGTGATACCAATGAGAGTTCTGCTCTAAGATACAGACATTGTGTGCCTACCTTCTGTCTCTAGAAAATGCCTTTGAAAAGTTAACATACCTGTTCATATACATACACTCTTTTGAATCTATGAAACAGAGCATCAATTGCCTGAGAAATGTGAACTCTCTAGACACAAAAATATCAAGATTTTTCACATAATAAAATTAACGCCCTATGAAATTTTTAAGATTCTTTATTTTAAGGAGTAGAAAAGTGGACTAACTTTGTCACTTAAAATGTTTTAAGTGAAATCACTGAAATTATTTTCTTTATAATGGAAAAATTTTGTTTTTGTAGAGAGTAATGAATAGCTATGATGGCCATGGTTTTTTCCCTCTCACTTTAAAGAACAATATACCTATTCAAGAAATGAGTTTTTGTTCTTTTTATCGTGTACTTTTTCCAGTTTCCAGTTTCCTCAATATGGTGTTTATTCATTCCTTGGAGAAGCAAATAAACACAAATCATTTATAATACCCCAGGATTTGGGGCATTGTCTTCCCCAGGCAGTTTTCTTGCTTGTTTTTGTTTGTTTGTTTGTTTGTTTGTTTTTATTAAAAACAACAAGCAAACAAACAAACAAAAACAGCAGTGCAATCACAGTATAACATCTTCGTATTCAGAAGAGCTCTTCCTGCCCCAGTTCCTACAAAAATATAATTTGTAAGAGTGTAAAATGCAATGTAAACTTTTACAATTGCCTTGTCATTGTGCAGTGCATATCTGAGGATGGTTTTGTATTGGCAAAACTGGACTGAAACAGGAAAAACTTCCGAGAGTTCATTTCTGGAAAACAGGCTTCAACTGCAAGGACATTAGTATAAATTTGCAGGCATGCCTAAGGAAATGTAGTCTTGCTTTTACCCCTTTAGAACTGTGCGTCACTGGGTTTGAGTTTATTTCTCTTTTACATCTCCTTGAGCAAGACCAGAGCTGATGCGAGTTAGTGACATCACAAGTGAATTACTGTATGGGTGTTGTTACATTGTACTAGTTTTGTAACTATGGCTTGGGATTAATCTGATGGATAGTGCTGGAAGCCATTCAGCTCTAGAGGTTCAGAGATGAGAACTTATAACCGGGGGCACGAAATAGCACCAAATATTCTTGGTGCAATAAATTCTCAAGCAATAATGTCATACTTTCTCATATTTGGTCTTTCTAGGTTGGAGTTAAATACAAAAATGTTTTTTCTACATCATCAGCTTCAAATGTGAATGTAGAGTTCAACACTCTGTACCACCAGATCACAAACAAATGTATCCCTCCATTCAGTGGTCATCTGCAGATGAAAAAGTGGCTTTTTTCCTCAAAGCATACACATTTAACTTGGGAATGAGCGGTGAAAAAACTTTAAATGACATAAAGTGATGGCAAAGATTCTTTTTTTATTTTAATTAAGCTTTCATTAGTCATTGGCCAAAAGTTACTATTGATTCTAATTCCAGATTCTTCACTGGAAACAACTATTCTGATAACTTAAGGAGACAGAAATCAAAAGAACAAAGTGGAATTATTATACAGTAGCTTGGCTGTGAAGCTGTATAAAAATTCCTTCTGTAGTTTTGGTGATTTTGCTTTGAACTAAACAGAGGATCTCCCTTTCTTCCTTTGCTCAGTGTAGAGGAGCCTCAGCAATAAGTTTATCTCAGCATCAAGTTGGGCCATGCTGTGGCTGAAAAACACGGTTGTGGTTCAGAGAAAAGGAATGGAGAGGTCCTTTCCTTTAACAACTGTTTCTGACATGTTAGTTCAGATCCAGTCAGGACTGGGAAACTGAGGTTGTACCTTACCATGGCAACTAAGTCTTAATGGCATACTCAAATTTCTATCTGAAAACTGTTTTGTATTTTCAACTGTCACTTTTCTCCATCAATAGTGGAGTCATTTCTTCTACAAAAAAGTCAAATTTCACCCTCCCTACAGTCTACTTCTGTCATTTGTCTCACAAATCAGATTCCTTCCAGCTTCAGCAGATTTCCCAGAGACCAAAACAAATTGCAACCATATCCATAGTCCCTATTGCCTTTTCACCACTTTCAGCTGCACTCACTAGTCAGCCTTGCTGATCATTTCTACTTTGGTTCTACATTAAATTAAATATTAGTTTTGATCTTTTTCACGTTTCTGTAAGTAGGTAGCAGTTCTTACCTCCTTTCTGTCTAATTGAAGAGCTTGGAAAAGACAGAAGAGTCTTTTATCCCTTTGGAAGAATAAGTCATATATGTACCACTCATCTCTGTGCTGAGAAGTGACATATCGTACATATCGTACATCTTAAGACCAAACTGAAGCTGTACATTCTTTGCCATCTGCTAGCACATACACATCAAGTTCTAAGCTAGTTATTTGGAGAAGTTCCATTGCTGCCACAGTAGTTCAAAAACCAATAGACCACAAAAATGTTTATCTCCTTCTAAGACAAAATATCAGGCCAACAGTACCCAGCTAGTAACAACTAAAGAAAATATAAGCATTCCTTGAAGTGAACAGTTTAGTTTACCTATCCTGCTCAAATCTCTCAGAGTTGCTATTACTGCAATACTGCTGTCTAAGCTGAAAATGTTTTAAAACTCTGCCCAGGCACGAGAATGCATTTTTGCTGATTGCATCACCTGCATGTATGGTTTACATCACCTGTTCTTTGTTGTTGTTGTTTGGTTGGTTTGGTTGGTTGGTTTTGTTTGTTTGGCTGCATTTTTCTTTTTTTCCCCTGAGGCTTTAAGAGGTATCACGTTGCCATGGGATTGTGAGCTCTTTGGGATACAGGTTGTATTTCAAGTGCAGAGAGTAAGGGGTTAGTCACAGTTGGTGAGAGAGTTCCTGAGTGATTTGATAACACAAATAGTTTTTCATTTTATTAGCTAATCAGATTTTTGAAGTTAAGAGAAATGCTCTTTGATTGCTCTAGCAGCTACTGCCCCTTGACTTACACTGTTACACTTTCTACTGGAGATTTTCTCTCAAGTTTTCTACTGGTTTTCTGTAGGCTCTAGTAGTCTTTCCAATTTAGCCAAGTAGCTAAAAAAAATCCTTCAAGCTTTGTCTTTGGTTGCTTCAGTTTTTCCTTCCTCAGCCTGGAGAAGCCACCCTTAGTACCATATTTCTTTTAGATAGTTTGGTGTGATTATCTGTTTAGTTTGTTTCTTTGACTGCAGTAGCTTTTCTATGGAATCCCTGACTTCTATTTTATGTATCAGATGAAAAATACTAGTGTTTAGTTTCAAGGTCATGGTCAGCCTACAGCCTACCTATACCTCTCATTCACCACTAAATTCAGTCATTGGGTTGTATGCAATCTTGTACATCAGAGTGGCTCCATGAGTGAGCTGTATGGCAGGATCTCATTTACTTCGTACTGTCTTGCCATTGGATTGTGAGCACATTAGGACCCAGGCTGGATTTCAGGTGCAGGAAGAAGGATGCAGTCACATTTGATGACTGTTCCTGACTGATGTGATAACAGAAGTCATTTTTCATAGCAACAGCTACAATAGCAGCAAAGAGTTACAGCTGTTTAATTCAACTAACAGGTTAAAGACCAGGAGCTTTCATCAAGGCTTTTCCAGTTGTGGAATTTATTATTATTTATCACATCATGAGCCTCTTCCCTTTCTGGTCACACAGCAAAAGCGTTTGATCTTCTGGGTTTTAGAAAGCCAGATTTGTTGATAGGATGGCTTTATTCTCACATTGTTTGACAGATTTTGGAAAATCAGCCTTGTTCACAAATTTTTATGTTAAATGTTTGGAATGTCCATAAAGGGTTCAATGAATGGAGTAGTCATTTTGCATTTTAGAGACAAAGAAAAATGTTTGAAATGGAAATAAACCCACATTTCTTTAAAAAGTACAATGAATGCCATATGTGATGCCTCAAACATTTCATAAAAACATAAAGAGAAATGTTAGGAAGCTTAAAAACTGTACTGAAGAATAGATGTCCTGAACGTGGAGCCACAACAGTTTTGTATATTGGCATTTAATCTCTGCCACTAGGTTTCCGTTGCTAGTATAGTCATTTCCATAGCAAGTTTTAAGAAGAATATTGAAAATGTTGTGAAATAGTAAGTTCAATAGTAGATAATAGTTTTCAATAGTAACATTGAAAATGCTGAAATAGTAAGTTGTAATATGGAACAGGTTGCCCAAGGAGGTTGTGGATGCCCCATCCCTGGAGGCATTCAAGGCCAGGCTGGATGTCGCTCTGGGCAGCCTGGTCTGGTGGTTGGTGACCCTGCATGTAGCAGGGGGGTTGAAACTGGATGATCATTGTGATCCTTTTCAACCCAAGCCATTGTATGTCAGTGGGAACTTCTGGGACAAAACCTGGGGGGTTGGAAATGTTCTCTCTCTCTTCTGAGGCCAGTCACTCTCCTCAGATATATCTCTGTAAGGTTTTACCCCGTGGTGGACACTGCAGATGAGGGCTGTAAGGGGAAGGTCCCACATCTCTCTCTGAGGCACTCTCCTACAACTCTTAACACCAACAAATCTACCACTCTTTCTAACTTTAAGGAAGGACTGTTTCTCCCTAGAAATGAATTTTTCTCAGAGCAAAGATATCACCAGCTCCTTGTGTCCTCTGGGGACTTGTCATATAACAAGCTCAGGAAAGCAACCAGGAAAGCACACAGGCTGAGCAGACGGGTGAAGCCTCCTTCTCACAGCAGCATCTGTTGTTGTGAATAAGAGTATCTGTCACGGTTCATTTGGGCCTCTCAAATTTACAGGAAATCTATGAACACCAATATGAAAATGTGTGCCGTGAATGAACAGTTTCTCGTTGCTTAGGAAGGAGACTGCTGCCTGAGAGAGCCTCACATCAGTAAGTTACATTACACTGCATTCATGCTCATTTTGGAAATGAAGAAGCAGTCAGAAAAGTAACAATTAAAGCAACAAAATGATGAAAAATATTATCCACTTTAGATCTACTTAAAGTTGTCACACTGAGTAAACATAGTGTAGAAAGAACAGCTAGGAAATGTAAATGGTTCTTCAGTAAATTTGTGTTAGTCCAAACAGCTATTTCAAATGAGGTCAGAAGGGTGGACTTTCAGTGTAAAAGAGTCATCCAGACTTTACAGAAGGTACTATACACACACTGGACCCTTCAAAGAAGAACAAAACATTGTTGACAGGCAATTTAAACAAACACTGGATTGTCAGTTAATCCTTATGACTGCATGGCAGATATTTATTTTGAACCATAGATCACTCTAGTTCACATTGTTTATATCTTATTTGATATTAATGTTTTTAATATCCAAGTAGCACTGGAACACAGACTAAAGAGAATAGGTAGTATTTATCTACATAATCCTCAATGCTGCTGTGAACAGTGGGTGGTCAAACAAAAGGCTTGCTGGTATGAATGTGCTTAAAGCTAAACTGCTGCAAGCAGTGCCTAATAAACATGCAAAGTCAAGGTACTCACTCTTGCACTGGTGTAAATTTGGAATAGTTCCAACCAGTTTAAGTGCATGGGTCAGATTTACAGCACTAGAAAGGGAAGTTGAATGAGGTCCTACTTTGGTTGTAAGTGAAGGAAGAATCTGTTATTTATCTTCTCTCTACAACAAAGCATTCCCAAATGGTGCCTCCCGAGATCTTGAAGAATTGAAGTTTAAGCTGCTGATTCTCTGCACATAAATGGGTAATATGCTGCCACTGCTGCCTCCAGAGGGATACAACCAGTGACAGTAACATTCTTAAGCAATGCAAAGTGGAACGAAAAATAGAGAACAAGGCAGAAGTGATCGCTCTGATGTGGCAGGGTAGAAGAACAAGAGCTAAAGTAGATGTACAAGAAGAAGAAATGCACCATTTGGTTTGGGTATGTGTGTTCTTCCTCTCTTTCCAATAACCTCTACGCAGTGTGTGCTGCAGGGAGAAGTAAGGAGGTAGAGCACAGGGCACGGGGCTGCAGGAGACACTAAGGAGCAGCAGGGCCATGGCCTGGGGTTGGGTGCTGGAATCTCCAGCCTTTGGGCATGCAAAGAATATCTGAAAGCACAGTAAGTTAGAAGTAATGAATTTTAGTGTTTACAGCTCATCAGTTTAGGGTAGCACACACACACACAAGGCTGCCTCCTGGAGCTCTGCAAAGGGTTTCTCAGTAAGGGAGTTCTACAAACTGAATGCTCCCTCTTTCTATCATCCTATAGCATCCACTTAGTGTCTTTACATCTAAACTCTGTATCCACTGGAATTCCCACAGTGAGAAAGTGATCATGGCTGCATAGCTGTCTTTTCATGCTTTGTTAACAGATGTTTTATATTCTATAAATACCACCTCATACTTTGCCCCTTTTCTACAGTGCCACTAGTTTATTGGGAAATCTAAAGCCCCATCAGTCCTTTAACTCCCTTTTGACTCTGAATCCAAAGTAAATAGCATTGCATTCAGAAAGATTGTTTGAAGGATTAGGTTACTCAATTAGAGGGATTTATTCTACCTTACTAACTTCCCTGTAAACATTTTCATTTGGATTTTCAAGGACAGAAGTCCTTTCTCATAACAGGCACAGGCAATGCTTCACATACCATCTGACATTTCTTTATGTGGCTTGCCGTAATCAGAATTGAAAGCTTCTCTTATCAACTCGAGTGTTATCATCAACTATGATATCAACCCATGTCTCTGTCAACATATCTATCTACACATCTACTCGGGCTCCACTCATTACACGCTCTACAGAAATGGGAAGAGTAGGTGCTGCTACTATCCTTAGATAGAACAGCTAAGTATTGCTAGCCAGAGGGCGAAATACAAATATAGTCTGGAGAACAGTGACGTGGTAATCACAAGATCACTTAATTTCTTCCTGTGTGATGACCATCATGCCCTGGAAACCACAGTGTTCAAAGTTCAAGGCAGCTCTAACCTGAACAGTATTGTATATTCAGAGTTCCCTGTGTTAGCTAAGCTCTCTAATAGCGTTTGGAGGGCTTTCTTTACAGTTCTCAAAGATTGATAGCTTTTAAGGTCAAAAGGAATCATTATAGGGGTATCATTCAACTTCCTCTGTAATGTGGGCTACAGCCCTCCCCTGAACTAATTAACTGTAGTGGAAGGCAGTAACAGAATCCCTGTTTGCACAGTTAGCACTCAATAAATACTAAAATGTAATACCTATGGTAGATGATGAGGAGCAAGAGTCTCCTGGTTGAAGCCTGGATGTAGCAGCCAGCAGTCCTGAGCTCAGGTCCTCTCCCAGATGCTGAAAACTCCCTGAATGCCTGCTGCAGTCTTCATTTCTGTCTCTGCTGCATGTCTCTGTAACTCTTACTCCTATCACTGTGCTCATACTTGCACAGTGCATTTCAGACTTTGTAAAGTAGGTGCCAGGCAGGTACAAGACGCTTGTGTTCAGACAGTGCCTTTCAGCACAAACTAACCCCATTCAGCAGGGTTCTTGTTGGAGGAAATCTGAAACCTCTAATAGTTGAAGGATGACACTTCCAAGTCACTTCCATGTAACTTCAACATAAAGTATCTAACTGCAGGAAAGAGCATTTGTCCTACTCAAGTAATGTCCAATCTATTTTCCTGATTCCTTTACTTCAACCTACTAGTGCTAATTCACTGGCTTTTGTATTTTGACTATGTACATCATATTCATCCAGCAGGCCATTAAAAAGGCTTGAGAAGTACTTCACAGAGTAGTGCCAGAGTATTTGCCAAGGTGTCAGTTTCAGTGTGAATTGAGCTGTCCTTTGCCCAGAGTTTTCCATTCTTGTAATAATTAACGTTGTTAATGTTCTATGGTTCTATGAAAAATACAGACATTCTGTTTTTATGAGACAAAAGGACTGAATAGAAGCAAGAAAATGTCTTAAACAGCCACATTTTTCTGCAGTTCCTACCAAGGGTGGAAAGAATCAGCAGGTGTCCTGTGTCACCCCAGGCTCCCATGTAATCCAGAGATACAAGGCTGCATGGACACATGGTACAGAGGGGAAAGAAAAGTCAGAAAGAGGTAAAAGAGATAGGAAAGGAGAAGTGGGAAATAAGTCTTTTTGCATTGCCAAGCAGCACAATAGCTTAACAAAGCTTGCCTTTACCTCTCCCCAACATTTTTTGATTTTTTTTGTTTTGTTTTGTTTTGTTTTGTTCTACTGATCCAGTAAATAATGCTATTTGTGTTAACCCTAGTCTGATGTTGATACAGTGCTGCTGCTTCAGTATTAAATGTCATGGCACTGCTAATAATTGTTTTTTGAGATTTTGGTTGGAAAGATTTATAGTAGATTCCTTAGCCAGCAAAAGAGAGTTGCATAATGACCTTCTATGTGTGAGATGTGTCCATTTTACCAAACTCTGAACAGGAAACCAGTGGACATCATATCAACAGCAGAGAAAAAAATACATGGCTCTCAGGGGAGCACTCAAATGCTTGGTGGTAGGCATGTGTATAACTTTTGCGTAGTCAGGAGCTTACATAGTAAAAACAATTATTTTAGAGTTAAGATAGGTCATCCATTCAAGGTTAAGTTAACCTGTCATACAGGGCAGCTAAATTTGCGTGTCATTTTTGGGACGGCAAGGATCCCCATGGTAGCATGCCCCTTTTTCCTTATTTCTGAAAATTATTTTTAAAAAGTTGCCATTGGTTTTGTATTTTCTCCTCACGAACAGATGTTTCTTCAATTCATTCTTACACCTCCACCACCCACTCAAAAGCTTAAGACTTTCCGTACTGTTTGTACCAAAGGTCTGCTTAACTCAGTGTCAGTTGCAGATAGGTAAGGAAGAGTATGTGGAGAGAGTATATATATACAACTCACAGGAAGCAACCCATCCCTTAGTATGTTTTCAGTTACCAGGAGTAAGAGTTTAGGGGTTTCCTGATTCCCTGGTTAAATATAAACTGTTATACTGATGGAGCACTCATTTAGGAGCTTGTCTGGTCCCTTTATGAGCCAGTTTGACTTTCTCAACATCCTATATCAATGAACACAATAATTTAACTACATGCTAGATCAAATCAGAATGTGCCTAAATTACACGTCTGTCCCAATCAGTGATCTCTGACATGGCAATTATTGGGACTTTTTCCTGCAAACATTGCTTTCCTGGACTTGGGTAGCCAAACTCTGTTGATCTTTGGGGCACGTTACAAGCCTATTTTCTTCCTTGGGCATTTGTGGTTTTTTGAGAAGTCAAGAGCAGTTAGAATGAGAGGAATGAGGACCATTAGTGGGTTGCTTGTTCTATTTTGTAATGTGGATCTTGGTTACTTCAATCTGGAATTTTGTTGGTCTTTTTGTACAGAGTGATCCTTGAAAATGCCCAACCTCACAGAGGCAACTCTTTCAGTCTGAAAGAGTAAGGATAAACAAATAAATAGAATAGAGCCTGCTGCTTTCTGGGCTTCCTTGACATCTGGGTTTGAAGTTAGCAGGCAGCATACCGAACTGAGAAGCTGTCCTGGGGTGTGTGCCAACAGGGTTGGTTGGCATCAGGCACTGTTCCCTCTGTTCTATCATGCTCCCAAGGGGCTACTGACAGCCTCCAAGTGCACAGTACTTTAGAAACACATTGGCGTGGCAATGAATGTTAAGGCTTTCTTTGCTTGAACACTTATTCTGTTATTGAAAAGCTCCATGTTAAAAAGAAGCATTTGTCTTGAAGAAAAAACATTTTACCGTTCCTCATCTGTTTTTACAAATCTGCACTTACTCTGGCAAAGATATCCACTGTCATTTTAAATGAAAACTGACTGAATGTTACATCAGTTTAAAATTAACTCATACTGCAGTTAGAATTTATTGTAAGGCAGCTGGTTTTTATTCTAATTTTTTGAAGAGAACATATGGATTATGACAGAACCTATTAAATATCTCTGGAGCGTATCTGGGAAGCTGCGTTGCTTTACTCTGAGCTCTATCATTGAATTTCTGTCTGAATATCTCAGTCTCCTGTAGGCTCCCATTAAGTTACACGAAGATAGAAACCAGAAAACCATTTCTTCAGTAAGCTTGAAAATACAGCTGGGTAAATGGCAGTTTGCTTGCTAACTCTTTGTCTTACTTATTTAGGTGACAGCTGAAATTAGTTCAGGTTGTTCTTTTTCTTGCCCCAGTTAATCCAGTTGATACATGCACAGTTGAATGTGTGAACTAGAGAGCATCAGCTCTTCACCTCACCTCTGCGCTATCTGCTACAGGAGATAACTTATTACAGGGGGCTATCTCTTGGAGAGATTAATGGCCTGACTTACGAATGCTGTTATTAGATTGCTTGCTGCTCCTAAAGCTTATGGCAAATGTATTTCTGTCACTTGGCTCACTTTATTGTGTTTTGGTAGCACTGTTTTCATATTCAGCAGGGCAAACAGCCCTAAGACAGAACCCAGCTGTCGTCCTGCACTTACAGGACAGACAGTTTGAGCAAATGGGGAAGTGAAAACAGCTCACTTGGTTGCAGTTGGGTGGGAGATGCTTATGCGAGCTGAAAGCAATTACCTGGTGAGGAATTTGTTGAGGAAGCTGCGGTTACTGCCCTCCTCTTCTGAGGAGCTTTAGCAACCACAGTGGTCAAGATTTCAGGTTTTACTTTAATTGCTGGGAGAACCTTTAACACGAGGGAAGGAGAAGTATTGAGTGTGTAGGCTGTGCATGTGCATGTTTTAAATGCCATTCAATAAGCTTGAAGTGCTCTGTGCTATAGCAGCTCAGATACTTTCTTACTCAGAAAAACTAGGAAGCAGAAATTCTGTTGAAAGAAATTTTACCAAAACACATTAACATCATTCACTTTTTGGCAGCTGACATTATGAATATTACTGTTTTTTGTTTTCAAAGAAGAAAACGTAATCTTTCATTTTTAATTTGCAGAATTAGTCAAAATTCTTAACTGTTTAAATAAGATTTGTTTTATAGTATGCTTTCAGGATTTGAAGGGAACTTAAAAGAAAGGGGGGTCTGAATTTTAACACAGTCTAATAATGACAGAGCAAGGGAGAGATTTAGGTCATATGCTAGGAGGAAATTCTTTACTCAGAGAGTGGTGAGGCACTGGCACAGGCTGCCCAGGGAAGCTGTGGTGCCCCATCCCTTGAGGAGATCAGGCCAGGTTGGATGGGGCCCTGGGCAGCCTGCGCTGGTGGAGGACAATCCTGCCTATGGCAGGAGGCTGGAACTAGATAAACTTTAAGGTCCCTTCCAACCCAAGGCATTCTATGATATGATTCTACACTTTCTATTACTGTCAGGTAACAAAGACACTGGATCTGTAAACACAAACTTCACAGTTGTGGCTGTGAGTTTCTGCTGCACTTCACGCGTACATAATTCAAACACAGCGCCTGCTGACACTGAAGGCAAAAATTCATTATCATGAATTGCATTATTTTTAATCTTAGCAATGTTTTGAGTCCTTAACATGAGAGAAAAATATATCAACAATAAACATACAAAAAAAGAGATTATTAGAAAAGTATGAAGAATTCAGAAGGAAATTAATGACAATTTGAGTACATGAAGATTCTGTGGAGATGAAGCATCAGTGAAAAATATAGTTTACACTGACCTGTAAAACACCACTTTTAGCACTGATTAGCTGTTTGTGGCTTGAACTGGAGAAGTAAATGAGACAAATACAACTAGTTTTGTGATCACATCCCTTTCTGGCAAAAATTGCACTTGCAGAGAGGCAGGCAGAGAACCAGCATATCTGGAAACTCAATTTTATAAATGTAACAACATGCTTGTGAAGATCTGCTAAGTGAAAATAATTCAAATTTGCAAGAAGAATAGCAGAAGACAAAGGAATGCTTTCTCTTGAGGAAAAAGAAGAAACCATCTTAGGAATGAAACTCCAAGAAAATGGTGTGCTAAAAAGAAGTAAGGATACAGTGTACTAACTTATATGTGGTCAATGGAACTACTGCTGTTGGATGAAGTTTCTAAATAACACTGTAGTAATACTGTTCAGAATTCTATTTTTATGGTATCAATATTTAAATGAGGTGAAAATTACTTTTTTCTTACGTATATACAAGAAGATTCCAAAAGTCAGTTTGGTCTTTAAAGTATTCCCTGCTGTGCGTCTTCTTTCTCTGATATAACTGATCCAGAGATTGTGATTGAAAGCTAAGAAGTGAAAGATTGCAATGAATGCAACAGTTGGTGACCTCCCCATGTGATCAAGGTGATGGAAAAGCACCAAAACATTTATAATATAAATCCCATATTCTCTGTAAAGAAGCTGGAAACAGAAAGATGAAATGAGATTTTTCACATTTTGTAGTATTACAAATACCTTCAGTGTTTTCCAGACTAGAACATCTGCCCTCCCACCACCTTCTTCTGTAGCAGACCAGCTTCCCAGACCAAGTGTAAGGGAAAGATGAAACTTTGTATTGAAAAAAGCAACAGTTTTTTGGAGTTACATTTTCAATAGATCAAAAAAATCCTAAAATACTTTAATAAAACACCATCAAGTAATCCAGTCACCCAAGATCCTTTCAAGATCAAGATCCACTTAATCAAAAATTCAGGTTTTTGTAGTCACAAATCTCCTTGCTTCCTCTTCCATGAACAGAGCATTCTCTGCTAAGGGTGAAAGCAACTTTAGAAGCAGGATGAAAACTTATCACTGTTCTCCTGAGCCACCTTTGTACCAGAAAGAAATAGAAGGGTTAGAATCTTTCCTTGCTTCATCCAAAATCACATCTGATCGGAAATAGTTTTGCCCATTCTTTGTAAGTTGGCTTTTGTATGTTTACAAGAATGCAAAGTTAGAATAAGATTGGATGGAGGGAGATACTGGGATGTAGAGGAAGAAGTATTTCCTTTCCCAAGTAAAAGTATATTATGATTCTCATTAAATTCCTCTTAAAATTCTCCACTTCACTACATCAGACTGCAGATAACAAGATGGAAATATGATTGTTTAAGGCAAACAGGCACATATGTGAAACTATCAGTTTCTTAACTTGCTTTTAATCTTCTCCCTGCCAGAGAGAACTACTGAAAGAAACTCAGCCTTGGCATGGCAACTGGAATTGCACCAGTGCCAAAACATGAGTTGTGGATCTTTATTTCTTAGTTCTGTTCTAACTGTTCTCAAAGTGGCTTTCCATACAGTGATAGGTAAGCAGGCATCACAGAAAAGAAAAATAAGTCCTCCTCGCTAGAACCTCTATTTCTTTTCTTTTATGTCCCTACATGTCTACTGAAGTTGGTGACCCCTTCCCCACTGCAGCTGTAGAGATACAGACCTCACTGAATGGTATGCTTAGTAGCTGCAAGGCAACTCCTAGACTGTCTTTGAGACATGTAGATCATTGTGGATCTCAGGAATGGCTCTGTGAATGGAGATGAGGAAAATAGACATTATGCTATTTTGCTTACAGACTGTTCCTGTCTTTCTCTTTTTCTCCTTTTTTTTTCTTTTTTTAATTTTTTTGTTGTTGTTTGTTTGTTTTTTGTTTGTTTGAGGTACAATTGAAGTTTTAAAATTCTATCAACAGGCCTTTTAGAAGTTTTTGTCTCCATCCAAAGCTAAGCCTAGCTGTTGTACTTGCTAATTCTAAGGGCAAAATATCATTTGTTCCACAAGACTCTTTGACTCTTTTTCTTGTTTGACATGTGTTCTCCAGTGGGAATTCTATCACCCTTTGATTTAATTCTTCCAGATGTTTCATGCATCCTATTATGAGCCTCTTCAAAGAAGGAATAGTCACTCGACTAGAAAGCAATTGCATTTTCATTGTTCCGGGGAAAGTAATAATTTTATGCTAGGAAACAGGAGCAAAAATGTGTATGGGTAGTTGAACATATATGTGTCTATATCTATATATATAAATCAGTAATAAAGAACTCCCTAAAATCTTGTCAGTTAAGCCCAATGGAATTATACTACATTTAAGCAGTAAATATATACATTAAAAATACGTTCTAACTGAATGTAACACTATCCTTGGGAATGGAAGATTTAGGGCTTTTAACTTCTCCCCTTTCCACATAATGATTTGCTTTGTGTTTATAAAGGGGTGTTGTTACAAAGAGGGGTAGTTTATTGCACCTGAAAGTCATAATGCCCTCATGAAAGACTGTAACAAAATAGACATATGTAGAACAGATTTTGATTTCCAGCATTTAAAGTGTTATTACATTTCAAATAAGAAAAGTCAAAAGCGTAGCTGAATCTTTGTGCTCACTCATAACTTACAGAGTAACGAATTTTGAATGTTTCCATATTGGCTATTTGTATCACCTACTGTCAGCAAACTCAGTATTCATATAATTCCTCCTCTACTACAGTGCTTTTTCCATCTTTGCTATATAACTATTATTATTAGGGATTATTACCCTTTCCTAAATATTTACTGACCTCTAGGTTTGGTAGGAAGAGCTAATTAGAAACTTTTTCAAATAACTTTTTGACAAAGTTATGCCTTGCCTGTTCTTTTTTCATAGAAATCACAGCTTCATTTTTTGTTCTGAATGTTCACTGAGTTAATCCTGCTCATAACCCTTCACAATTCACTGGCCTACATAGCCTCAGATAATTGATTTTAATTATTTTGAGGACACTCTTCAGTTCAAGAGACTCTTCCTCTTGGGAATCTTGGAAAGGCACAAATGTTCTCAGCAAACACTGAAATTTCTGCTCATATTGTATTCATAACAAGCAATCTGAAAATAAAAATTTTCTTCTTTTTTTGCCTTAAAATCCAAGCAGAGTAGTTATCATAACTTCTATTACCCAGTATGTCTCCAGTTTCAGCAACATATTTCCAACAATGTCACAAGAATATAAGAGAGCAGATTTTGCTGTTGTTGAGTTTCACCAGTAAATTTGATGAAATCATACTTGTGTGATTCTTTGGTTCAGCATCCCTTATGACCTGATGATTCTTCAAGCAGACAATGCACCCTTCATTTCTATGTCCTAATGTGTGAGACAATGAATTTATAATTGTAGAAATATGTGCTGAAATACTTGTGCTCATCCTTCATGTTGCTGTCCCCTGGTTACCCTGATCCTGACCTCTAGGGTATGAAAAGGACCCACCTTTCAATCGGCAATATGAGAAAGGCAAAAGAGTTGAAAAGCCGAAGTACAAACATCTCACACAGAAAATGCTATGATTAAAACCAGAAGATAGAAGGAAGCACATTTTCATGGCCCACACAGTCTCTGTCAGTTCAGTGCTCAATCGTGTTGAAAATGAAATTGGACTGGTTTTGGCCGAAGTGGTTTATCTGATACTTACTGATATTTCTGTGAGATTCGTGTTCTGAATACTGATCTTTAGGAAAGATGGTAGTGCTAGACATATGTTTGTCCATGTAGAAACAGAAAGAGGAGACATTTGGATTTAACTAACCTGAACTAGCATTTGAAAAACTGCAATTTAGCACTGCATCTTCAGGTAGTCGCATCTCAAATAACGTGCCCAGGTTCTCACAGAAAATTCAACAACTAACCCTACAAATATCAGCATTATTTTGTCTGTAAAAATGTGAAGACCCACATTTTCTTTGCCCTTACAAAGGAAAAACAAACAAACAAAAAAAAAACAAACAAAAAAGCCTTTTAGAAATCTTGAGTAAGTCCACACAGTGTCCCAACAATAAATCAAGGTTGTAGTTTGACTTAGATACAGTAGGAAACAACTGAAACCTTCCAACTGGCAGCTAGGTTGTTATGGATTATTAGGTTCACAAAAACAACTAGATCACAATCTCTAATTACTTGCACGTGGCAATGGGGACCTCTTTAGTCTCCAAAGCTAGAACATAATGCAATCAAATGACTACAGGTGGGACTCAAACTCCTTTTTAAGTCTGTAATTGATCCCTGAAGCAAAACAACAAATGTGGTCTTTGTCACTTGAAGCCTTTCAGCTGAACATCTTTCTTCTTTACTCATAAGTTAATGAGTTTGATAATGTTCATTAACTTAGGTGCTGATCTAATTATTGCCAATAAGGATAGCACAAGTGAGAGCGTTTTTTTATAAGAAAAGAACAGAATGTTGCCTCCTGGAAGGAGCTGCCTGCTAGGCTGCTCAAACACATCAGTCCTTTTTGAAATTTAAGTTTGTGGATTCAACCCATATCGCAATGACTTCTCTGAAACAAAGTTTTCTATCTGGGTTTTTAAAAATACATGTTATATTCACTGTAGGTGTATTTTTATGTTTTCAGGCTCATTTTTAGGGAGGTTTAAGAGTGCGTAAGAGAAAATAGTGTCACCCTCTAGCTCTAATGTTTATATAATGTTTTGTCTGATCCAATGTGAATGTTGATAGGCAAGTGACTAGAGGTGGTGTAACTGCAATGATCTAGTTGTATTATTGCGGTACAACCTGTAATTACTTTTCCTTACTAATCTTGCTTTGTGTTCACCTTTCACTTGTTGCTGCCAGCAATGCTTTTGTTGTTTAACTCGCAAATCTATTCTCTTGCACTTAGAAGCGATGTTTCGGTTTGATATTAAATACCATATCTTTCCTCTTTTGGCAATAGTTGCTTGTTTCCTGTTTTGTTTTCCTCTGATTTGAAGAAACAGACGTATTTCTCTGAAACCCCAATGTCTCTAAATTATTGCTATTACTCACAGCTCAGGGTTCAGACGTGATGAGGTTCCATTTTGACAGAAAAAAAAATAAAACCTAAAGAGGGCTCATGAGCTAAATGTTGAGTAAAACAGGCACCAGTAGGGTGATGGGAAAGGGACTATCACGGTAGTTTCTTTCTTGAGAAGGCCAAGAAGATCAGTAGCAAGAGTCCTCAGTCATCGTCTGCCCCATGTGTACTCCAGCTGATGACTCCTTGCTCTGTGTTAGCAGAGGTTTTACTGTGGTGCAGACAGAAACGGGATGACCGTGTGAACTGAGTAGGGGGTAAAATGAGTGACGTGAGGATTCAGCAGTAATTCTGCATTTCCTTGATTTTGTCAGTTTAAAGTTGACCTCTTAACATTAATGTAGATTTTGTCATTTATTTTTTATGCCTGGTGTACCTGCCTTAATACAGGGACAACAGTTCATGCTGAGTGTTTTATACATAATTTATATCCAATACTAAAACCCTTTGTACAGCTTTAAGGGGTTATAAATTCTCTGCAGCCTAGCGGATACATTAATGCAAAACTCCTGGCCTGCACATTTACTTGATGTGAATTACCTATGCTTCTCCACTCTAGATATTTTGCCAACAATATTGAAAAAAATAAAAATAAAAGTAATAGAACGTATCCATGAGCAATAATAAAAGCCTCCTTCCTGGGAATATTCGCATAATAATAATTATCCACTAATGTTTGGATCCAATATTCATTGTTACCTTTTTTTTATTGTCAATAAAGCAGAGCTATTTCCAAGACTTGTACAAAATCCAAAAGTGTAGTTGTGGAGAAGTGTAACACTATAACCAATCTTATTGCACTCCATCATATCAAGTTAACACACTGAGAGATCTGTTATAATTTGTTTGTTTACATTTTGTCTACGAATAAATAAATGCATTATTATTAAGATACATTAAAGTCAACATAGGAGTACTCAGTTGGATTCTGTGAAGTTAAAGCTATAAAAACATCCAATATATCCTCAATACCTCCTTTATTTGGATTCCTACTTGGGTCTGCTGCCTAAGAAATTTCTATATGGATGTGCAGGCATGTTTCTGACCTGATGTGGAAGTAGGGAGACCAAGTAGCAGATCCTTACTGTAGCCATGATAAAAGACATGAGAAGCAAAACTGGGCTGCATATAACGATTTTGACAGCATTCAGATGCTCCTATTGTAGGTGGCAGCTTGACACATGAGGATCTGATTGCTGTTATCAAAGCTCTGTACTTTCTTCTTCCTCCACGAGATGTGTATCAAGATCATGGCCTCCCTGTATTTTCAGCGATGGCTTGCTCCTATCAAAAGCCTGTCTGCTTCTGGAGCTTTCATTCTGTACCAGTGAGCCAGCTTTCTTCTTTTGCAAACAGAAAAGTAATGAACCCAAGGAAGCCACAGTGGATACTCTGGAAGCCAGAGCATCATTATTGATGTAAAGACTGTAAAGACTGTAAGAAATCTTTAAGGTTTAAAAAGTCAGAGCTTCAGTTTTACATTTGAATGAAATAAAACAGAACAAAAATGAAATGAAAAATAGATTTCCTTATGTATGCAGCTTCTCCTGAAACCACACAGGAGATTTGACCAAATACCGTCCAGAAGTATGCTATGCTATGGGCAACATTTCCAACATGCCCTTAGTAGCCTCTCCTCCAGGTGCACACCAAACAAAATACACTTTTCTTTATTATTTATTAGCTCCTGGTCCATCATTCTGAGGTTACAGATCTTTACGAAATACATAAATCTACTGGTTAGGCAATACAGTCCAACGTTCCATGCACTGTGACTTGTAGTACAATGTACACAGAAAAGTCATCACTGAGAGCAGGGTTAAAATAATATTGCTGTGTTTGCCAGAGAAATTGTTTGTTTGGTTTTCTGAAGGGCAGAACAATTGTTAAGGCTGTTGTAAACTGAATCAAAATGCATTTCAGCAGAGTTACATTTCATTGAATCATTTGTGACTGCTTTGATTAATCACAGATGTGCTAATCAGTTTTTTTTTTTTTTTTTCCATTTCTTATTAACAGTAGTACTTTTTTTTTTGTCAGGACCTGATTTTCCTTATTTGCTGGTGATAACATAAACTCAACTCAGGGGCTGACTATGCAGGCTTGGCAGTTTGCAGTCACTGCACATAGAAGGAGGTAGCCTCTGAGTCTGTTTGTTTTAAACTGTCTGTGATGGTTGCTATCTGGCAGTGAGATGACAGATCCAGGTCTCATGTTATACAATTGTTATAACGTAAGGAAAATTTGTAAAATCTCTTGAAATAGGATGACGTTCCTCTGCCATTACACCCCACCAAACGCTAAAGAAAATCAGAATCTGCCCTGTGTGTTTAGTAAGAACTCCTCCAGAAAATTAATTAAGATCTAGGGTTTTAAAATGTCACCAAAATATATATTGCAAGAGATAAAAGGAAAAAGTGACTTTGAGGTTACAGTCAATGCTTAAGTTAATTTAAGTCAATTCTGTTTATTTTACTGACAGGCAGTGAGGGGTATTAAATTTCAACACATCACACACCTGCATCTTCAGGGTTTGTTTGCTTTCCAACCCAGGAATTCATTCAGTAGACAATAGCAACAGTCAGTAAAAGCATGATATTTTCTAAGCTAAAATGAATGGGAGTCCACATCTTAGTTTCTAGAGTTTAAATAAACATTAGAGACCACGGGGGAAATTTGGGATATTGCAAACAGCCTATAGTTATGCCTTCAGGTTGCGTTGAAAGCGCATGAGTTAACACCAAGGCGTGATCAGTAAGTGCTGATGTTTGCCACTGGGCTGCTGATGAAAGTCAGGTTGTCACCTTTAGGTTTTTGCACGCCTGCTTTAACACAGAATTAATAGAAGTTACAAAACTTTTCAGGGCATTAAAAAATATCAGCAAGTACTAATAGGTTTTTATTTCTCTTTCCTCAAGTTGCTTACGCGTGAGGTTTGACCTCCTGAAGTCAGTAAAAGACCTCAGTTTTAATGAAGCTTTGAATCTGCCCATGCAGTAACCAAGGAATGTGTGTACAACCTTTTGGCTTGCCTGGGCTGCATGGAGTGAAGAGGAATCATCTTGAGCAGCATGGAAAGTAATGCCTCCTGCTTATTTCCACAGAAACTATGTCAGATACAGCGAGCACAGTAACATCACTGGATAGAGCAAATACTCATTCTGTGTAAAAATAAATTCTACAGTAGCCAACAGCATTTTCTACATTTGAGCAATCAGCCTATAGCACATCAAAATGTCTTCTGCTGCACAATTTGAACACTGAAAAACTAAACGAATACACTAATGGATAGTTTATGTATTGCATTGTGATTTTCAAATCTCTATTTTAAATAAAGTAGGCCATAGAATCTTCATTTTATTCAAGTAGTAGTGTATATAATGAAGGAAATGCTGCAGACACATCATTACAAAAAAATCCCCTTCTCATTCTTTAACACACACAACACTGTTCTATCCTTTTCCCAGCTCTGTAAACTCTATGATTTACCACTCTGGTTTTGAGTGAGAAAATGAAGTAAAGCTAATTTTTTTGTCTAATGTAAAATGAAGTGTTAATCTCCTAACTTGAGTAAGTTTTGGAAATTTCTATAAAAACTATTTTAACCATGTGGAAGTTTCTTATTTTTTACACTGATATAGCAGATGATGTTTTGCTTTGTTTTGTTTTGTTTTGTTTTGTTTTACAAGTTCTCTTTTTAATCTTCTTAAGAAATAAAAAACTTCTGTATCTTAATTTTTAATTCTAGAATAACTAATAAGAGTAAAGACAATTGTAGACTTCAGAACTGTGTACATAAGTAACAAATATGTATTTTTTGATGTTACTGAACATTTTAGCATTGAGGTAATGTAAACATTGTTTAGTGCTATTACTACAGCCTTCAGGATTGTTTGAGATTACATAAGGAATGAATTCTCTGTCATGTGCATCTATGCCACTTGTAAGTAAATATTCATACTCAGTTCTATGTTTCTATACACTCACATACTGTTTATTCTGCTTATAAAAACTTATAAAATGTTTTCTTTTTGCTTTATTCAGTGCTGAGGCTGTACATCTGTATAGTATTTTGACAAAATGACTGACTATACAAAGGAAGATCAAAATGATCTTAAGAGTTTGCATTCCATTCCATTCAGCAGAAAAGGACCCAATACAAGTTTATGATAAAGTTCTAGAATATAGAATCTGAGAAACGTGATAATCCTTTGCCTACTCAGAGGTGTCAGGGCTTCTTCAGACTTTTCAGTGAAGGCCAATACAGAACTAGTACAAAAACAAAGATTTTTTATTTATTAGGATAAGTCTTAAGCATTGGTTGAAAGAAATGGTGATTCACTTGGTTGTAGGAGTCATTCAGGTGTAGATAACATTTCACAGATATTTTACAAATGCATTAAATTAAAATTGAATTTCTGTTTTGCTTCATGAGAAATAGGGTGAAGATGACTGGAATAAAACAGTGCTGATACACCTTTGTGTTTGAAATGGGCAAAATGGAGTAATCATGGAGAAGATGTGATGATTACCAAACTCAACAAATGCTGAATGACTACTCCGGCTAGGAATGAAAGAAAAAAAAGAAATTCTAATATCTGTTTTTAAAAAATGAAGCCACAAAATCTGAGTAGAATTGTTGGGAACACAGAACACTTAACAAAAACAGAACAGAAGCAAGATGGAGTACAGGTATCTTTCATTAAGGTACTATAAACTAACTCAGGAAAAATGAATTCAACAAAGCCAAAAGCCTACTCATCAGTGTTTGTACAAAAAAATAAAAAGCAACAAAAATCCTAACAGAACAAAAAATACTGAAGTGCCACCAAAAGCAAGATACAAATCCCAATTCTACCACCTTACAAAAATGACACACGTGTGTGTGTGTGTAAACAAATAAGTAAATATAAAAGCAACAACCCTTATAAAAGAGCCTCTAAAATAAGGCTGATTAAGAACAACCAAGCTGTCTCAATCAATGGTAGAAGACACCTGCTTCAACAGCTGAAGACAGTTGATCACCTATGCCATAAATAAAGGGCTTGTAAATAGTCTAACCTGTGTATATTTATGCTCTTTTAGAGGTATGGTTGAGTGAGTAAAGGGGTGAGTTATTGGTGTCTTCTTGAATTCATACTATTAGCAAACTTGTTGAGGCTCTATTTTTATTTGTTTATTTAGGTCACTGTAAGAATTTAGCAGGCTCAGTCCTATCACTGATCTTTATGGAGCACTAGAGATTGTTTTGAGTCTCTGAGATATTGTGCTGCTTATCATAATTCTCTGAGCTTTTGTCAATCAGCTTTGCTAACCAGGCATCTTGTTCTGTTTGTTAGTTGATATTGCCTATCTAAATAAGGCAGAATTTTCTTATTCTTGAGGTTCTAAATGGCTTCAGCCAAGACTGAACTATGGTTTGGATACGCTGGTATGTGTGCCTTGTAAGTAGATGCAGATATGTGCCTACCTAAATTTATTTCTTGTGATTAGGGAATGTCTCATGGGTGAAGTGGTGATTTGGGGGTTGCCTTTGTTTTAAACCTGCTCTATCCTTATCTATGGTCAACTTCTTGGTGGCAAGCACACAGTATCTTTTAACTGAGGACATGGTGAAGCAACTAAGTTTTAAATGCAATCAGGGTGTTTTCTGTATGCTGCTAACTAGACAAGAAATTCAAGGTCCGTAAGTTCTTAGATTACTTTCGTTATAATACTAAAAATTATTTCTGAAGGTAAAAAGAACTTGCCCAGGAGGTATAGTAGTAGAAGCATAATAACAGAATGATTCAGGAGTATTATAATTATTATTTACTAACCAAACACAATAAAGAGGATGGGTTTGGAAAACACTGACTTTAAAGAGTTCTGTTTATAAATACAGTGTGGGTGGGCTTGAGTTTTAGAAAGCCACTAAACCTCTAGGCTTTTATGAAACTCAAACACATCACTTATCTCCTGAGGCGTTGAGTCTCTTCCCACGTACTGTAGAATACTGCATTACTACTAGGTAAGGCATGGGTATCCAACCTTCTTGCTCACCTGGGCTGTATGGAGTGAAGAGCATTGTCTCAGGCTGCATAAAGGTTGCTTGACAGGTAACACCTCTTCTTTCCATGGAAACAACAAATGCAGAGAACACAGTAACCCCATATGATAGAGACAATTATCAGCTACGTGCCAGTATTTTTCATCCCACTCCCCACCACTTGCTATGCATTTTTGCCATCAATGAACAAGAGACTGTAAGCTGTGCTTGTGAAGAATCTGCAGCAGTGAAAGTGACTTTAGTTGTCACTGCTGAAAGGCACTGCCCACTGCCTCACAGCACTCACGTCTGCTGTTTGCTTTCCATAAATGTTGAGTGAAAGTCAGGGAATGTCACTGGGTGTCTTTTTCCTGCATGGAGGAATTCATTAAGATATCATTGCTTCATCCACACATCTACAACAGATACTGGCTTGTCAAGCTGCCCCTCTGCTGCCATCTGTTATGGCTATGAAATATAATGGGGCGCTGTTGGGGAAGTTTTAACCTCTACTGCCATACCACCAACGTCCACCTCTGACATTGTAGGCCAATATAATAAAATAGCAGGCATTACTTTCAGAGTAGTACTTATAAAATTTATAATCTAGTTAACATACACAAGTAGCAAACTTACTTTAATTTTGAATATTATAAACTTAAAAACACAACAAAATCTAGAAGTAGAGATATCCTGGGTCTTGTTTTTGCTAAACTAATGCATCAATGGAAGTGGTTGCAATTCTTAGTTCTCAAGACATTCATCAGATATTTCGGATGAAATCTTACTTCTCCCGTACTTCATTCTTGAAAGCAGTTGTTCATGCATGCATATCTTGCTAAAGACCTATAACATGAATAAGATCTGACGGTGATGAAAGGGTTATTTTTCTGTGTTAAGAGAGGGCTTACACAAGTTTGGTAAGATGACATGATCAAGTTTTCCTTTGAGTTGAATATCTGATTACAACTCTATACGCTCCATTTGAAAACTTGCAGGTAATTAATTTATCTTGATAGAAAATGGAGTCACAAATATATCAATAATTGGTAATTTTTCCAGAAATCTTGAAACCTTTTCTCAATTTTATCAAAAGGGGAACAGCTGTGTATGTTTTACTGTTCATGGGACTAGGTTTAACCAGCATGTCAAACTGCATACCATTATTTGTCGTAACTCGATTTAGCACTCTATTGAGCCTTCCCTATGTTCTTGCTTTATCTCAGACAGTGCTGATTGCACACTAATATCCAATTGTGATTGAGTGATGTGTGCCTGGAGCTGGGCTGGTCTTCTTGTCAGGGAGAGCTGCAGCTATGATGGTGCAGGGCAGGGAACAGCCTCAAAGCAAGTGGGGCCAGGCCATGGGTTGGACCTGTGTGGTCCAAAGGCTGCTAAACAGCAGGACAGTGTAAAGGCTCACATGTGTTGACACCCCCACTACTAAGAGCGTGTGTGTGTGTGTGCAAGCAGCTGGAAGATGTATTCTTGGCTTTCGTTTGCATTCTTTTTTCTACAGCATGACTGCTGTGCATTGAAACTGCTTATTGCAAGTGAACATGGCCTTCTGTATTCTCTTGTTTTCCCATAAACTATTTGAAAAATTTGGTAGATGAAAATGAAAAAAGAATATAGTTTAAGGATGGCTTTAAGACAGTAGGGGTTCTCCTCAGCTATCACAAGAACTTCCAGAAAGATCCATGGGAAGTTTCCCCTTTTGAGATTTTTTTATTAAAAATATTTTCAATCTGAATTTTATATTAATGCCTTCTTTTGGAAGGGAAAGGGTTGTTTTCATGGCAGAAAGGGCAGAGAAGCAAATATTCTAACACCCATTGAAGCTGAGGAGCAAAGGAGTTCTGAATGTCCTTTGGCCTCCATGTGAAGAGCTACTTGATGCTAAAGTCCCCTTGTTTTCCTTGGACACATGCTGCCACCAGCAGCTACTGGAGAAGGAAATGATATTCCCATCAAGTGTCTCAAAGGTGCTGTTGGAGTCTCCTGCTACTTCTGCTTTAAAATATTCTCTCCAATCTGTGCTTCCTGGAGCTGCCAAAAGCATTGAGGAAGAGGGCACAGCATCTCCTCCTGTGATGGGTGCTCAGAGCTTTCCCCTTCCGGTAGCTATCATGTATTCATCAGTCTGAGACTATAGGGCCCAAAGAGAGAATACAATTACACAGAAATGAACTTGAAAAGCAAAATTATTTAACCATTTTTTTTCTTTATGAACTTGCCATGACTTGCACTCAAGATATTTTCGTGTCCTAAAACGTAGAACAAAGGAGACGAGGAATGGTTGTAGTGGAAACGTGCAGTTCACCTTCTTAAGTTACAGTTTAAAAACAGACAAGAAAGGAAACAGTTACTTTGGATACAGTCATTTCTCAATCTTATCACCATAGCCAGAGTACGGCAGTATTCGAAATCCAGCAGAGAGTTTGGTTATTTGTTTCCAGACAGAGTTCAGATATTTATGTTTGAAGATTTAAAGTTCATTAAATCGACTAATTCTAACTACCTATTCTGTGAAACAGAAGTGTTTTGATTTATATGCTCACTCTCTCCTTGATTCTGTTAGCCTAATTTTCTTCTATTTTTTTTTCCTTTTTGCAACTACACAGCTAGAATTTAGTATTTCTTTTCTAGATCATCTTTCTTATATTCCACAACAAGAATGCATTTTATTCCCCTCCTGTCCCCTGCACTTGGTCATAAGAAAACATCTTAATTAGCTCAGAGCTGGCTCTTTCTTGCTAACACAAGCTGTTTTTACCAAGGAAACTGGGAAGTTTCCAGGTGAGAAATAGCAGATTTCAGCAATGTTTTAGATACTGTCTCCAGTACACATTTTAGACCCTAATAAAGATCTATTGAAGATGTTCAATATGGAATTTTGGAGCGGGTTGCTGATCTAAACAGGAAATAACTATAATATCCAAATCCAGGAATTGTTTTCAGTCATTTCTTGGAAGTTTTGAGTTTTTTATTGATATTGAGGAGAATTTTAGCCCTCTTAATGGAGACTTTAATTTATGGAAGATGAGAAAATAAAAATGCTGGACTTTTACCTATTAATATTCCACAGTTAATTAAATTGCATGTGTTTGAAATTAGCTGATGGTCATGTGGAAAGATGTAAAAAAAATTTTCAAAGAAAAAAATGTCAATGGCGAAGGATGCTAAAAGCATTAACGTGTGTAGAAAGACAGTTATTCTTGTTGCTAAAACTGATTAAGTGTTTAATCTTTTGGTTTTATTCCTTGATTACCTGAGTGTTTTAGTAACACCAATGATGGATGATATTTTCTTGCATCTCTTTTACCTTTGCTATGCAGTGAAGTTCAATCACTCTGTACAAAGGTTAGATCCAGTTAAAACAGCCTGTTAATTATTTATGAGACAGCAAGAAGACCAATGGGACTTTCACTTGTCCTTCTGGAGAAATAATGACACCATTACAGTCTATTTAACACCATGCAAAACAATATCCACAGGTGACCTTGAAAAGCATTGCCAGGTTGGATTTATGGCCATCATGTACCCTCTTCAAGTAAGAATATCAAAGAGAAGCCTAAAGTTAAATCGGTACTTCAAACAGCAGCAGTGTCCTGAGGTTTGATAACAAAATCTCTTCCTTTTTCTTTATTTTATTAAAGAGAGCATATGTCTCCCACAGATCAGATCTGATAACTAATACTGTTTTTTTCAGTTCTGGGAGCTTACTGCATACTTCCATTAAGTGCTGTGATATGACAGATAGTGGCTGAGATATTGCCATGTCTGTTGAAATGGTTGAAACATCTGTATGTGGAAAAAAAACTTCAGCACTTCATTATTTCGGAGCATTATTTTTGCTCAGTCCTTGAGGCTAATTCTGGATGTAGAAAATTTGAAAGCCTTTTTAGTTTTGTTTTTAGGTCACTGGTATATGTAAAATGAGATACAGTTGTCATCTTCCAGGAATGTGAATTAATTTAAAAATTAAAATGTTTGGAACTTTATTTAATGAGTAACTAATTTGATTGAAAAGCATGGTTTGCCTGTCCTTAATGGTTGCAGATTACACTGAGGTAGATATAATTTCAGTCCCTAGGTGAGTGTGAGATGTGTACATATATCAAAATGGAGACAATAGGAGGAAATAACAATCTAAATGCTGTCACTGAACAAAACAGCAGCATGTAAGGCACATGCAGCTGTGAAACTGCAGATGGAATAACAAGAAAACAGAATCTGTGCATCTTGAAACAGATGTGAAGTAGAGAGCACGCTCCAAGCAGCTGATTTAAAAAGAAACAAAGGTTGCATTGAACTAATCATAATTGATTACTTACACTGAAAAACTTTAAAATAGTTATTTGTATACATTTTCAAGAGGTAGACACAGTCCTACAGTCCTAAACGACTGAACAGTATGGCTGCAGTTCCTTCATGTGATAAAAGATATTGAACTACACATGACAGTTCCAGGAAAACCAAATCTGGCATTTGAGGAAAGCTGAGTGAAAGCAGAAGACACAAATGTAACAAGATGATGATTTATCTTCTATCACAAGCATCTCATTAATGGACTTTCCTTGGCCAAAGGGCTATGATCTTCGCTTTCTGTCTCATCTGTTTCTTCCCTTTCTACCAAAGTGGTGCCGGCCATTTTCTCCTCCCCTATAGCAAGACTAGCAAGTGAGAAGTTTTCTCCAATATAAGCTCCCAGTATAAGACTTCGTTCATATGCTACTTCTTTATTTTGTCTTGGACTTTGAATATGAGCAGCATTAACCCTTGGAGCTTAACTCCACTCCTCCTGTGTGTGGTAAAAAAGCTCCAGATGTTGCTGCTGCTAGGTGGTTTTTCCCCAGCTTTACTCCTCTGCCGGCGCCACCAAACTTTGTCTCTGGTCCCATTCAGTCCACTAGAAAGGCTTACAGAACCTCTGCAAACACAATTGTGTTTTTTCCAGAGTGCCTGACACTGTATTGTGAGGGTTTATTATCTGCAAATAGCAATGCAAAATACTCAAAGCCTACCTGACTGCTACACAGCAAGAGACTCGGCAGAAATTTTAGTGCCTCTTTTTCCCATTGAGCATTTAGAAAACCTTCACAGTTTCTGGAAAGGAGGTGCTTATTGAACTACTCACTAGAAAGTGCTTCAGAAAGAACGTTCTGAGGATAAAATTATCAGATTTTGCTTTAGGGCAATACAGAACCTGTATTCATGTTTGCCCTTTGCATTTCAGAAGCTAGAACAACCGTGTATCCTCCCATAACTCATTAAGAGTAAGGAAACGGTAAGTCATCTCATAATCTTCTCCTCCCTCTTCTTATAAAATCTTTGAACTCTGCATTTTGGATTTCTTTTTACTTTTTTAAATCCCACAGTGAATAAACTGGAGACTGTACACAAATCAAATATTAACACTAATAACCAAGATCACCTGAATTATGAGAACATCTGCCATTTGCCAACTAAACAGCATATAATCTCTATGTAGTTTCCAATTTCCTTCCAGAGATCTATTAAATTCACTGTGTTTTGGTGGTCTTATGCAATTCCATTTTTCAAGTAGATTGCATGTTTTTCAAAAAACAATGTGAAGCAGAGATGCTCATTAATTTTATGTCATAAGCACTGTATTTGTGGACCGCTCTTGAAGCCTTCTCACGATCAACCTCTTTCCATCCACTTGAACAACCTGATGCACATTGTCATAAGCAGAGCCAAGGTTTGTAAAATAAAGTATCTGACCAAATGATTTCATCTGAGTTATCAGTTTGGTATGTAGAGTACTTGCTAACAGGGAGCAGGTTCCTTATTTCCTACTGTTCAACATATAACCGGCTGGTAAATGAAGCTTCTGACACTGTCTCTAAAATCTGGCTATATTCTCCCATCAAGTGATCTCTTAAGTCCCCATTTACCACTTTGATATTCCACTTTGAAAGAAACCAAACTTCCAGGGACCAAAGGACCAGAAGGGAACCATTAGGAGGGGATGTTTGGGGAGCAAATTATCCACACAGACCATCAAATTTCATCTATTCATTTTTATAGGTTCAAGACAAACCTTGATCAAAGAGTCCTTCCCTTCCCCCACCCCTCCAACAGCAGCAATTTATAAAGAGAAACTGATTTTTTTAAGGAATTCTGCTTGTTTATTTTAGAGGGACCGTTACAAAACAGAAGTTCTGCAGAGGCCCTTCCAGTTTCTACTTTGCTTATTCAAACCAGCATTTTTACTAAAATCAACTACTACTTATTTTTGATCTGCCAGATTTTACTCCTAAAGAACAGGGAGCTGTTCTGTCTGAGTAGGAGCAGCCACCCTTTCTTTCTGACTAGCAGATACATGCTTTTGGTAATTGAATGCAGCTGCTTTCCTTTTTGGTCCTTCAGCTTTCGAAGGAAATCCCTGCTCCAGGAGATGTCTGTGCCTTCAGCAGGAATGATGGAAGGACAACTGGAAGGCTTTCCTTTGCCTCCAAAGGCCAGGTGCTGTATGATACATTCTTAAATCACTGCAGAGAATGTAGGTATGATATTACAGGAAAATATGATTTCACTGCCTGTCTTTTAGAGTCTAAGTCGATAGCTAATGTTTCTTTAAGTAATAGAGTTTCTTCAAAAGATGGTCTTCACCAGGTGAGATAGCCTTCTGTTCTCTTGAATGGAGGTATAAAATGGTTTTGCTAGTGGTATAGCATGTATGAACAAGACTTTTATAGGTATGGCATGATATCAGTGTGGTATTCTGCTTTTTTCTTGCCTGTCAGCATGATGGCCTTGATGGAGATATCTAGGGACTAGAGGTAAGGGCATCTATGAGCCTACATAGTCCTTCTCATCATAGCATGAAATTATTAATGCATGCAAGATGTCAGATACAGCCATAAAATTAAAGGGCTAAAATGAACACTGAAATGTATTGCTTGTTATTTGCAAAGTCACCAGTGAATATAATTTTATGTTGATAGTTTTACGGTTAGATGATGCTTTAATGTGAGCCTTAGGCTTTCATACAAGAGTATATACTTCATCACTGCAAATTTTAGGAACATGATTTCAGAACAAAAGATGGATTCCCTACAAATACCTGTGGCAGCTAATGGAAGGTGCAAAGTTGAAATGAGGAATTAAGTCACAGGAAAGTTGATAGCAATAGCAAGACTTTGTACTCAAATGGAGCAATTCTGCAGAGATGTTACTGCATGCACGAATGACAAGGACGGTGGAAGTGCTGTAACTTCTTAAAACAGATCTTAAATTAAGCAGATAGTTTTATTCTCTCGGGCTACAGATACAGGATCCAGTACATAATGCTCAAAGCATAAACCCAGATCAAATCTCGCTGCTGCAGCAGTATACAAAGAAGTAGAGAATAAGCATGCTGACCGTGCATTGAAGAGAAGGCACTCGAAAGCCCCTATTTACCCTTGTTTCAGGCACGAGTACAGTTCTCAGTGCATGAGTGATGCAAAAATAACTGGAGGATTGCATCAAGCATCTATCCACAGCAATATAAATAAAGATGAGCTGACGTGATGGAGATTAACTGCACTGTAAGCATTCCTGCAGTGCTCAGCAGAATGAGGTGCAAGGGAGAAAAAGGACAAGGGGGTGGAGTAACAGTTCTAGCAAAAGGACACATCACTTAGTCCTGCAAATCAGGATGCCCAAAATTTCATATCATTGAGGTAGATCTGACTGACATGTCGACACCATGCTGTGTAGTCATTAGCTGCTCTGCATGTTTAACATGTGTCTGTAGTCCAAGAGGTGAATTCTTTCAGCATCTAAAGGGGAGCTACAGGAAAGAAGGGGACAGACTTCTTAGTAAGGTCTGTGGTGACAGAACAAGGGGAAATAGTTTTAAGCTTAAAGATGGGATATTTAGGTTAGATATAAGGAAAAAGTCTTTTACAGTGAGGGTGGTGAGGCACTGGAGCAGGTTGCCCAGAGAGGTGATGGATGCCTCTCCCTGAAGACTTTCAAGGCCAGGCTGGACCAGGTTCTGGGCAACCTGGTCTAGCTGTGCATGTCCCTGTTCACTGCAGAGGAGTTGGACTAGGTGACCTTTAAAGGTTCCTTCCAACTCTAAGGATTCTATGATTCTTCCCCAGATAGTCAGTGGTAGTCTTACTAGGTCAGAACGAGCCAGGGTGCCTGCATATCACTGCTGGCAGAATTTTTCACCTGAATCTATAAGCCAGCTCTTTTTCATTTAGAAAGCTAGGGAGAATTAGTTCAGGCTCTGAAGTATGAGGAGCTTCCACAGCTGCTGCCCTCAAGCCTTTATGGACATCACAGGGACTGCATGGCCCTAGGTGAGGAAAGATCACAGCTCTTGATAACTTATTTATGAGAAGAGAGGGAGAATCTGTGAATATAACAGTAGTGCTTGGCCTCCACTAACACAAGTGTTATGGCTGAGAATGATGCTAAATCACAAAAGCCAGAATTTCTCAAAGAGAAATAAGCATTTTTACAATGTTTTTCTCCCTTCCTTTCTCCCTTCCTTTCTCTCTTTCTATCACAACCTGTGAGAATATTTTGGCTGCAGTAGCAAAGCTGCATACAGGAGGAAAAAAGTTACTAACTCCTTCAGTTTACCCTCTGGCATAAATGTTTTAAACGTCAACTACCATTATTACTTTCTGAATTAAAGTACTTCTGCTAAAGGTAGTGATTTGTTTATATTTTTGTTGTTTCTGTCGGCATTTTGTGTTCAGACATTTTTGAGTACTTAATGTAAAATAAACTCACATGCAGATAACTTTGGAGCAGTGCAGTATTTTAAAAACCGCATGTTTACAATAACACAGTGAGAGCTTTGAAATCAAAGTAAAGCTCAGGATGAAACTAGGGGAAAAAAAAAGTTAGAAGTCTGTGTGCTCACAAGTTTGATTCTGCCCAAGTTGGGCCAAAATTCTACTCTCATCAAAAATGACTTAAATCTGGACTTTCCCCAGTAAGTCAGTGGAGATACTTCATGTATGCTTGTCTCAAGAAAAGTAGAATCGGGGCCTCTGTTTCCACTTCTGGTTTATGCAATGGAAAGTTTCAAATGCTGAAGAAGCTCAGCCACGTTGATCAAAGATAGCCATTTATGACTGAAGGTTTTCATCCATTCATTCCATCCATTCAGCCAATTTTCACTGCCTCTATTCTTAATTTCTGTATGCTTTGACTTTGTGTCCTTTCTGTAAGCAAAGAAAGATTTGATAGAAGTGTCCCCCTGGCTGCATTCAAAACAGGAAATAGATGGTATGGGATCAGTGCTGAGATGAAAAGAAACAGCATTTTTCCTCCTTACATTTCTGACCAAAGAATACTAAGGAGAAAAATATCCTTTATCAAGCCAGATCTTTTTAGAAAATAAAAACTAGACCAGTGTTCTATAAACATTTCATCTCACTTCAATTCTACCTTAACTGTGTTTTAACAACTGAGTTTGAGAAAGGTGAGAAAAGTTAGCAGGTATCAGCTTAGAGATGCCCCACAGTTTTTAAAACTAACGAAAGAACTAAGAGAAGGCATGTTTACTGTGCAGTTCTCCTCATTTTTAGTCACCACCATCTACTTCATGTAATTTGGAGCTCAGCAGCTGGAAGCTCGGCCTGTGTTCTCTGTTCTGGCCACTTGAGGGAATCAGTCTGTAGCGGTGGTCCGCAATTTTTGCTTCTACACTAAGGAAGTAAGAAAAATTATATTTTTTGCAGAACGTTTTCCAACTTTACTTCAACATTAAAGACATCACAAAGCACCGGCTCAGAAATAAATTACTCCCTACATACTAAGTATCCAGGAAGGGAAAAAAATGTTGATAAATGAGAGTCTTGGGAGTTGCTAAGTGAGGTCCCTGCACACAATTTATGATCATGCACTCTTGGACTTCAGAATGATTAATACAGCTAATTCTCAGTAGAATAAGAGCTGTTTTAGCCCAGGAGAGAACTGTACGTTATTGTTTATAGAAGCAGATAACATCAAAGTGGCTCACTGCTTGTGTTAAGCAAATACAGAATTCTGGGTCAGTGCAAATTAATCCTAAAGGAGTAAGAAAAAGTTCTTAATGACTGCTAGATCAGTGTGTTATCACTTTTCATACAACCAAAAATGGTGGAACTGTTGATGAGAATTACAAATGGCCTCACTCACCGCAGCGCGCTGGCAGCTGTCTATTAGCACGGTCACCATTGGGCGCTCTGGCCGTTTGTAAACATAAAATTTGCTAATGATGTGTAAAAGATTTAGGCAATTTTCTGAGATATTTGAGCCTTTCCAAAACTGTCTTTTGCAACAAACATACATCATGTTTTATCCTACAGTTAGCTGAGTGGACTGAGAGCCTTAAAATTGTTCTCTTCTTATTCATATGGGAAAGTCTGGTTTGCGGAAATAAAAAAATTGTATTTACATGTGAAGTCACTGTGGAAAAAATTATTGTTGATTTATTAAGAAGTATCTATTAAGCTGTGTTGTCTGGTCCAAAGGCACACAGTTTGGCTTTCTTTGGATGGAATAGGTTGCGTTTCACAGACTATAGTTAACTTTGCGGTACTGTCAAATTGCCTTAGAAACATAATTTTGTTCCTTTAAAGTATAGTTTAACTGCTTGGACCTGCATGTGGTCTGTAAACTAACTATCTTTACTTTGTTACCAATAAAACCTTAACAACCTCCTAGAAAGATCTGTGCACATCTGAGCATACCCTAATGCATTATAGTTCTGTCCCAGCACTGTGCTCTGTGCCCTGGTCTGGACAGAGCTGTTGGCAGGAGAGGAGGGGAGCAGGCTGCCTCTGCTAGCATCATAGAAGTCTTATTGCTGTCTGTTAGTAGTCCTTGCTTGCCTGTACATTAGTATTGATAGTCTGAATGCACACTGTGAGAAATTTCACTCACCTGGTACAATCACTGCAGTTATTTGTCTGAAAAAGTGGTTTAAAATAATTTGTCATTTCAGGCAAAATCATAACACTGAGAAACAACTCAGATAATTATTAGGTCCTCTGATGTGTTTTCCTCTGGTACAGTTACTGCTTAGCAAACTTTGTGCATACTTTTCAGTGCTTCTCAGAATGTTTGGCTACAAATACAAATGTTTTTCAAATGTGGTGGCAGCAAAAGATGCGTTTCCCCCTTGACTTGTAGCTTTCCTTTCTACCACATCATACTTGGGATGCGTCTTTGCTAATGGAGGCATTCTGATGTATGAGGTCAAGGATCTGAACTTCTTCTGTGTGTATGCAAAGGGAAAATGTTTGTGCTTTGTAGGACACCAGATCTTTATTTTTCACTCCATGGTATTCTTACGCTGGAAAGCTCATTGCTGGGGATGGGACAGAGCAGTAGTAGTCTTTCTTCATTCTTGTGCCAAACCCACCTGAAGAACCAAGACCTCTCTATACACAGCAGGGAGAGGGGTGATCCAGGTTGCTGTGTGTACTTTCCAGTGCATCTAGCTTGAGTAAATGAACCTACTCTTTAGTAATCATATAGCTGCTAAAGTTGCCCAGAGGTGCTCCAGGTATTTGCCAGAAAGTATGATTGGTGAGAAAAGGGGCTGAATTCTGAAAGAGAGTTTATTAACAAGGAAAAGAAAGAAAGAAGAAAAAAAAACAAACAGAAAAAAATGAAATTGTATCTTCTCTTCCTCTCTCTAACCATTCTCTCTCAGTCTCTTTTGAGGAAAGTAACCACCATTCTCTATGGTCACCTGACAAAGATGGAGGTTATTTGGATATGCACTGCTAAAAATTGCACAGCCTGTACTTTTTGTCCTACCTCCTTCTGTAGGAAATCATCTGTAAGTATCACGTCCATCACCCCATCATTGCTTAACCAAACCAAACCTTTTATTTTCTTTCTTTCTTTTTTTTTTTTCAGTTGTCTCACAGAGGTCTGTCCCTCCTGCCCTTTAATCATCCCTAATCCTCTCTGAACCTCCTCCAGTATCTCTACATTCTCTATTGGTATGTATGAGGAGCTAAATACAGTGTAAAGAGTGCAGAACAGAGCTATGGTGTAATGGGCACTCAGAAAACATAAAAAACCTCTGTCTTTGGACTTTGGTAACCACTGTGTAGTGGTTGATTTACAAACTTTATCTGAAAAGGCATAATGCGCTATTATTCATTTGCAGATAAAAGTCTGAAATCTTCCACCTCTAATTCCGAAAAGAGAGGAGCAAAAGTAAACTGCCTTGAGTTGCTGCTTGTACCTCAGTTCCACAGGATGGCATCTGCCTCTCAGGATACACACAGACCCCCCAGAGAGCTCTGCAGTATTTCCTAATGCCTGGCTTGTCCCGCTCGCTCCTTCTAACATCGCACTGGTCCTGTGCTGTGCAACTGGCCACTCCGACAGCTTTCATCATGCCAGAGTTTATGGCAACTGTAAATCTATTAAGCCACAATTTGCACTTAATAAAATGAAACAGCAAGCAGTTAAACGAAAGCTCGATCCTAAACGGGAGAACATTTTTCAGGAAAAGTCATTGGGGCTGCCACTGCTACTGCTGCCTGCCTGCCTGCCTTTGAGAAATTCAATCGTGCTGATTGAGGGAACATGGGGAGAGCTGGCTACTCCTTGCTTTGGTTCATAATGGCCCCATAGACCATTTAATCATCCGTGGATGACACAAAGGCCACGCTGTGAACACCGGATGTGGAGGAATGCACTTATCAGATGCTTCCTGCCCATGAGTGGGCATGGGTTCAGGCTCATCCCCATGTCCCTGTGCTTCAGAGTGTCTCCGCTGTCAGAGTAGATAGCAGAGCAGATGACTGCTGTTGCTCCTCCTTTGCCTTTGTTTTCTTACATCGGAGCATGCACAAGTAGTGCTTTGGGAGCTGAGCTCGGAGAGGGGAGGAAAGGCTTTGTGCTGCAGGCTGCTGACAGGCCTGCAGGCACCCGCCCTGAGAAGCACTGGGTGCAGCCTTAGCAGGAGGAGAGGGGCACTGGGAGACAAAGCAGAGACTTACTGGCTCCTGTGAAATAGATTTCTCTGTCGATGTTAAAATGACTTCCTCCATGTCCACAGTTTTGCCTCCACTCCATACTGTGGCATTTCTGGGTGACCAAGTGGCTGACCCTGGTTTGTAGTTGAATAGTCTGGTCAGAAACCATATGCCCGGTTTCAATAACTAGAGAAAAAAAGGCTCAGCCAGGGGAGGCAATGAGTGCTTGAAAATCTGATCCATCGTACTAATTGATTTGGAATATTAGCCTTTAGTTTAGATTGGAAATCCATTTCCTCCTGAATGCAGGCAATTTGCTGACAGCTCAGGCCATACATGTAACCATGCAAAGCTTGACACGCCATCCTCAACCCCGAGCCCATGTATGCTGGCAAACACATTCAAAATAGCTTCAAGAGTTTGTAACTTCTGAGAGGACGCCTCTAGACACAGATCTGTGCCCATTCTTACGAGCATTCCTCCTGACAAAGTTATAGGATTTGTAATTCAAAAAAGCAACTCGCTGCTGACTAATGCTTGCCAATTAAGTTCAGCCCATTGAATCAACAGTTTCCTGTTACCTGTTCCTTCAGGTAGAACAGCGGCTGATACCCCTGCCCTTTCCCAGGCTTCTGTGCAGGGACCTTTCCTGCCCGAAAACAGTGGGGACACCTGTTTTCTGAGCAGGGAAGGCCAGCACCTGAAATCCTAGGAATGGTCCCACTATTGAAAACAGGGGGCTTGATAAGGCAGCCACTGTGATAGGCAGCGGAAATTTGATGATGAAAGGAGATGCCTAATAGATTAATCTGGTGTGATTTGCCAAAACACAGGGTTTTCTGGAAGATTATCCACACTCGCAATAGGAAGCCCTTTGTTTTGTGAAAGTCCCCACTTATCATGGTATTCTTTATCTCAACAAGAAACATAATGGTTTACTTGTTTACATGCACGGCAGATATATTCAGAGCTGGGCTTAGGAACTGTGAACTCCTTTTCATTTGAAACATTTCCAGCAGGCAGGTTATTAGCTGAGGGGGAACAAGCAGTTGGACACACATAAAATTTAAATCTGCCTTGCTTAGATTGGCAAAAATGAATGTTATTTCATCCACCGGGAAAATGTTTTACTTCCTGCTCAAATACTTTTGGAAGAAAATCACAAGCTCATTTGTAGCCATCAGATATGTATGTATATATTTTTTTAGAGTTAAGTGTTATGTCTACAGAAATGTATTTGTTACTGTACGCCGGTTATTTTCCACTAATATTAATTATTTTATTAGCTTGTCTTTACTTCTTCAATTTTACTTTGCTTACTATAAAATGTGACTGATGGCTCTACATTATTTATACTGAATGTGTGGCTGGATTCTAGCCCTTGATGTACGCTGGATAGAACTGCTTTGGTTTCTGGAATTGATTTTTAAATACCTTACACATCCAGGACTGCAAGAACTACCAAAGCACTGTGTTCTTGAACTCTGAAAATAAACAAAAACTACCATGTTAGAAAACATTTTTATTAGAGTCCTTTTAGGTGATCCTGAACCAACAAAGTTTTTCACAGAGCTGAGCATTAAGCTCGCTGGGTGCACGGTATGCCTACCACACAAAAGGGTGCACAGAAGGAGAGTGCATTGTACAAGCAAAGCTGGAGCCCTTAAAGCACAGGAGTTTGTGGGGTTGTTTTACTGCGCTCCTAGGCAGTAGCACGTTGTACAAAACAGGCTTCAAATTTACAGTAGAGGCAGCCAGTTTCCATCCCAGGATAAATAAGAGGTGGGGAGCTGCTTCAAACTAAGTCAAAAGAAAAGGAAGATAAGAAAGCAGTCTGCAATATCCAATGCCACAGAATAAACTGTGGGGACCTACCTCAGGACTTTGCTGCAGCCAGCACAACAGTGAGGTAGGAAACGACATTAGGAAGAAGAGGAAAATGGGACTGGAAATCTGATAAATCCATCAAAAAGAATAGATCTCCAAAGATTTGTCTGTCTAGACCAGTGGACTGCTACAAATGAGAGTTAGTGGCTCATGCAAAGGGATACAGTGTAATGAAAAATTACCATGGAGTAATACTTGGCATAGACAAAGGATTTTATTTTACTTGTAGGACATATTTTATGGTTTATGAAGACATTGGAAATCTACTTTCTGTTTTCTTCTTCCATACTCATAGCTTACATTACTTATTTTACAATGTGTTCAGGCACACATCGTACTTTTTTCTGTATGCTCCAAATCTTCCTATAGTTCAAACTGTTGTTAAAGCCAAGTGCTGCACTTGACTAGTTAGCGTGCAGCTGAAACTGAGGAGTGTGAGAGAAGACCTTCAGAATTTGGTTGGAATTAGCGCAAATTCATCACAGTTTTTGCAACATCTCTTATTTGGGTTTGAGAGAACTCCAGATCAGTGCCTGGCTCACAAAGAAGTGTTGCACACTGAATGGGTGATTTGTTGAGAGGTGAGGCTTCTGTTGAAGCAAAGCATCTTGGAAACAATACGGAGAAAGCCCTGGCACGTCTACACAATATGCTTTATCACATGCTACTTCTTTCCACCAAATCCCACCAATTACCCTTACAACAGAGTTTTGAGAGCAAAACTGAACAACAAGAAAAAAGAGTTTATATGAAAAATTAGTATCATTTTTCTTGTGAATGTCCTTTACAGGGAAATTTCTCTTAAAAATGCATGTATAATGACAAAGTAGCAAGCGATAGTTCATCTCTGTATATACACTGGATCTTTAGCACTTCTGGTTTGCTGTTAGAGATGGCCCAGGCAGACTTTTGTGCCTGGAAGCTCATGGGTTGCTTTTGTGTTTCATGGCTGTAGTTCTGTTCAGTAAAAGATATCACCTCTTCTTACAAGCCTTGACTTGGTTGTAAACTTAGATCATCCAAGCTACAACAACAACAGGACAAAATCCGCATAGTGCAAATGTAATTTGCAGGGTCAGCATGAAACTGATCCTGGATCTTGGATGAAAAGAGAGCTATATATGTTGTCACATTCATAGAGCTGCCAGCACCTGCTAAGAACCTTCAACACAAACTGAAGCCAAAGTGAGCTGAGGTCACGCTTCAGGCACGCCAGCATTAAGTCATTGTGTTCAGAGACCCTGACTAAATGTAGGGGCAATGTGTACATATTGCAAAACCACAGTCCTCTGTCCATCCTCTATTCTAGCTGCCCTTGGGTCTCCTTCACATACGACATGCAGAAGTCTTCTGGCTATATGAAAAGATAAAAAACCATTTCTACATTGTTAGGTTAGCTATAGAATTTGTATGCATGGCAAGAGTTTAGCCCAACATATTCTTCCAGATTTTTCAGAAGATGTTAAATATGTCAGTTCTGTGAAGTACGTACTATAATGCGTTTTCAGTTTTACTGACCTCCCTAATGGAAAGACAAACATTGCAAAAATCCTTACTGAAAAGAAGGATGACTTTGGCATGTCAACTCTCCATCAGTAGATCTGAAGCAACAGAACATTTATTGTTTTCAGTTCACCACAATTTTAAAAAGAAAATCTTGGATTTTTGGCAGCTGAAAATAAGAGCTTTCAATTCAGACAAAAGAATTGTTGTTTCTGGTATTAGTCCAAAGAATTAATACAACACAAAAAGTAATATACTTCTGTCTGTATTTTAATGACAATGAAGTGTGTGTGCACTCTAATTTTGTCCGCCTCCTCCTACACTGTATTTCCCTTCTTTGGTCCTTTTCCCTGCACCACAAGAGGGCATGATGTGTGGCATCCCATCACTCACATTTGGCTGAATGCATTCAGGAACTGATACTGTAGCAAAAAGGTCATCAGACCTATAAATTAGTATGATCTTTGTGCAGAAATCCAAACGCTTTCATATTAGAGGGACAGCTTCCATTACCTAGTTTGGTGTCCAGCATACTGTAGAAATAAATGCAGCTGCTTCATTTTGGAGCCAGTAGACAATTCCCATCATCAGTAGCAAAGACAACTGTTTGATCTATTCTATCTGCTTGTCCTCCCTACGTGTCCATCCTTTTTCCTAACCCTGACCTACATGTCCTGTCCACGGCTTTTCAGTATCTACGAAACTTCATGGAATTATTTTCAGTTATTCTCTGGAGAGGAATCACCTTCCCAGTTTCAGACTTGCAAATCTCTTCAATTGAAGCCAAATCACCACTGGAAAATGTTTTCACTCTCTCTTTTCTATCCTTCTGTGCAACACACAAGGCAGAAGGATCTTGATTGTCTTTTGCCAGTTCAAACAAAAACTGTCTGGGTGGAATGAGCATTCCTGTTGCCATCCTTCTCTCCCACACAGATGATGATCATTTATAGCAATTTACAATAATACAGCTTTGGAAAATATATATTGGAGGAGAAAGAGTTGTTTTAAGAGCTATGTGGAATTTTCAATATAAAACTAAGAAAAGCATAGGCAATTTTTAGTGGTAAAATATTTAAATCCCTGCATATTTGACAGATTATTCCATGTGAATGATAATGATTTGTTGTAAATATCACCATAGCAGCTACATATAAATATATGCAGTCTAGTCTGCACTTCAGAATAAAGAGAGGTTTATCTTTATTACCTGGTAGGATACCAAGAATAGAAACATCCCTGTACTCTTGAGAAAGGAGAACCAAAGTTTGCTTTCCTCTTTTTTTTTTTTTTTTTTTTTTTTTCCTTTCATTTGAACAGTGAGAAAATTATAATGAGTCCTAGCCAGAAAATGTTGGCAACTGTACACAGGATAGACTGGAGAGGTGAAATCTGAGAATCCCAGAGGCAAAAAAGAAGGATGCTTCAGGAACAGAAACTCAGATTTGGTAGCCACCCTCACAGAGATGGTGAAAACAAAGCCGTAAGGAGGAACAAAGTTGCCAAGGGATGAGCTGAAAAGGGAGAAAGGGAGCAAAGAAAAAATGAAGCCTTAAAAAGGCGGAGGAAGGAGAGGCAATAAAAGGAGCAGAGAATGTAAGAAAAGAGGATGTACAGGGCAGCTCCAGAAGCATTAAGAGATCAGAGAAGGAAGCCATTTGGGTGTCCAAAGGAGGTGGTGAACTTAGAAGAGGGGTGATGCGGAAGCAGTAAGATAAATCCTGTTGGAGAAGGTGGCAGTTACCTCAGTGAAAGAACTGCAGGACAGCTGGTGCAGGGGAAAGCCTATCAAAGGGTAATGCCTGACGCAGGTGGCAAAGAGGAGGAGGAAAATGGCAGCCTAGTTCCTTCATCACTTACGCTATTTACATCACCCATTTGAAAGCATTTGAATGCAGTGCCTGAGCCAAGGCTAGAGTCTCTCCAGCCTCCCATAGAGCCAGCAGAGAGGCTGCACTGGTCAGCACAAGCTCTTTTTCTTGTCTTCCCTCTGGAAGATAAACTTTTTATCTCCCTTGTCTGTACAAGTGCCCTAAGAAATTCAATGCACAACCGGGCAGAGCTCCACCACCCACCCTCCCAAGCTAGCCCCAGATTTCTTCTGCTAAAAACAATGATATACTGGTAAAGATAGTTAAAAAGCTTAGCCCTGCTTGTATAACAAGAATACGTCTTTTCCCTCTTTTTTTTCAAATGGGTCATTTCTCAAAAGCTTTTCATTCTGATTAAAAATGGTTTACATGTCAAGAGCTTATAAAGTTGAGTAATGCTTAAAATGCACATGCAAAATAATAGGAAGTATAGTAAATCATGTTATGTGATGAAAAATTTGTACAAAAGTGCAATGTTTTGTCCTCAGAAAGAATCTAATGTTGTATGCATTGGTATGTAAATACCTCAGATCCTGTTTCAATTAAATGCCTTCATTGAAGGAACCATAGCATGAAGATTGACTACCACTATGTACAGAAAGTGATAAATTATCCAAGGATTATAGTTCATAAACATGAGACTACATGTCTAGGAAAAAATGAAATAACTGCCTTAGATATATTTAAAAAACAAGGTGTTCTGTGAGTAGCCAACAGAGCTTCATCTGAGAGTGTATTTTTTGTCTCAGAAATAACCTCCATACGTTATTACTGCATTGACCCTATTCATCTCTGACATCCCTACCTGGTAATTCCTTCTGGCAAGAGAGAACACAGCCTGAAGCCAGCCCCGAGCTATGGGGTTACTGATTTGCTGGCCAGTACATGGCCAGGAGCATTCATCATGCATCCAGATGCTGCCAAGCAAAAGCAAGGCTGAATTCGACCAAATGGGGGCCAGGTTACCTGGAAGAACAAACATGTTTTCTCTCTTCCCTCCAACCACAGAATTTCATGGTAGTTACTGGAACTTAACAGTGTTTGGGAGTTCTCATCCTCTCTCAATTATGCGTCAAATTGCCCAATTTTTTTTTTTTTTTTTTGTGGGGGGGGGCGGTCACTCGGGGGGGCGGGGTGCAGGAGAGAATGGGGAAGAGAGGAAGAGAAAGAGCTAAAAATACCATTTGGATTTTTCCAGGCTCCTTGTCCTGGAATATTAGCAAATGTGATGCGTAAAACAATATCTTTTTTTGTTGTTGTTCACTAAAGACACGGAGTAGCAGACATAAATTGATTATTTTTATTTTGATACGGTAACATGCTTTCATACACACCAACAGCTGCATTTTCTTCAGTTCAGAATACATATACTTTCAGCTCTGCATTTTTGTTCTCCCAGAAGGACAGGCAACACACCAAGGACTCATTTGGCCAGCGGGGGGTAAGAAAACTTTCCAGCATAGAGATTACTATGGAGATAAACCCACAGCTGTGTGAGGAGTACATTGATAAAATTACATCTGTTTACATCAGCTGAAGATCTCCCACTTATCTGCAGTAATGTGTTTCCCAAGACAGCTTAACTGATCTGGACTTAATACTTGATTACATGGTTATTACAAGAACTCTACAATTGCTCATAAGAGAAATCTTACTGTCTTCAGTAGACTTATCTAAAATATACTCTAGGTCCCACAACTATGGCTGATACTACGTATTAGCAAAATAAATTGAATGTTTTCAGTGACCTGTACTGCTGTTTTCATGCCGCTCATCAGCAAAGTCATTTATAGTTTTGGGGAGTTCAAAAACTTTCTTTGAGGTAACTGGACTCACGAGAATAGTCCATAGATATAACTGACAGTACAGGGGGTGAAGTGAAATTTGAGTTCTATGATGTGCTAATGTCAACATCAAGATGCAGAAGGTCCAGAACAGCTCCCACTGCTTTCAGTATTCTGATGTCACAGATGAGTATTGAATATTATTTTTGAGAATATTATTCTTTTTCATACTTTCATACCAGTTTCAATTTGGATTACTGCATCATAATTACCTGGTTAATCGTCTGGTTTTCACATCATGGCAGCCAATCTACTGAGGGTGCAAGACTATCTCTTGTGGCTGAGATGCAGATGTGCTTACGGAAGACCTTGCTTTTACAACTTGTGTTGTAAACAACGCAACATCAAGTGCCATCCTACATCTACATCTACATGCAGGTACATTTATCTCTGATTTTCCTCTCATCTCACTCATTTTTCTTTCTTTTTTGTCTGTCTCAGTGTATCTCATCTGTTCCTTTGTTCTTGCTTTCTTAAATAATGAAACCATTTTATATTTAGTATCCATAGTGAAAAGAAAAGAAAAAAAAAAAACGGGAGAAAATGGATCGGTGTAAACATTGGCTTTGCAGAGAACTGTAATGGGTAATGGCTGAGGAAATTCTCTTCCAAAGTCACTTGAAGAAGCCACAATATAAATTTCTTTGCCCCCAGTGCATGACAGCCCAATGTCCATCTCACGAGGTAAGATATGGATAACTTAGAAATCTAATTATGCTGACTTTCAGGGGTGATATTCACTTGCTGCCACTCCAAAGCCAGCAATACAAAAGTTTGTATATACAAAGCAAAATACAAAAATACACTACATTTGTGCCCATAGTCCCTCGTTCTCATTTTCAAAAACTAATGATAGTGCATCTGTCCAGTTATTTAGATGTCAAACTATACTTTTCTTCTTTTTTGTTCTCACAAGAATTTGGGTGGATGCGTGGATAGGGCTGAGAGTTTTGTTCAGATGAGTTTTTTGCGTATATACCATTTCACATTGCAAAGAAATTAAGAATGGTATGTATAGAGAATGAACAACTTCATAGCAAAATAACTGTTCTGTCTGCTCTTAATTTATTATACATTTGATTGCTTTCTGAATATATCATATGGACTACTGTACTTGAAACATATTTTGAAGGCATCTACCAACACAATAATCAGTTTTGTTTATGTTGCAATCAGACCCTACTTATGTCTGTAAAGTCATCACATTTTATGTATTTACACACAGACTTTCTCTTGCCCCCAGCAGACCGCATAAAACACAAGAAATGGTTCCTCAGTCCTGAAGACAAATCTGCACAAGATTCAAAACGTCAGGATAAGTCTGCTGCCTGAGTTGGGAGAAGAAATCATAACTGGATCAAGGAGGTGTTCACCTGTGGCCTGGCTCTGGAGGAAGAGCTGGTATACTCTGCCAGGGCCTTTGGGTGCTGCTCACAGGCAGGATAAGAAATAGGATAGTGAGCCTCAAGAATTTCATTCCAAGCTCTCTACCAGGCAAGGAAAATTGTGTCTTTTATTTTCTAGAGATGGCAAAAGAGCAAGTGTCTGTTGCCATTATGTTTTACACTAATAGCGAGTTAACACCTCCTCAGACAAACATGGAGCTTAAATGTGCAGCTCTGGGAGGAGAGGTTCTGCTATCTGTACGACAAATATCTGCCAGCTCGGTTTCAACACATGGAAACTACAGCTGCAGCCCTTGATCTGCATCAACACATTTGCTCTTGCAAGACTCAAAAACAAGGATTTTTTAACAGGAATTTTTCACAAAATTTGAATGAAGTACCATTTGGATTTAAAAAGAAAAAAAAGAAAAAAAAAGGTCAACGATACAAATTAAATGGGAAAAAAAAACCCTCTTAGGTACAGCAGATAAAACACATTCTGCACCCCTATTTCTGTTGCAGTACTCTGTGGCTGACACGGAGGAACATATATTTTTGTTAAACAGCAGCCCTATATGATGACTTCAAAGCTGGGGAACACTCAAATCACCCCACCAAACACTTCTTCATCTATCAAGAAGGCCAAGAGATCTCACTTGGTAGTGATTTCAGTAGTGTACTAAAAAGCCTGTGTTGTTTTAAGTACAAGTGGTTCCACTGATTAGATAGAAAGCACTAGGAAGAAAAAAATACGAACAGGCAAAGATCATGGGAGTTCAAAAGTGTGAATTTAGAGAAAGTTACCCAGAGATTGAATTTCATTGGAAATTTTAACATTGTCTTTTCAGGTCTAATAGTGCCTTGCCATGCTAAAAATCAAAATGCAACGGTACAGTGTAAAAAAAGAAAAAAAAAGCCTTAAAACCAACATAGTCAGGAGACGCATCACCAAAACCTCACACAGAGATATCTGGCATGGTAGTACTAAAAAAAGTACTTTGACAAACGCTTGCTGGAAAGGACAAATGTTGTTTTCGTTCAAGTCCATAAAATGAAGGGGAAAAAGGAAAAAAAAAAAAAAAATCAGCAGCCCAGGTCCTATTATTTGTAGCTGCGCTTTCTTTGCAGACTTTGCCTGTCCAAAGGTATCACGCTGATTATCACTTTGATTTGGAGAAATCCAGATTTTCTTCCACTCCACAGCGATGCCTGAGCGCACTCAGTAACTTCTGTGTCAGAAAGACTTCAGATGGAAAGCTAATGTAAAGAGCTTCAGAACACAGACATCACAAATAGATAATTAATCTATGCAAAAAGAAACACAACAGAAGCCCGCTGTAAGATTTTAGAGCTGTTGAGAGCATACTTGCTAAAAATTGTCGCTCTTACGGTGGTTATCGTTTTTCTGTATTATTTAAACATTCTGACTTAAAATCTCAAAATGCGTTCCTATGTCATTGACAATCTTAATAGAGCCCAATTAGTTCCACAAGGCACTCTGTGATGCACAAGCCCCTGCCTTGATTGCGGTGAATGGTGGGTATTTCCTGTGTTTAAGTCCACATATGGATCGAGTAAGGTGGTGGCAGAGAGACTACTGTTTTCCTTCACTACATCTTCATTTCTTTTTCACAGGCTAAGCCTTTTTTGTTTTTCCTGGCTCTGTTGTCAAAACACTGACCAGAGTTTTGGCTCATGGTATTGGAACGGGAGGCCAAAACAATCCTCTGGAAACCAGTGTGGCAAAATGTATTTTAGATCTCTACATTCACCGTTCAGCCATGCGAGTTTCCCCGCCCACCACCCCACTCTGTGGTTCAAAAACAACATGGGTTTGCCCCCAGAACGGCTTGATTTATTTGACAAGCTTTTTCAGGCTGGGTGTATCAACATTTGAACTGCTCTGAGGCTCAGCTTCTTACGTCACGTGTACAGCAAGTAGTAAAACACACGCTCATCATTTTCTGCCTCTATTAAAGCAGACAAGGTGAACACATTGTGTGTTCCACAGGATTGCTTAGAAAGCTGCCGGTCCCTCCAAAGACAGACCAAGCACAGCAATTCTGTTTTCCCTCAAGCCCATGCAGCTGGGATCTTTTAAGCAATCTTTGTTACAGACTCTTAGGCAAATACATCTTCATAACACCCACCTGCAAGTGCACCTCCTGCCCAATGTAGTACAATAAAAACGACACTTTGTAAGGGCTTTCTGCCCAAGATGTGGCACAAGCACCCGGTGATATTGCAACTCATTGTCCTGTGCTGTCACACCCGGGGAGGGACCGTGGTTAACTGTAGGGATGGATATAAGCTACAACTTGGCTGTAAAACTGCAGTCAGGACAAGACCCGTTTTACACATACAATTGGGGAAATTATGGAGGTAGATTAAATAATCTATGCAAACAGAATCTGATAGTTAGAAGTACTGAGATATCATTCCCTGAGTGAAGAGCTCTTATATGATTTATTTCCAACCTTTTTAATTCCATTGATATTTACTGGGTACTAGTGCAGTGATCCAGGCCTCTTTTGGTGTAGGCTGTGTGGCTTCGATCTACGTAGCAGCGACCTACAGAGAGATGTCTAGGGCTGGGGGTAGGATCCACTTCATCCTTGATCAATCTATATGTTATTTGTATGATACTTGGCCAAATCTCAATATCCCTCCTGGATTTACTTCCCAAAGAGTGTGTGTGTGTGTGTGTGGGGAGTGGGAGGGGGCAGAGGCGGGGGGGGGGGGAGGAGGGGTTGGAGAAGGAGGAAAGAAAAATTTTTAAAAAGGCACTTTATCCCAAGGGGAAAAGCAAAATAAACAACAGACAAGCAAACAAACAAATACTGTAGCCGCAAGGACTGTTCGGCCTGTTTTCCAGTCGCTCTTTGGCCCCCAGCAACACAGAGCTTCCCCGCCCCACCGCGCTCGAGGCAATGAGAGCGGTGAGCCGCCCGCAGGCTGCTGCCGACGGTGGTCCCGCGGCACCCGGAGACCTCCGTGGCCCCGACGTAGGGCCGGTGGGGGTGGGCAAGGCATGCAGCTCTTCAACAAACCCCATAAACCCGAGATGCGAGAGGCAGAGAACAGAGGGAGGGGATGGGGAAGGAAGGAGGAGAAGCTGAAAGCATCGGCGCAAAGAACACCGCTCGAGTCCCAGACACCGTAACTTGTTTTACGACTAGCGATCTGTTTAAAGATTTGTCCTGGAAGTACTCGCGATTGGGTTACAAAAGGTTACGTTAATTGCATTAAGCCATAATGACCCATGAAGGACTGCAAAAGCTCCAAGAAAAAAAAAAACAAAAACAAAAAACAAACAAACAAACAACCACGCTTCTTCCTTAAAAATAAAACGCAAACAATAAAAAACCAAAAGTCCGCAGCGCAGCGGAGGAGCTCCCGGAGGGCGCACGGAGGGATCGGAACCCCGACCCCGCGCCTGCGGCCCCGACCCCGCAGTGCGTCTCCGGGAGCGCGGCCGGGAGCGGTGCGGGGCCTCGGGGCGGGGCGGGATGGGGAGGGACGGAACGCTCAGCTCCCGGTCCGCGGACTCCCTCGACGGGGCAGGGCTGGCAGAGCGAATTGTCGTTCCAAATGAAAAGAAAACACGATTTCTAAGAAGTGCTTAGGAGGGTGCGCAGCGGGGCATATTTTCTTTCTTACTGGCAAGGGTTTGTAACTGGATCCCTGAACATTGCTGAGAACATGAAAACACGAAACAAAAGTATTGATCCAAGAATTCGCAGAAGAAAAGGATCCAGATACACACGGGTTTGTTCGGTGGGTTTTTTTTTTTTTTAAGGTTCCATCAGATGTTTACTGGGCGCAGCTCGAGCCCTTGCGTGTGCCATCCAAGCGTGGGGCAAAGTGTCATTTGTGCGGTTAAATCTGCATTATGCCCGCTTTAATTGCATCAGCTGCCAGAGACATCTAGGAATAATGGCATTAAAGAGGGAAATAGCAATCATCTTCCGAAGGCTGCAGCATAATGGAGGGACCTAATTAATTTAACCTTGCAGTCTTCCATAATGGCTGCACTTTATCATTTCCACAGATGGAGCTTGAAGGAATTAACAATGCCGTTTATCCCAGCTGACATCTCTGACTGTGGTTAGCCAATGGCACATTTCCCACTTCAAGATGCATTTTTTCACTTGAGGGAAACCAAGGCGAGCGCTGGCAATAGCTGCCGAAACTTGCTGCTGTGACGTGTGTGCGGCATGCTGGAAAACTCCGAGGAAAGGCACGAGGTCGGTCTCTTTATGGGCTCATCAAGTGATGCTGGGAGAAGATAAATCGTTTCCTTGCTTACCCGAGCCAAGACGTTGCCACTACTATTTCAAAGCGTTGTGGTTTTTTTGTTTTTTTTTTTTTTGTTTTTTTTTTTGTTTGTTTGTTTCATTATATTCCCCTTCACTATATTTTCCATCAACAGCGTGTCTCGCTAATCTTTTTCTCTAGATTCACATAATTCAACCCAACGCCTTTCCAAGACGATTCCCAGTGTTCACAGGCTGACTTTCTGTGCTCGGGAAACCTGAGCAGCCCCGAGCTGAGCATCCCCCCGCCCGCACAGCGCAGCACCCCCAGCACTACAGGCTCAGGGCGGTTGTTTATTATCCCAGCAAACAATGCACTTTCCGCGTCGTTGAGTCCTACGGTGACACGCACGCACAACCCCGGCTCATACGTGGGTGTCACCCCGCAGCCGGGAAGGGAGAAACTCACCGCTCCGCAAAGCCTGGCTGTGGGAACCCCCCTGAATTCCTCGGTGCTTACATGGGAATAAAGTGAGACGGTAAAATGTTCTTCACCTCTGTCCGCACCGCTGGGATACGGGAGGGCGGCGTTCGGCAGCTTTCGGAGGGACATTTGTTGTTACCCCGAACAACGGGACGCGGTGGCGGATGAGCATCAGACAGGTGTTCTCTCCACTCAGTTCCCTCTGCCCCTCAATTCCCCCTCCTCCCCCCCGTTCTTTAAACGTTTGATGGTGCCCCAAAGATGGGAACAGTTCCCCTTTCTATGTACCATCACAATGCCTCAGTGCTCCGAGATTGATCTTAAAATGCATTTCCTTCTTCTTCTTCTTCTTTCTCCCCTCCTCTCCCTTCAGAAGTTTAATGATATTTGCCTTTGGTTGTTACTGATGCTCCATTTTATTTATTTTGGGTTTTTGTTGTTTATTTGTTTGTTGTTGGATTTAGTTTTCTTTGCACGCTTCCGCGCAAATCTCCCATCCCTGAGCAATTACACGGTCGTTGCCCTAAATGATGACTTGATACCATTCTTACACCCTAATCCAGAGACTGTCCCTTCTGTTCTTCACAGAATAACAGAAAACAGCGTTTGCATGAAAGAATGGGGTCTGCCATTGAGATCCTGATTATAATTTACAGCGATAAAAATAACATTAAATTAAAAAGAACTAAATAAAGATCGCAGCCTAGGAACCACCTGGACTGCTTGTGGATTGCCAGTTTAGTAGGGTGGGTTGGGATCCCAGCCCCCCACTTTGCTCATCCGGCAGGTACCTCCCCCACCAGCCAGCGGTGACAGTGGATGCCGACAGAGCGCTGAGCGCTGCGCTGCCGCTTCTCATGTCTGAGGGGTACCTGGAGGAGAACCCCGCGGCCGACGCCATGCCCGCATTGTGCACGGAGAGCGCCGTCAGCTGCGCTGCTGACGTTCTCGTGATGCTCAGCCCTCTAACGGGGAGCTGATGATGCCGCTCCGCTGAACAAAGGAGGCTGCCCGGTTTGAAGCCCTATTCATTGGCCGCCTGGAAATAACCGTACGCATAGAAGCATAGAATGGTTTGGGTTGGAAGGGTCCTTTAAAATCATCTAGTTCCAACCTCCTGCTATAGGCAGGGACACCTCCCACTAGACCAGGTACGCATCTTCGTGTGCGTATTCCCCACGGTAAATGGAATGCGAGCAAGAATCTGCGTTCTGCGCAGAGGAATACAGGCTGCGGGCGGTACGCAGCTGAAGGCAAAATAAATAAATAAATAAATAAATAGTGAACAAATACGGGCACCGAAGCCCGAGCAGTCCCGCCAGCACAGCAGCGCCTGCGAGCCGGGAGCGCCTGTTCGCTCCGCCGGGCCGCTGCCCCCCCTTCTCCCGCACAGCCGGCACCGCGCAGCCCCGCACGGGTCCGGTCGAAGAGGAGCGCTGCCCGGAGAGACCTCAGCTCTGAGGTCTCTCGGGGATCGAAGGTTTTGCTCCGGGAGTCGGCTAACGCCGTTGCGGGAATGTCCCCTAATGCAAACGCAGCCTCCTCCCCTTCTCTATATTCACTTATTTCCGATGATAGATGTATCTCTGCGAATATACTTAAAGACCGCGCAGCGCCGCTGCCATAATTCCCAGGGGCACTCAGCCCCCTCTGGCTTGTCAGAGCCGGGGGTCGGGGAGTTCTTCCCGGAGCGCAGAGGCACTTTTTCCCTCATACCCGCCCCGGTGGTAGGGGTAAGGGGCCGGGAGACGCGGGCTGAGCGCTGCCGGCGGTGGGGCGATGATACAAGGCTGCCTCCGAGGCTGTCCCCGGAGGGTGAGCTCAGCCGCAGCGCCCTCTCGTAGCGCAGATATCCCTTAAATCTTCAAATCTCCTATGAAAATTAATAAAAACAGACGAAATCCTAGACAGTCCATAGCAACTGATTTTTATCTACCGTTTTACGCGCTTCATTATCCACCTAAATAGAAAACCCCCGCGATTTAATGTAGTTTACGGAGACCACAGGCATTTTTTGGCTTTCTTTCTCCTTTTCATTCTAGTGCTGGCAATGGGCTAACTTCAGACTTCTCTCAACAGTTGAATAAATCTGGAGGCTGGGATGGGACCAACGAGGGAGAAAATGACTTGTCTTAATGCCTCCTCCAGTCCGCTCGGGGAGCCCAACAAATGCCGCATTTCCAACATATGCCGCATTTCTGCGCAACACCGCGGGCCCTCGCACTCTGGCACCGCCGCAGCCCGACAAATCGGAGACCTCGGCAGAGCGCGGGTTGGCTTTAATCAGCATCGTCAGAGAAACAATCAAGTGTGGATTTGTTTCAGGCCATGTTTACATCAATCAGTATTTTCGTTACAATCTTGTCAACAGTTTTAATTCAAAGCGTATGCTAAAGCAGGAAAAATTAAACGGCACAAGGGAGCGCGTTATTTTTAGAAAAATGTCATTAAGCTCACTGGGGTGGCTGAAATCATTGGGTTGAACCAGCGGCTGATATTTTCTGATCAGCCTTATTAGCAGCAAGATGGCTCTGTGCAGTGTCCACAGTGTGAAGCGAACGGTCTCCTCCTCAAGAGTTTTCCCCGCGCTATTTGCGCGTCGTTTAAACCCTTCGTTTCCATCAGGCGCTGGCAGGAGCTCACACACGCGGTGTGCGGACAGAGCTGACGTCTCCTGCGCTCGCTGCCCGCCCACGGCCGCGCAGCCCCTGCGCGCGTTTGTGCTCGCTGCTCCGCCCCGCGCACCGCCCCGCTCTGCGCACTGCGCCAACTCATCGCCGCTGGAGCTGCGGGACCCGCGGTGCCATTCCGCGGGAAACAGCCGAAGCAAAGCGCGGATAGCCGTTCCTACCTGCGCGCTATTTTTGGCTTAGCTGTTTGCGCAGGGCGGGAGCCGTCCGGCGGCGCGGTGCGTCCCGCCGGCTCTTTTCGCTCTCAGGCATCCCCAGCTCACTTTTCACATCAAATAGGCCATTAACTTTTGATCCTTGCTGCTACATTCCAGGTTTCTCAGTGATGTTTCCTGCACACTGAGTCCCCCACCCCCCTTCGCCCCTCGCTTCTGTCCCACTTCACATTTAAACACGAAGCGGTAGATCTGAATTTCTATCGAAAACGTAATTTTGAACATATGCACTCCTTCATCTCTCCGAGCTTGGCCTCCCACAGAAATGCCTCTCGGAGGAGGGACCGAACATTTCAGATACCCCGGAAGAGAGCTGCGTTTTTTGGCATTTTCCCATCTTGTAGCGAGCAAGCCAGAATGAAACCTATTATCGTACCGACTGATGCCTGCGAAGCCATTTCCATAACTTCAAAGCCCGGACGCGTCTATCGCCAATTGCTACGCTCAGACATTGCAAGCAGCGAAAGGGACAAAGTCACGTCAGCTGCATGTATTTAGGAGGCTATTACGGAGCAGCAATGAGTCGGTTTATAGACGAAAGGTTGCGAGGTGTTTTGTTGTTGTTTGCCTGGTTTTGTTGTATTTGTTTTGTTGGGAGGGTGCATCTTTTTTGTTGTTTTTGTTTTTGTTTTCCCATCCTTTTTGACTTCCCAGTTTTCAGCTGGGCATCAAACCCCCCCCGACGGCAGCGCTCAAGGAACAGCCCTGGGGTCCTTCCCCCGGCACCCTCGAGGTGCTGCAGGAGGTCACCTCTGCAACACCTTGGCCCAGTCCCACCTCTTGTCCCTTATGAAAGAAAAAAAAAAACAACCCAGAAACAAACAAACAAACAAACCAAAACAAACCAAAACAAAATAATTTAAAAAAAAAAAAAAAAAAGAAACAAAAAAACCCCACAACCCCAAATCCCAATTAAAACAACTGAAGGGCCTCAGGCCGGGAAGTCCCGTCAAAGAATTCAGCGCCCAACTCAGCACCGGGGCGCAGCACAGACGGATTCGCGCACCCCGAGGGCATGGATGGAGCAGCCCCGGCCCCGCAGCACTGCAGGAGCTCTGTGCCACAAACACTGCTTTTTGTCTCTGCCCCACAAGTTTCACTTAGATCATAGGAGAATATTTCCTTAAAACTTTCAGCGTTTCCCTCAATTTATTCCCCATGAGTTCACTGTCTGGAGTAACCCCAGAAGTGTGCACAGAAAAGGCCACAGAAGGTGATAAACAACTTTTCTCCACACAGCTGAGGACATGTATATATATATTTTTCCTCTTAATGTGTGAGAAATGCGCTGTAATGCCTTCATATCCTTTCATTCATTAGAACAACATTACTCTTCTATTTTCTGATCATTGCAACATGTCCCTGTCTTGTGGGTTAATATTTACAAGGAGATCCGAGGGTGAAAATGTTAAAACCATTTGAACATCTTCTTATGAACACAGTTTTCTTGAATATACCGAGTAATTTTATTTTATGATCTTCCTGAGGATAGAATAATGATAGATAAGCAAGGCTTAGATTGTAAACAAGATGATTAAGTTACACAGACCAGCCTCTTGGACTGCTAGGAGTTAAATGGAGCCATAACCTTCTCAGGAAAATGAGGCACATTTACAAAGAAGTTTCCCGAGATTCCAGATAAGGCACCTTTGACTAAACTGAATTTGGGAAACTGCTGTTTCAAATTTGCAGTAGTCGCTCTGTGCCGGGCAGCTTTCAGGAGTGTCTCACACAGCTCTGATGTACAAAGCTGTGTTTGCAAGACCTTAAACACGCGGGTTGTCACTCAAAACTGTTCAGCCCCATTGGTGTAGTTGTTATGCATGCAGGTTTCTAACTTCAGGCCTTTGCTGTTGAAGAACCTTGTCTGGAATTGTGCTCTTAAAGAGACCAAAGCAAATGATATTGTTCCATTTCACATGCAGCGCTCAGTTTGAAGGTCTTCATGCATATCAGGAAGAGCGGGGACAACTAAAAGCAACAGGGAGCTGAAATTATAAAAAAGCAATAAAATAGGATTTCTACAACAATTTATAATCTGATTTGAGGCATTTGTTTCATGAAGGAAACTTCATATGTATGTTCTTGTACCTAGCTCCATAAGGAGGCTCATTATAATTACAAGCACAACTGTTTGCAACACTGGATCTTAGAAAGCAGTTGATGATTTCACAGACACTGAAAAAATTGCTCCAAATCCACTGGAAGTCAGAGGGAGCAGCATCTTCCTCCAGAATGTTTCATCAGAAACCACTCCAGAAAGTTTTCCCTTTGCATTTTTTCTACTAATAAAAATTAGTGCAGGACTTTGCTTTTAGTGGCACCAAGTTGAGGATGACATGTATTTCTGGGGCTGGAAAGCTGCATTTCACCAGGCTGTGTTGGCATGGGCACCCAGGTTTGCACTCGTGGCAGTACCTTTGTTTTGAACAGCAATACCAGGGCACCTGGAATCCAGCTCATCCCCAGCCACAGCTGCATACGTGCTGCTGCACGGGGCTGGGGGCAAAGGCATTACTGTTTTCTTTCTGTTTCTGAAGGACACCAACAGACTCTGAGGCAGACAAGAGAGCATTTACTGAGTGAGGAGGTCCAATTTTTATACTGCTTTTCCAGGACGAAACTTCACTGAAGTAAAACAATGAATATTTTAGAAACTCAGCGCATGCTCGAGTTGCTTCTAGAAAGTTAAACCACACGATGGACCAAGGGCTGCTGGTTTTACTGCTCAGGGCAAGGCAAGCAGCTTGCTGCTGTGGGTCTGATACAGAAGGAAAAACATCCAGATAGGGCACAGTAATGTCCGTGGTAATGAACTCAAATCCTCGAGTCTGTAAAACCACATTGTGTTCTTGAGTGATGAATTTTGTATTTGGATCACTGACTCGGTTGAAAGAAGTGTAAAGACAGCTCCCTACTGGCAAAATATCTGAGGAGGTTACAGAATGCTGTTTATTCCAGCTAGTGTCTGGAATAAATTATGTTTCAGAAATTGGCTCCTGATTCTCCCATTTCAGATGAGAATTTGTACAGCGTGCTAAGTCTTGATGCTTCCAGCCAAACCAGACCCTTCATTAGGGTTTGCCATTCATCATACCTGCCAGGAGCTCTTGGGACGGGAGAGGCGGTTGCTTTGAGGAGTAAAAGAACAACAGAGAGAGAACCATTCACCTTGGAGCTCCTGTCAGTTCTCAAAGATATTGCAGCTTCAGGACTTGGAGTTAGTCAGTCCAAATACGTTTTCTTACTATTCCTCCTGAAATTCTTTAGCTGTATGAGAAAGCACTGAACTGTTTTTAGATAGAGCTGTAGGCTGTATAAGCCATGTAACGTTTCGGAGGTTTCTGACACAGATAAGGGGATGACTGCAGCAGACGAGCTGACAGCTTTGGGCATGGGAGAGCAAAACTCATTGCTACCCCAGTGGAAGCGGCAGATGCTGAAAGCTCCTGAGATTGGACTCTAGGAAGTAGGATGGCAATAAAAACACTATTTTAAACATCTCATCTTAAACATTTTGGCCCACAGCCCATATTTATCGATCACCTACTGTGAATGGTATTTATGATGATTCTTTTACTCTGTGCCTAAAAATTACATAGGTTTCACTTGACCCTTCTTACATGAACAACTCAAAAACCTACAAAAGGCCAACAGAAACACTGCTAAGTCAGTTCTTAACAAATGTGAAATGCTCATCACCATATTGTCCAGGGCAGCTGGAAGGAGGTCCATTCCTTCACTTTGATAAGTGGGCTTATACTTGTAACGATCACTGTGTAAGGCTCAACCTTAGTCAGAGGTTGTCTAAGGTTCTCAAGAACCTTCTCTGTACAGTGTGGAATTTAGGCTGCGTCACATGAGCACAGGAGAAATTATATTACACATGTCCCATTCTCCTTCTTGCTTCTGAGATTTCTGTTGACCCGTTTGTGCTCTTATCCATTTCACACTCCACCAGAAGGGAGCAGGTGGACCTATGACTTCATCCTTACTTAAGTGTCTTCTAGACTATGGACCACTGTTTTACTACCCAGAGATTACATCCTCCCCTCAGGTGTGTTAGGGCAAACTAATCTGCCTGGCCACAGGAAGGAAAAGCTCACCTGAGGCAGCACGATCTGCTGCTTCCTACTATAGCCCATTGTCATGGACCAAGGTGGGTCTGATTACTGAATTTAATGGGAATTAGTGTAACCTTTCTTTAATATCTTAAAATTGTGGTGAATTAGAAATAGCTTTATGAAATCTAAAGTCTATGCTCTTATAAATGCTAACATGGCCTAGTAGGTCTAATTACTTTAAAGAAAAATCTGCACTTTCTCTCTGTTGGCATGTTTGTGCACAGCCCAGGACTGCTACACCAGAGAATAAACAACTGGGGAAAAACTCTATATCCTTGTTAAGAAGAAAGAATTGATTCCAATTGATTGAGGTCCTTTGGGACAAACAGTGAAATACTCTTTTGATTTCAGTGGCAATGCTGGTGCACCTGTGGTGAAGGAATATCACTGTGGGGACAGAACCTTATTTCCTCTACAAGTACAGAGATGTTTTGTACTTTCTGAAATTGGTCTATGGGTGTGAAGAGCTGAAAAAGGAAAATAGATAAAGGATAGGTATGGAAGGCAAGGAAGTGTTTGAATTTAGTGGAGGAGCTTGAAGCAATGGCAACTTTATTATTGCTGTTGTTGTTGTTAGCTTGTCTAGGGGAGTACACCTTCTGGTTTAAGAATGAAGAAAGGGAGAATGAAGCCTGGGCTGCAGTGTTCATATTTACAGTACAGACTGTAGGCAGCTGTGCTGTTCTGTAGTGACAAACTTATCAAACTGAAGAGGACATTCATTTGCCTTAGACTCAGGTGCCAGTGCATCATGCTTCTGCAGAGATTAGAACTGTAGAATCGTGGAATCGTTTGAGCTTGTAGAGACCCTTAAAGTCCATCTAGTCCAACTCCCCTGTAATGAACAGGGACACCTACAGCTACATCAGATTGCTCAGAGCACTGCTCAGCCTGGCCTTGAGGGTCTCCAGGGGATGGCTCACCACCCACCACCTCTCTATGCAACCTGCTCCAGTGCTTCACCACCCATATCATGAAAAACTTCCTTATGTCCAGCCTAAATCTTCCTCTTTTAGTTTGAAACAATTTCCCCTAATCCTATCACAACAGACCCTGCTAAAGGCTTTCTATTCATACCCTTAGGATAGAACAAGTAAAGGGAACGCTTTACGGCTGCCCTGCACCAACCCCCGACCTGAAGCACATGACACGACACCCCAGAGCCATGCTTTTCTCCCCTCACAGGTAAGGAGGAAAGGACGACGATGCGCTCAATTCAGACCTAACGCGAGATCCCCGAGTTAGGTGGGGCACGCAGCACCGCGCAGCTCCCCTCCAACTCCTCTCCCTGCTGGACACAACTATGCTGGGCACAGTTGGATTGCCCAGGTTGGCCAAGGAGCCCTTTTTTCCCCTGCTAAATACTGCAGGAAACCGAGATCTTTTCGTGCCTATCCTCCCCCTCCTCAAAAAAAACACAAACAAACAAACAAAAAAAAAAAAAACAAAACACACAAAAAAACAAACCAAAACAAACAGAAAAACCCTCACGTCCCTTTTAAAAATAAAAAATCAAATAATAACAAAAAGCGCGGCCAGGCGCGCGGCGCTCTGGGTGCGCCGGACGAGCCGCAGGCAGCCGGGCAGGCGCGGTGCTGCCGCCGGGCGAGGCGGCGACGGCGGCGGCGGGAGGAGGAGAGGAGGCGGGCGACCGAGCTGCTCTGCGCTGCGCTGCGCTGCGCTGCTCTGCGCTCCGCTCCTCTCGGGGAAGTTTCCCCACCGCCGCCTCCCCCAAAACCCCTCCCCGCCCGCCCAGCGCGCCTCCTCGCTACTCACCGCCGCGCCCGGGGCACCGCCGGGCCCGCGCCGCCGCCACGGAGGCCCCGCGGAGTAAGTGAGAACCGCGCCGCGTCGAGCCGGGGCCCGGCGCTGCCCGCCCTCAGGTGCGGGCGAGAGGCGGCGGCTCCGCGGGTGCGCAGCGCGGCGGGGAGGGGCGGGCGCGGGGGGGTGTCGGGGCTCGGGGGATCGGCTCGGAGCTGCCGAGGTATCCCGGCACGGCCCCGGCGCCGCCGCCCGCCTCCAGGTGGGCCGGAGAAGGAAGGCTGCGAGGAGCATCCTCTCGGCTCCTTTCCCTCCGAACGAGGCGGCGGGGCTGGGCGCACAGCAGGCGTCCGCCCGTCCGGCCCGCTGACCCGCACACCTGAGCTTTTCCGAGGATGGGGCTGGTTGCGAGGTGATCGCTGTTTGGAGCCCAGATTATTTTCTGACGCAAAAGCCGTGTTCTTTAAATCTACTATCCTATACACTCCTTCTATCACAAAGTTTTCTTTAATTATTAAAACATATCGTTAAGGTGGTTTTCTTTTAGGCTCTAAGGAACGTGGTGTTGCATTGAAATTGGAGTTGTTCGCATTGACTTTGAGCTGCAAAACACTTTCGTGATTACATATGCACTAGCAAAATGCATTAGAAGTAGCAGCACTGGACAGTCGCTGCCTTGGAATGCTCACAGTTTCCATAGTCTTTTTATAAAACAAAACTAAGGCTGTAAGGAGAGCAATCAGTCATTCAGCGCCATGAGAAGTATAATTCTCCTCTCTTTCTAAAAAGAGAATGTGGTGTGTGGAAAGTCCCTACGAAACAACTTCCAGATTAGAGCTATTTGTTCTCTGCCAAAGGCTGTGTAAGCATGAACCATAATGAGTATAGCTATAGGATCACAGAGCAGCCAAGGAGCAGGTAGGCTGTCTGCAGCAGAAAACGTGGGGCAGGAGGGCAATGTAAATGGAAATGCCCCTACATGAGGGCTGCAGCTCATAGGGGCAGCTGCCTTCTGAAAGCTGCTTTGGATACCCCCAGACCATACATCTTGTCCTACCATAAATTTCAGTGTAAGGTAAAACACAAAACTCTTTGTGCGCTTGAACAAACTTGGAAAAAGTACAGATTACTCTTGATGAATGGTTCAGCAATCTTCAGCTCCCATGCAATACCCTCTTGCAGAATGCATAATAGCATCAATAGCAATGTTTACAAGTCTTGGAAGCATAGACCAAATCACTGGTTCCCATCAGCTGTGTTATTTATTCCAGGCTCGATGTTTCGCTTCTGATTTGCTTCATTATCTGCATGTAAACTGAGTCATTAAAAGTTTAGGAATGAATAGGAGGTAGCTTGTTGGAAGGCTCTGTCTTGCAACTCCCATCACTGTGTGCAAGGTAAGGGGAAGGCTCCTCAGCATCAGAGTTTGTATATCTTTGGAGGTCATTGGAAGAGTTCTTCGGGTCAGCTCAAGCTGGGGGCCTCCTGTGTCCTCTGCTATTTCTCTGTGTCTTTCATTCAATGATTTAGGTAGAGTATCCATAATGTCATTGCTCATAATAAACTTTTCTTCTGGATTTAGAGAGAGGGAGAGGTATAAAATTAAGAGATAAAGCAAGATTAAGAGGCTTGAGTTTTCCTTCCTTTCTTTTCTACTCTTCATTTTCTGGTGTGCATTCGGAAACAGCAATCATCACATAACACTGATTTCTCAAATGTCTGCATGCTTTTAGTGCTATTTCATATTTTTTAACCTCTTTGTGGCACAGTATCCCTTCTCACTGTCTCCAAGTGCTAACCCCACTTCATGACCATGGGAACTTTAGCAAGAAGTTTACCTTCAGTTTCTGTGAATCAGGACAAGATACCTTGTCTCAGAACGGAAATGGCTTTAGACCGGGTGTGACCAGATCTGATGGTGTGAGTGAGCTCTTGAGCCATCCTATGGCGTGTAGGACAATCTCCTGCATGGGCAGTGAAGGCTGAAGGCTGCCCCATGCCACCAGCCTGGAAAAATCACTATGGTGAGCTCCTGGCTGGTGAGGTGGGTGTACATGTCCACAGCTCCTTATACAACACAGTGAGCTGGGAGGAAGCCCTTTGTAATTACAAGAAAGGAAACTGTGTGTAAAGTCCTTAAAATCAAGGAGGCCACAGCTGGGTACTTTGTACTCTTTTTAAAGCCTTTCCAGCTCCAGGTTGTTTCTCTGTCCTTCCCATGCTGTTTCCACAGCAAGTCACACCTACTGCCACTTAGGGCAGCTGGCATCATTCCTGTAGTTTCTCGCTTACAATTACTGAGGCTTGAGATTTTTATCATCCTCACGTTGAGAAGGACTATGTGATGTCATGTGAGTGAATTTATTGCTTTTAACTTCTAGGTTATGTGGTTCTCAAAGGAAAGAGAAGCACTGTGTTCAGGACCTTAACGGTACATTCTTTACTTTTTCCTTTAGTCTGAAATACTTATTGCAATTTATTTGTAACATTATTGGATAAATGTAACATCAACTCATATTTTATAGCAAATTATGAAAATAATGCTATAGCTATGAAAACTATCTGATGTCTGCCTCATCCAGGCTGGATGTGGCTCTGGGCAGCCTGGGCTAGTTGTTGGTGACCCTGCTCATGGCAAGGGGGTTGAATCTAGATGATCATTGTAGTCATTTTCAACCCAGGCCATTCTATGATTCTGTGTTTTTTCATGCTTGGTGTTACTGCAGCCAGCACAACTTTACTACAGTTTTATTCTAACTGTGACAGTGAATAAGTTTGCAAGGGCATTTGGATAAGCAAACTGGTAAGAAGTGTGGCTTTTGATAAAGGACATGTCCGGGTCAGCTTAATGGCTTAAGTAACTTCAGCTGTGTTCTTTGTTTGTTTTTTTTTTGTTCTATTTTTCATATAAGTCTGTAGAAGCTACTCCCATTAGCCAATACAGTTTTGAAACATGGAGAATGGAAACTGAATGCTGCTGTTTGGCTGAACTTGGTATATTTTTGCTCACCAGAAGCACATAATGCATCTTTGTGTAGTTCTGAGAGCAGAACCTATTTACCATGGTTTCTAAGCCTTAAGTTTTCAGTTTTTATGATGTTAAAAATGCTGAGTTACTGAATTCATTTTCATGGAAACAGTTTGGCAGAAATAGAGGAACAGAATATTATCTGTTAAGCAAGAAATATGACAAAGTTGAACAAACCGTCGTTTACAAACATTTTTTTAGCATTGTTTCAGAGTGAAATGGGAGTCCTACAGGCGGTCTCACAATAATGGCTTTCTCTTCCCCCGTAATATTCACACCAATCATCCAAATCTGGTGAAGACTGATTAGTGAGCTTTCAGTTTCGTAAGAAGTGACTGTGGGCTGGAGCAGAGGTTCTGATCGGAGCCTCTGCCCCATGCCCAGCATGGGTGGTGACATCCCACGGGCAGTGCCTTCTGCCTCTGGCCCTGTGACAGGGACAAGGAGCCGCACAGGGGACGGAGTGGGGCCCATGGTCACCTTTGGAGAGGTGAGAGGCAAAGGATGTAGCAGAGGAATTGGAAAAGAAACTGGCATCGCTGGTAGGTAAATACAACATCACACGTGGTTTGAAGTTAACTTACAGTTAGTAGGCTCTTGATATCTCTGGTCACCATGGGTCAGGCTTCCAAAGTATTTAGGTGGCTGAAGGTACAGCTGCGTGCTTGATGTCATTCATTTTATTTGCTCGTGGTGCAAATAAAGAAATGGGTGGAAATGACTCTAGATGCTTAACCTCATGATGTGCTTTAAATGTCCAACTGGACCTCACGTTGGCAACTTTACAGTTCAGTGATACAGCCTCCTGGTTTTCATGGGCTTAGAGCTGGTCATACACTTTCAGTGGGACTTTAACAGAGATTGAAAGAGATATCATAGATGTGTCCAAATTGAGAAAGTAGACTTCTTCCACCCGCTAGTGAAACTCAAACCTTCTGCAAGTAAAGTGAGAACTTTACTGCATGATGATGAGTGAAGGTTTTTTTAGTTGGAAAGCAGAAATTCTGGCATTTGATCTGATATACAGGTTGCAAATAAGATGCTTCTGGCAATATGTGAAAGTTGTAATTTATCAGTGAACATTTTGCTTGACCTGGAGAGACAGGGGATGTTTCCCATCATGCAGAACATGTAGGTGGGTAAATAAGAAAGCAGCATCTTTAGCCTTACTCATGTAAATATGAGGAAGGCCGTGACACTCACATTCAGCTGAGCCTCAGCTGATGGCTGGTCTGGGAGGGACACTGAGTTACTATGCTGATCCACGGGAGCAGCAGGGCTGTCACCAGACTGGGAAGCCCAGGCTCCATGCCACATACATGCGGCTGTGGTCCGTGTGAGTCCTGTGACCATCTGGCTCCAATCTGGCTCTAACATACCATTGGGTACCCACTCCTGCAGAAAAGGATGCAGTGACAGGGGCAGGACCACTCACTGTGCGTTCTCCAGTTGAGTGTTAGCTTTCCAGAACCAGCAAGGCCCACTTACACCTGCTTTCTATAAGCCATTCTATTTGGGCATATTTTTCTGCTTTTCTATTTTTTCTACTGTGGCTTCACTGCTGAAATTAATTCTGATAGTGTTTCCTGCTTAAATGCTTTCACTAGAACGGTGGAGGCTTGGGCTTTAGTGTAGGTTATTGGAATTTCAAACCAAATTAATCTGATTTATTTGAAGAAATGAATAGAAGTTTAAAAAAAAAAAAAAAAACTGATGAAAATAAAACACTATTTCAACAAGAGGAAAATTAGATTTAATTGTTTTATGTAAGCCTCACAGTGTTTACATCTGACTTGTATTACCTATAATTAACAAACCTTTACTTGTTTGCACTGAATTGTGCAGAAGCAGAGCAGTTGTTTGTTGTTAGGCCACACATTTTTATGGACTACATGTATTTTACAACTATTTTAAAAGCCCATGTAAAATAATAAGCAATGCTCTACCTTTAATCTAAATTTATAATAGGTGTGGAAAGGCTTCATAGAGCACATATATAATATTACTCATTAGAAATGCTGTACAGAACCACACATCAGCTTTGCATGTAAAGCATCTTGTGCTTCGTTCCTGAGCTAGGCAGGTATTCCTGTTGCACATTATGGTTCATAGCTCAAGATTTATTATATACGTATTTCATATTCTTTATTAACTATGATGTTTCGTCTAATAGTCAGTGTTAATCTGCGTGGATCCTCAGGCCTTTTCAGTACATCTGGCACATAAAAAGTAGAAAATGGATTTACTGTTCAAAAAACTCACAAGCAAAGGAGTTGGCTATCACATTCTCTTTTTGTTCTGTTTGCTACTAACACGTTGAAAAATCCAAGGAAAGTGGGGGTCCTTGCCACTTCTTGAGAAGATCCCACGGGATGCTCAGAACAAAGCCAGTTAATGTTAGTTTGAGGCGCAGAATTTGGGTTGTAAATGGTGATTTTATTAATTTTTTCACCTTAAAAAATATTCTTTATTTCCCACTCTAAACTGGTAACGCGTTTCTTTGCTGAACGGTCTCAAACTACATTTCAGATACAAATAAAGTTGATCCCACTGCGTAGTTTAAACATCGTATTAATTTTGTAAGTTATTAAAAAAAGAAGTCTGGCAAGCAAGTTGCCAGTATAATTTTAACATTGTTTTACAGTTTGACTTTCATGTGTATTTAGTATTCAATGAAAAAATATGATCTTTTGCTATGTTTGGAGAGCTCTGCTTTTAGAATAACATTATTGCTTTAAAATTATATATGTGTGTGTCTCTCACTTTGGCTCTTTGTAGAACTTCCTAACACAGCCTGCCTGTTTGGTGCCTCTTCCAGGGAGATGCACGAGGCCGTCCTGCCGTCGCTGGCACCGCTTCTGATACCCGATGCGCGTTCTCACCAGGGCCTCATTCCCCCTGGCAATTTAAACCATTCCCAGACACGGCAGATGAAGCAAGCAGCACAAAAACATTATCAAGATGTTTTCTGAAGCAGCTGCGTTCGAGTTTTTGAACTCGTAATTATAATGGTAAAATAATAACCTCACTTTTGGAGTTTTGCCCCTCGTTTTGCCCCTCTCTCTGACAGTTATGCTAACTCCTTTGTCAGCTTATTTTCTCCTCCTCAGGAGTAGTTTCTTTGTATGTGACCGAGTCCCTTCCACTTTAGGAGACTGGAGAGCTCTTCTGAGCTTACTGAAATTAGCAGTCAGCAGAATCTCCTTCTTTGATAAGCATGCCAACATCTCCTGTCTGCTTATTTCTTCTGCAATAGAAGGATTTTCTTCTAGGAATTTTCCATTATTCTAACCTCACTTTCTTCAAATAGCTTCATTGGAACAACTCTGCACAATCATTTTCCTAGGTGGTTTCCACTTGAATGGAAGATATTTCAGGTTAGCGATTTAAATTAGCAAATTATTCATAAATGACGCAGAGAATGAGCTGAATAGCAGTGAGGGCAGACTGTGAAGAACTGTGCAAGGACCTTATGAGACAAGCCAACTAAATAATAGAAAGATGAATAAAATTCCTTGTAGATAAATGTGAACTGCTAGACCTTGGGCAAAACAATTACATCTGTGCATGGCTAGTGATGGGTACTAAGCTGATCTTCACCATTCAGAAATGAGATCTGAGCATCAAAGATAATTCCAAGAAAATAAGTTCAGTGCTCAGTATTGCTTCTGTCCTCCCAAAAATGAATGTTCAAATTTGTTAGGAATCCAAAAAGTTTGCATGAGTTCAAGAAGAAGATGAACAACTACTTGTGAGTTCTGTTGAGGGTATCAGGCACTCAGGAAGTCCTCAACTAGCAAGAGGCTGGGAAAACATTGGGGAAATGGCTCTTCTGCGCTCATTTATGGCTGTTATTGCAGATGTGACTAGAAGGATTCTTGGACTGAACCAATATCGCTGTCCTTGTTTTCTCACTGCCCAATTTTTCTTGTTAGACTTGAACTTCTTCAATTCCTCTGTGAGGTGATGGAGCACTGGAACAGGCTGCCGAGAGAGGTTGTGAGGTCTCCTTCTATGGAGATACTCAAACCCTACCTGGATGAGATCCTGGGCAATGTGCTGTAGGTGACCCTACTAGAAGTAGGGGGTTGGATTAGATATCCTAAGTAGTCCCTTCCAACCTAAAACATTCTGTGATGTGGGACAAATGTGACACAAAATCTATTGTCAAATATTTTCAACAAACACTTAGACTACTGTGCTGTAGTCATTTTATAAATGTAAGTAGGATGTGAAAAGTAGCACAGATCAATTTTCCAGGCTGTCTCTAGTATCATTTGCCTGGGCTGTATTTTTTGTTTTTATCATTCTTCTTTCCCTTTTCTCTTTCTTCCTTCTGCTCTCATCACTCCTCCGACTGTTAACCTGGCCCAGAACCAGGAGCTTTCTCTGTAAGTTGATGACACCTCATTCGTGTATCTTCAGCAGAAATGTTAGTTTTCAGTGAGGTTTGAGATATTAAGGAGACATCATAATTTTAGTTTTTAAGCAATTTTCATTCTCTTTATTTTAAACTTGTGATTCATCCAGGTAGACAAAAAAATCTAGATGTTTAATTTGTAGTACCGATCTACAAAGAGTGAGATTGCTTTGGTGCTGACCTAAACTTCACAATGAGAATCACTGATGTGAATTCTGTGAATGCACATAGCAGGGGGGTTGAAACTAGATGATCCTTTGCAACCGGGCCCATTCTACAATCAATTCTATGATTCTGAGAATTTTACACGTGTGCCAAGGACACTGGGATCCTTTATTTTTCATTTAGAACAGAAAGCTTGCTAATAAACCAATAAAACTGATTTTTTTTTCAGCACTCTTCCTGCAAACTTAAACTGCAAGTTTGCCCATTCCACAAGTCCTGATGCCCCATATATTTCTGGCCACTGCTATTGGAAAAAAGGTGCATTGGAAAGGGTACGGCATGCAGAAGCAGTGACTTACCTTGCATGCTGTGGCAGGGTGAGGTGTCTGCAGGCCGTGTGTTCCCAGAGAGCTCTGTCACTGGCCCAGGCTCTGCGCTGAAGTTAGCATCAGCATTGCAGACCGTGCGGTGTCTTCCTGCAGATGTGCATGTAAGGTCCTGCACATCTGGGCACCTCCCTGTCCCCAAGGCGTGCTGGGAGGGAGGATGCTGTATTGCATCCGCAGGAGTTCCAGGCTGAATCAGAGGTGGTCTTCAGTCCGAGCACTGGATTTAATTGTTTATAAAGCTGCAGAAAGATCCTTACTAAATTTCGTTGTTGGTTTTTGTTGTTGTTTTTTTTTTTAATATCTTTCCCTTTTCCTTCTTATTTCCTTTCTCTTTTTCTTCTTTTTCTGGTTTTTTTTTTTGGCTGTTAGACTTGGCAAGTTTCCTTCCTAGCATTTGGAAGTAATTGTTTTCTAAATGCTATGCAGGATATCTGCCAAATTTAACACCTTAGAAGGAAGCAGGGGCGAGAGACCTACCTGGGAATGAAGTGAATATTGTGCTCCTTTACCAAGTGCTAAAAAGGAAACTTCCCAAATATAGCACCTACAATCAAAACCACCAACTTCCCTAACAATAGCCATAAAGCAATACAGGCAAGATGGTAAAAAAAGACCATTTCACCCAGACTCAAAACTTCCTTCTCTTTCTCGATACCTGATGACGTGGCTTTTATTTTATTGTTTTCTCTCAGCAGATGAGTACGGTTGGGGGACAGATTTTTATCAAGGCATTATTAGAAAGTAGTTCTAGTTTAAAAGAATGCATGATCAGTGTGTCAATTTAAAAAAAAAAAAAAGGAAAAAAGGAAAAGCAAAGTGGTATCCAGTGCTGAGACTGAAAGTGATCTCATCTTGGAGACTTTGCAGTGGTGTGGTTAGATGGGACATCTGCATCCGGGCAGCCCCACCACTAGCACAGGAACAGGGGAAAAAGTCAAATCCTTTCTCCTTCAGATGTTCTGGATGATGAGGAATCAGCAGGTAGCACAGGGTGTGGTTGTGTCCCTGCTGCTTCTGTTCACAGTTTCAGCAGAGGTGCAGTGCAGCTGCATGTACGTTACGGCAGCCCTGGGACAGCTCTGAGATGCTTGTGTTTGTGGCAGGATAGGGATTGCAATGGGAATGCTAAGCTTTTATGGAGAACAGCTCAGCAAGCATAAGAAATCATGTTCAGCGTCATAAACATCCTTGTTGGTAAGTGCTGGGAGTCAGCTGTGACCAGATACTTTTTGGTAAAAGCCTTGTATTCAATGACCTCTCTGTAAGACATCACCCTCCACCAGCACTGCCTGGTCCTTGGAGGTGATCTCAGTGTGTCCTGAGGTCTGCGGGTGGGGGTGCAGCAGGCAGCTCCTCTGCTCTCTGTCTTCTCATTCCCTTGGAAATAGGAAGAGCTGCCTGGAGGAGGGGGCTGTCACTTATCCTGCCTGCTGTGCTAGGGTTTCGCTATCTGGTTGGATTCCAACTGCTACCATCATGTATTTAGTAATAATATTTAACCAAGCAAATGACTTCAAAAGTAGTCGAGAAAAATAAAAGGGGATATACGCTTTCATGACTTCCCCTCGATTTAGATCTTGTCTTTCTCTATAATTTAATGTATTTTCCCTCATATTGGATGGCACATTTTGCATATAACAACTTCTCTGTAATAGATACTCTATGTAATTTAGATGTAATTTTTGACACATTAACAACTCAGGGGAATTTAATTAGTTTTCATAAAGCTTTACGAAAAGTTAAAAATAACCCCAAATGACAATCATAATAAGAGTAACCAAGTTTAAGTTTAAAAGTTGAATCCTTTAAATTAAAATGACTTAATTACATTGAAGATCAGCTGTTCTGCATTAACTTCTAAGCCCACACGTTACTGCTAGATTGATTCTGCTGCCAGCGGTCGTAGTGTTTGCCGAAGAAGACAAGTTGTTGCCCCTAAAATGGGGAGGGTACGTATAGGACCGTTTCTTAAGTCTCCTTTGTAATGAATAGTAGAATATGCCAGAGCAGAATAAGCAACCATGAGCTCTTTTGACGCTGATGTGTCATAGGAACTTCTCCTGGAGAGAGGCTATGTTTCCTGCAGCAGCTTCTGCAAGTTTGGTTGCTTAATTACACTTGGACTACAGTACACACTAAAACGTATATGCTTTTTCCTTATGGACTTTAATAGAAGTGCATTTTAAACGTAGATGATTACCAGTCTTGGTAAAGTTTCCTTTCCATTAGTAAAGAGAGCACTGCTGGTCTGAGAATCTGTCAGGTCATCCACATACCAGCATTACATCAATTGACTTCTGAATATTTTTCCATTAGAAAAGGCTCCATTTTATTCTCTCGCTGAAATGGCAGACTTTCAGCTTGTGCGGTTTTTCCATTTATTGAATTTTGCAATAAAGGAGTTTTTGAAACAGATGTCAGTCATTGCTTAGGAGCGGGGCATTGTTAGAGATCTGTTTTCTTCTGCTTTTTGCTATTTGTTTTTTAAGTTAAAATAAATTCTTCTTCCCCCCCTCGATTAAATTGTCACTTTTAAAAGCCTTTTTTAAAACCTGTCAGGGCAAATGTGAGCACCAAACCCCAATCTCAGAAAAGTATTTCAGATTGCCATTGTTCTCAGCAGGAGCAGGACTGGATTAGTCTCTCAATTTGAAACTAGAAGCAGGGGAGTGGACGCACCACAGAAACATGTTTCATATTAGCATCTTCCTTAGGGTGTGGATTGGACCTGTTAACACTTTCTTAATGTTGAAATTTTATAAAAGTAGCCAAATTTCTGCAATAAGTAGTGCCTAGTATGGACTTATTATGCACAGAAGCACTGAACTTGAAGGGAGTTTCCTTTCTTGCTAAAGTCCCATTTAGATAGAAATAAGATTTTGGATCCTGAAACGTACATGTATCTTTAAAATGCAGGGGATAATTAGGAGAAATTGAATATCTGCAGGCTGATGGATCTTCTCTCATCACAGATGAGCAAAGTGCTAGTCACATCTCTGAGTATGAGACACAGTGAGATAGATATGCTTCTAAAAATTCAGTTTTACATTTTTGTCATCATTTAGCAGACTATACTTACTCCATGTCTATTTAAAAAACACCATTTTCTTTTAATGGATGTATTAGTTGGCTTGGTTCAGTTATATAAACAATCAGTTTCGAATTCTAAGAATGTCACCACGTGTGTTGTAAAGAAAACTGTCTCTATAAGAAAGCGGCGTTATAAGCTGACGTCTATTGTGGGGGGGATGAGCCTTCATTAATTCACCTCAGTGCTTTGCTGTAATTTCTGACATCAAAGAACATGGTTTCCAAAGGTGAGGGAACACAAAGCATCCCATATTTATGATTTATAGGGGCCAGAACTATGACCTAATGTAAACTCAAAGAGATTTAGTATAATATCCTTAGCTTGAGGGCAACATTTTGAAAACGTTGCAGATTTTCTCTTTTATCTGGGCTCAATCTAGAATCATACTTCTTTGTTATTATTTCCTCTTAGTATTATAGTACAGTTGACATTGATAGATATCAGGGAGAAGCCGAACTTCATGAGAAAGGGGGGGAAGAAAGCCTTCGTGTGTTGTTGGCACAGAAATAACAGCCGTGGAGGAGTTCCTGGCTGCCTTTATTTGTCTGCTGACAGCGAGTGCAGCAGGGCTCTCGCTGCTTGCTTCTGGCTCCTGTGGGTCCACAATAAACAGCTGAAGCATATATTTATTCTACAGATTAATTTGATTCGCTGAAGATAGCTGTTCCCTACCTGTGAATGTGTGATAGTTAATGGAAACTTGCAGATGGAGACATCAGCTCTTAATTTTGTGCCAGCAGGTTAATACAGCTCTGTGGTACTGTCTTCTCCACAGGTGTGTGTGTACTAGGAGTGTTTGAACCCCACTGTAACTAATAGCCCATATGTAATTGGGAAGAAGAAATCTTCAATGGAAGACCCCCGGGGAATAAATGGGAAGGCTGTAAGTAAACAACGTGTCAGTCCTAAGGAAAAAAGTGATTGCTTTTAAAGTAGTAATTATTTTTGTTGCAACCAAGTGGTTGGAAGGCTTTAGGAAGCCACACACACTTTTAATGACTGTAAGCAGCAGATGATGAAATTGCTTCAGAGGTGGAGGCTTATGTGAAAGCTACATTGGATAAGGAAGTATGTACTGATTAGAAGTGTTTATCTGCAATAATTCACTGATTGCCTGATGATGATTGCTGCTTTCTCTAAGACATATTCAGGTTCCTGCATTTGTATCATTATTAACATTTTGATCTGTTACAGAGATTTCTTTCCACTGTCTGAAATTACTTCTTTTTGCCTGTGTGAATTTGTGCAAAAGTTACTTCATGCTGCCTTGGGGAGTGGGGAAAAATGTGGTCTTCTTAAAAAAAAATGTCACTGGCTGCTCGCTGTTTCTTGTAAATGCTGTTTAGAAAGTCGCAATGATAAAGAGTTTTGAAAACTATCAGACCTGGTTAATGCTGATTTAAAGTAGCCCTTCATGCTCCATGTAATGACTGGTGTACGCTATGGACTTGTTAGTTTGTTTTGTGATATCATTGCTGGCACTCAGTGAGCACCATAGTGCCGTGAAGATGGCTTTATTCATGATTGTTTTAACAGAAACAGCGTACATTAAGACTGCCTTGTTTTCACGAGTTGTAAAATAACTCCAAAAACTACTATTTAGTAAATTTGATTAAATTTATTTCCTGCATTTCTTTTTCTGGCTTGTTTTCTACATTTGACTGTGCTCTGTACCATCTCTCACTGTTTCCCTTGTATAACCAGTTTTCCCAACACTTGTGTTAGTTTTTCACATAGCAACAGAGTGGGAAGAAATCAGCCACCTAATAGCAAGCCTGCTGCGTTGTGTTTTTGTTACACATCTCATCCAGTGTCATTTTTACTGTCTGAAGCAATATGGCTTTGATTATTTTCCGATGTTCATTTATTCCACAGTCTGTCTCTATGTGTAGGTTTGGGTATTTATCCATCGCTGCTACAGCAGTGCATGAAAAGGAGCAATTCAGCCCCAGAGAAAGGAGTGGCAGTGGTTACTGAGTGCTGCTAGACAGGGATGGCCCTTGTTGCTGTTGTAGGCATGGAGCTCTCAGCACCACCCAAGCCTGGCCCTTGCTGTAGCCTGGATCAGCATTTTCTCTGTGCACGAGAAGCCATTCAGACTGCCTGCAGCTCCCGCTGCTGTTCTCCTCTCTGCTGGCCAGCAGAGCCTGTGCTTCGTGTGCTGCCATGGGCTTGAGTCTGGTAATCGTACGCGGGAGTCGTACGTAATGACAAATGTAACTGTCACTTAACATAACGGGAGTATTAAGGGAAATATTTGTTCATGGTTTGGCACCACCAGCGCTCCTGTTGGGGTTATTCATTCCATTCCTTCTTTTCACCACTTAGCCCAGAGAGCCTGTAAAACACTTCATCGTGCTCAGAATTTCCCCTCCCATTACCCAAGTGGGTGGTAGTCATGGATGCTATCAGGATTATCAAAATCTAAAACAGTGACTGCTGAATAGACTTGCCACATCGAAAAGCACTTAGGCTTCTGTAACTGCAAGAGCCAGACAGCCCAAAGGTATATGACCCAGGGCAGGATTACTGTGGTATTTCGCCTGTGGGCCACTGTGACTCTTCTGGCTGCCATGTCATTAGATAGGTTTAAAACTGGGGTAGTACACTGGTGGATCAAATCCTGCAATTAAGCCACTCTTTAATTCACTCCTAATTGGACAGGCTACTACTTTTGCAGCAGTTGGTTGGAGATCGTGGAGACTTCTTAAAAGCAGCAATCCAAAGTTAAAATAGTCTCTCTGAAAATGAAGATGATGATGTGAACAGTGTTTTTGTTTATGTTGCTTTGCTTGTGTGTTTACACGTGAAAGAAGATGAGAAAGAAAGAGAGAGAGAAAAATGCTGCAATTACAATACAAAATCGAAAGCTGTTTGTGACTTAAGATCCCTAACACATAGAGCCATTGCTAAAGCCTCTTGGTAGTCTATAGGGAAAGTTTTCTGCGTGTGCCAATTGAAAGATACTTTGATTTTGGAACTGGGCAATGCAAATTAGCAGTGCAAATTATTCTGGGGAAGCAATTTCAGGTACACATAGGTAAGGGGAGGACCTTTATTCTGCAACTGAGATAATAATGTATAATGTCTTAGGAAACCACAGCTAGATGGACAATGGAGGAAGTAGCAGGAGAAGGGAAAAGAAAAGGAAGAAAGTTTATCTGGCAGCACTATGAAAAAGTAGATGAGTGGATACTTTGCCGCTTTCTTTGGCCAAGATTTCTGCCAGATGAGAAGCAGGATGGTGTTTCACATGGGAATGCCTGTCGGTGTTAACGTGCACAAGAGTAAGCCCAGTAGGCTAAATTTTGCTCCCTGTTGCTTTCATACAGCTGAGAGGGGATTTTAGTATCTAAGCAACAGTCTCATCACCTGTAGAAATGGTCCTAATGGTGCTATAATGCATTTGGTTCACATTCTGTAGGAAGTGCCTGGCTAGTGCTTCATGAAGTGCTTGCAAACCTGAACACTGCATCTGCTCTGCCTGTCTTTTACTAGGTGTGTAAGACATACAACACAAATCTGATGCTGACTAGACAGAGGATGTCAGTGCATTATCCTACCTGAAAAGGTCACCAATGTTCAGTTTCTTTCTTTCCAAGAAAGAGAAGGCATTGAAACAAAACCTTTAATTACTCTAATGAAAGGGAAGGCTGTTTAATTTTGTGTTTATTGCCCATGGTCCACAGTGTGATTGTGTTCTCAAGCATTTCAGTCAATATAGGTGGTTTATGTCCAAAAGACTGATTAGGAATTGAAAAGGTACAGAAAGAGGATGTTCTTAAGGATACACCTTACTGACTGGAATTATGTATGAATGAAGGTGGTCTGCAGTTCACACTATGACTGTACCTGTTCTTCCTAAGGGCTCCTTTGGGAGAAACACCACATGGTGGATTGCTGACTTTTATCTGTTTCACATGACTTCTCTTTTATGTCAAGAAACACTCATGGAGTGGCTGGCATTGCTCTTTTGGGAGGAGAGGAGCAGGCTTACTGAAGTTTAGATCAAAATACAAGGTGCAGCATTTTTATTTCTTTGCCAGATGATCTTGATGCCAATCTCTGATCTATGAAAGGAAGGTGCTCTGATGGCTTTATTAATGCAGGGAGGCTCATTTGCTGATGATATATGCATCTGTTAAGGGCGGATATTCCACTCTTGTTTTACCAAGTTAGAAGAAGAGCTCTTGAATTTTGTAATTCTGCTGTGGCTTTTTTTTTTTTTTTTAATTGGCATCTCTGTATTAATAAAGTAGTCATTAATTTCAATCCAACTTGTCAGTGAGGCAGAGTTCTCAGTGAAAGCAGAGGTCTTACCAGTTCCTCTCAATGGCTGGATCTCAAAGTCTGTCAGAGTGCTGTGCTGCTCACCTCCCTGATCTTTCTCTGGATCTGCCTCTTCAGCTGATTGTCTCTGGAGCAAACAAAGTAATATTATTTGGCTTGCTGCTGAAATCTTAATGTCAGGTATGCACTCAACATGGTTAAACTGTGCATGCATAGGGATGCATCCCATGCCAAGTGTGATGTGGTACAGCTCCAACCTGCTCGAGTTTGTATGCCTTGTTCTTCAAGGTGACTCACTTCTACCTGCCAGTTACTTGCATTGAGTCCCTCTGCTCACACAAGTCTGAGAAGAAAAGAGTGTATGCTCTTTTAAGTGCTTTTGAGATGAAAATGCCAGTTTTGTTGGTAGAGAAATTCCAATTGTAGCGAAACTGGGTCATGGTACACTATACAACAAATTCATTTGAAAAAATTGATCTAAAATTTTGTGGCATACATTTGTGGTAGACTATATCTCCACTAATTCAAAATTTGACATTGAATCCTGAGCCCTAGAAACTTAGAAGCCTCATAAACATGACAGACACTGACATCAGAAGATTCTGACTTGATGCACTTGAGATAGATACACTCCTCTATTAGAGGTGCCTTGATAACAACCTTCCAAAAAACTCCAGAAAGACACTGTAGAAGGAAGTCGGTATTTTTTGGTCTAGTGGTTGGTGATCCTGCCCATGGCAGGGGATTTGAAACTGAATGGTCTTTGAGTTCCTTTTCAACCCAGGCCGTTCTATGATTCTGTGATTTTAATTCATTTTATTTGCCTAGTGATTTTTTTAATAATATATATTTTTTACTAATTTCTAAGATTCAGGACAAGGAAGTTTTCATAAGTATACTAGAATACTAAACCCCATGGGGATGTTTTGGAGTGTACTGCTTCTCTGTATGTCTTTGGTAATAATGTTAGGATATTATATAGCATAAAGTACCTTTCCCTCTTACACTATCCAGGCTTATAGTTGAAAAATCTCATGGCAAAATGGTATGTCAAGAAGTGATTTCAGCACTGAATTTGTCTGATGATGGGCTTTGCCCATCTGGAAAACAGAGAGAAATCTCTGAGGCTCTCAGCATTAAGGTTAGTTCCAAACAGTGCATACCCAGCGAGCCAAGAAAGGAGGTGCTCGTAGTCTGCTGCAGCAGTTAATCTTCTCCGATTCCCCCTGCAGCCCCCAAACCTCAGCTTTCTGTTGGCACTCTGGTCAGCCTGACTGCATACTTCCAACTTCTGGCTCCTCCCAGACACTTCTCCTGGGTGCCCCAGGCTGCATGGAGGTGCCATGTGTGATGGAATCACACCAAAATTTCCCTTTGTTCCTCTGCTAATGGAAAGATGCTGAGCAAGTAGCTGGTTTCAGGGAAAAAAAAAAAAAAAAAAAAAAAAAAAAAAAAAAAAAAAAAAAAAGAGGAAAAAAAAAAACCCAACACAAAAACCAACATCCAGCACCTGGCTGCTGCAAAATAATGAATTTTGCAGCAAACATGCGAGATTCTGTGGAATCTTGGAACAAGGCCAGACTCCACGACCACAGAAATGCTGAGTCCATGGGGCCCAGAGAGAGATGGCTGGGGCAGTTCACGTCTCCTCTGTCTTTGTTTCAAGCTCTTTGCAGTCTTACTGAGGCATCAGATTACACTCCCTTCACGTTTTCAAGGTTATCTTTGAGACCAGGAAGGCTAGAAAGTTCATTCTGTTTGGAGGCAAGCTGGAATCTGGGAGGACAGCTCTGCAGCCCAAGCAGTGCAGAGGCCAGCTGCAGCAGTGGGTGACACCCAGACATGACCCCCAGCTTGGAAAAACAACATCGACTGCAGAACCACTCCAGTTACCTGTTTGTCACCTTGGGGGATGATGTCTGTTAGGAAAACAGGTGAAATACAAGTATTTTAACTTCTTTTGAAAACTCACAGTGCTGTCACCAGTGAAGATTGCGTATGTTCATGCTACTTTACTTTCTCTCAAAGGCTGACACAGCACTGTGTCCCTTCTGCCTTTCCATGCTATTCTGAAGAAATGTAATGTGCTTTCTTTTTGGAAAGCTCTTCGAGGCTGAAACCAACAAGGGCCATACAATTGCATTCTGTAACTGATCCCATAAAAATGTAACCGCCTGCACCTTTCCCACTCCCCTTCCCCTTGCTATCTGAAATTGGTCGGATATTGGAGACATAAGCCACAAAACCAACTTCCAACACTCGCTAAGAGTCCAAAATAATGAACAGACAGAACTAGGTGAGGTAAGGTTCCAAAATTGAAACAAGCAGCTTTTAGGTAGCTTATGATAAGCATTTGGTCTGGAACTATTAGTAGATGTTTTCCCTCAAAAATCTTTTAGTGAAAATACTCATGAAAATACTAATGGAAATTGTAATTGTGGATAGCCTGTAGACAGATGAGCGTACCTTATTCACTGCAAACTATTCTGTGTCTGGGGATAACAGCACAGAGGAATTCCTGTTACTTAAAACACACTTTCTATAACTTGTGGCACAGATCCTGCAGTGTTGTAGGCAGCAGTTCTTGTATCACTGAAAGATGCTGTGTACCTGCAGTTTGTAGTGTTGCATATACTCATAAGTCCTCATAGAAGCAGAGCTGAAATGCAGCAGTCATTGTAACTGTTGCAATTTTTTGCCTAAGAAAAACTAGCTAATTTTTAGCACATTTCCCACACATACCAGAGGTGATTGACTGTCACAACTTCAGGGGTAGGAGAGCAGGGGTTCAACTGGGATCAGTCAACAGATATCAGTGCTGGTTTTGGATGCACTGATTCAGAGAGGTGGATCTTAGTCCTTTTTTATGGTCAGACATATTTTTATGTTATCATAAAATACTAGAATTGTAGATGGCCTTGTTAAAAATGAGTATATATATATACAGGTATATAAAAAGTATACAGCTCATCTGGCTCTTTCCAGACACTGTGTATGTGCTATACACATATGTTCTGCATGAGATCTCCTCTTGAAAGTCTTGATGAAGCTGTAGCTTAGCCTTTACCAGTAAAAAGCAAACTGCCAGTGAAGTTTATTTTCTTTTTTACAACGTTTTCTGGACCATTGTTCCACTTGAGGAGCCATGTTTGTTAGTTTTGGCTCTCTGACTTTTCTTCCTTAAGGATAAACTCTCCTTAGGCAGTTGTACAACTATGCACTAGAAGGCTGCATAGCAGTTTATTCACTGACTAAGCTCCAGCAGAATTCAACTGTGTGACTTCCTGGCTTGAGCGGGGGTGCATCCGTAATGTAAATACCTACTTGATTTTGTGGAAAACCGGGAGGTTTTGTGTTTGTTCTTCTAAAAGATTCCTGCTGGAAGCTTAACTTTTAAGTTGGCATTCAGCCTTCTTTGCTGTGACTCGGATACTGATCTGATTTTGTGCTTTCATGGACATTTTTATATTTAAAATTTTTTAATTCAACATTAGCTTTGCTTACAAGACACAGAGCAGAATAAAATCGCATTACAAACATTATAGTATTAGATTTTATCACCATTTATTTCTTCTCGTCTGCCCAGGGATTTCTACATGTTCAGTAGAACTAATTTGCAGTCAGACACTGAGGTCCTCTAGAAGGCCAGCAGGCTCCACAAACTAATTTATCCAAATAACCAATCCCTCATAGGCCAACCATAGAAGGACACCAAAATGGCCTAAGCAGGCAAAGCCCCCTTTTGAAGTCTGGAATGTTTTGACTGACTTGAAACAGGCGGCAGGAATGAAGGGATAATTTTCAGTGACCCATGGGACTTTTTTGCCATTTTCAAATATTAGGTAAAACAAAGAGAAATTGCTTGTTCTAATTTAGAAAGACTTAGCAATCCGGAAGGTAACCAGACTCAGAGCTGAGTGCTGAGGTATACAGCTGAAGTTTACACAGTGCATCAAGGGCTTGTGTCAGTGTGTATAGTATTTACATGTGCACACACGCTGCTTTACTTACACACAGATACACCTAAACTACTTTTTGAATTTCACTTTTATAATAAAACTTCTCTATGCAGTATTAAATGAGCTACCTGAAATGCCTAAGTATGTATTTTCATTTGTTTCTTGAAACAATCATTTTTAATTAGAAGGATTTGTTCCTGCTGCTGCTTAAGAATGTGGGCTGTCCACTCAGCTGCAAAGGTTCCTCTGCCATACCTCTTCTCTCACACCCCCTGTCTTAGTGCTGTTGGAATAAATGCAAATATTCTGTTAATTTTTAAGATTTCTAGTTTAAAGTAGGCTCACAGACACAAAGGGCATTTATGTATATATTTTGTAAAACTGCAATTCAGTGAACAGTTACAAAGAGAGAAGGAGATAAATAAAGAAAATTAAAACATTACAGACCAGATACTTCATGTCCCACTGTTTGAATAGCTGTTTGAATGTTAAAGAAGATGTGAAGCAATCGCCTGGATTTCAACAACTTCATTGGAAGCACTGATTATCAAATCTACCCTGTGGATTTAATTGATATGGCCAGTCTGGTACTTAGCAGCACTAATGGCACTGACCATCTCCAGCTGTGAGCTTTGTCCCCATGACACTGACTCATACCTGCAATGGGGCTTTCTGGTAGAAAAAGTCTGTATGGAGGAACCACTACATCTGGACTGGCAGATCTAGTGGTTGGCTACCCTGCCCACAGCAGGGATTAGAGCTCAATGATCCTTAGTGTCCCTTCTGACCTAAGCCATTCTATGATTCTGTGATTACTGTGGATTAACAGAAGTGTGTTTCCTTACAATAGTATTTGGACAAAGATACTGGTCACCAGCTCACGCTTTTCCTTCTGACAGCACTTGGGAGCTGTTCAGAATACGGCACTCACAGATGAAGTATAGAGTGAACACCATTTCCTGTGCCATCAGCTGCCAGCTTAGAGCAAAACATTGCTGGGAGGCTCCTCAATGTGTGCCAATAAATTTGCAGGTAGTAATTTTAAGCGACGTTTTAAAGTTGGTACCCTAAGGTACTCGACTGAAACACAGCTTTTGCTGGTATTGTTCCTACGCATACAGCAAAGACCTCATTATTTTACAAGGGATGAAAAACTTGACTTATTTTACATGGGATATTTAAATTTAAGTCTCTCTAGATTCCAGATTTCTCTGAAATATTTGTGCTTACCATTGTGCAGGGGTAACAGACAAATGTGGTAGAATGACAGAGAAATCCTGATTAAATGCAGTTTTCCATCCTATACACACTGATCTCAGATGAGTGGATTTCAGAAACATGATGTTTAAATTAATGTTATTTGGTGTGAGTGTATATATGTGTGTCTGTGTGTGTCTGTGTGCATGGAATGTATTAGATTAAATTAGGTTATGTTCCAGCTTTTACTTGAGGAATATAATTTTGTTAGTCGTTAATAATGTTAATGCCAAGATTTTCTCATATTATATTTACATATGTGGCTAAAGTAAAATCAAATTATATTTGCTGGGGGTAAGATTATTCAGTCAAGGACCTGTTTACAACAAGAGAAATTAAAATTCAGAGTCTGTAGGAAAGAGATGCTTCTCTGTTTCTTTCTGCCTAGTAGTAGCTGCGTTGTCTGGACTATCTTGGAAGCTGCAGACTCACCAGTCTTGTGTCTGTGTATATAGCACAACAGCAGAGTCTGTCTGCAAGTAGGGAGGCTTCACAGGGACTTATCAATCATACAGAATTTGTCACTGTCACATTTTGTTATTCAAAGCCTTATATTCTGCCACCAGCATTCACGTAGGGTGAACTTTACATCATACCAGCAACGCACCTATATAACCATGCAATGCAGCAGATGGGAGAAAATTTCTTCCTGTCTCTTCCTTTCTTCCTGTGGAGATCAGCTTATGCCCCAAAGAGAAGGGTTTGATTATGCTGATTATAATTTACAGAGCTATAAATGTTGTTAATGGTCATGAGTCAATGTATTAAATTGCTTGATAATAAAAATGGGTTATTTTTCTCAATCTGTTTTAAAATGAGTAAGTAGAGGAGTAAGAAAATTCAGGCACCCTTTCATGCTAGTTTCATGTAATAATTTTTTATGTAGGTTGTTCTGAAAGTAATGCCTTGTATTTATTTCTATGAAAACTATAAAAGATACAAAGAGAACAGTGCTACTATTTGATGAGCAAATTCTCAGGTGCAAAACACTATTTTTCAACATATTCACCACCACTGCTTTGTATTTTCACCAGCAATGAACAAGAGCCTTCATGCTGCACTCATAAAAATTTGCACAAGCAGAGATGACCCACTGTTTCACAGCTGCTATGATAGCATAGTTGCTAGGAAGATGTTGCCCATGCAGCTGATCTTTCATTGGCCTGAACAGATGGAAGTCAGATGCCAAATCTAGACAATATGGTGCATGTGGTAGGACAGTCAACCCAAGACTGGCAGGGTGCTCTATGGTCTTCAAACTGGTATGGGGCCTGGCATTATTGTATTGCAAGGGAAAGGTTGTGCTCCTCTGGCCTGACTCTGCAAGTTTAAGCCTTCAGCTTAGTCAGTATCATGATGTAGTGGTTAGAGTAGATAGCCTGTCTGGGTTCCAGGAAATCCATAAGGGTCATCTCTTTCCTATCCCAAAGGATGGTACACATCTCTTTAGTTGCTGAGGGCTGTGTCTTGAACTTTTTCTTTGACTGGGAATTGCATGTCACCACTTCATGGACTGCCATTTCAGTGCTGTCTGGTAATGGTGACACTACATCCTGTCACCAGTAATGACGTGATCCAGGAAACTGGCACCTTCATCCTCATATTGGCTCAATAAATACTGAGAAACTTGCATACTTCTTTGTTTTGCATACATACAAACTTGCGGTTTTCCTTCTGATCCTGTGTGAGAATCTGTGGGATGCACCTGGTGTGAACTTTGTGATATTCCAATGTTGCCACCATCATTTCCAACACATCAAAGCTGATATTCAGATCCCTGGTCATAATCTGCCAATGTGTATGAATGAACTGATGGAGATGATCATCATTTTGTGGTGTGACATCTGCACGTAGTCATCTGAAATGTGCTTTGTCTTTCATGTCGCTGTCACACCACCCACCGCCTCACTGTGTGCACATCCATTGTTTGCTCTCCATAAACATACAGCAAGCATTGACAAATGTCAGTGGGTGCCGTTTTTTCTGTATGGCGGAATTCTGTGACACGCCTTTGCTTCACATGCTCTTCCATGTCAGACACCATTTTGTCAGACTGCCCCTCTGCTGCCATCTGTCAAACAGAAACAACACGTAATGGAATACTGGGGTCCAGGTTCAACCTCTATTACCATACCACCAACATTTGCTTCTGATGCTGACATTGTAAAATAGGAAGCATTACCTTTGGAGCAGCCCTTGTACAGTCTCTTACATTTGGGCAAAACAAACAGGGTGAAAGAAAGAGACCTTTCAGCTAAGCACTACCTGTGTGCTTGTAGGTTCAGACGTTTGCTCTTACTGAGATGTGGGTTTAGTACTTTGGATATTTTTAGGAAAGTAAGCATGATCTATATTTATTTTATTTTTATTCTTAATAAATGGACATATTTTTCATGTTTGACCACCCTTTTAAGCCTGTAAATAATTTAAAAGATCTAAAAGTATCTCTGTATTCAGAATCAACTAGTTAAAGGCTTCTATGCCTTGCTTTCACCTTCAGTTATTTGCACATGAAAAAAAAATCTAAATTTTTAAATCTACCTGTCTCACTTCTATTTTTTTGCTCTGGTCTGAAGCATATTTTTTTGTTTAGAACAAGGTGTATTTAGTGGCGTGTTGATAGGTACATCAGATTTGTATGATTTGCAGCAATATTTTGGAAAGGGAGAAAGTGCCAGATCTATGTTTTAATTTCCTCCGTTTTTAGCAAGGTGCTGTAAAAGCTGAGTGGTACATCAGGCAGGTTTATATAGTGCACACACTGCATAAATCCTCTGTGCCTTCCCTGGAATGGCTGTGTACCGCCATTATGCTTTCTATAAACAGAAGAGAAGCACGCTGCCAAATCTTGCAGCGCTGGATACCAGCTCATTCTGTTCTTAGCTTGTCTTGTTTGTTGTTGCTCAAAGATTGCCTTCTATTTGCCAGTATAGAACAGCTTTTAATCGTGAGGAGTTAAATGTATCTTGCCCTTGGTGATTGCTCCATCTTCTCCATCTCCTCTCCATCTGCAATTTTAAATAAGATCATTGTCTCTGATTAATTTGACAGTATTTTAGTCTGACTAAGGATAGTTAAAGAGCTCCTCAGAAGCTATTAACTAGCTACTCGGAAGCTGCTCAGAAACAAACTCTTTGGGGGCTGGACAGGAAAAGAGGAGCCTTTTATTGCAGCTTGAAGAGCACTCAGGTTTGGACCAGCAGAGAAGACAGAGAGGTACGTAAGTGCCACTGCGTTGGGTTAGATGTGATGAATCAGCTTGCTGTTGTGCATCTGCTGGGGTCCAGCAGCAGAGTTCAATGAGAGTAGGAAAACAGATGAAATCCTACTTTTGATATCTCTTACTTTCTGGAAATGGGCATTTGGGGACTTGCTGTATGGCAGTTATATTCAAACCATTGTATCTAACTAAAGCTGTCCCTCGTGAAGTTGCTTTTATCTGAACATGCTTATACCTTCAGCCTCCACAGCACTGAGTTCTACAAGTTAATTATACAGTTTCTTGTTGTTGTTTTAAGCTTGCTGCCTAATAAGTGCTTAAAAAGACATGGGGGTGTTAAGTGTTCCTGAGGTGATAAACAATGAAATGTCACTTTCTGTTCCTTTCCTGCGGAATCATTCCTGATTCTACAGACTGCTCTTGTACTCACGGCGCCGAGCTGTCTCTTGCAAGTTGAACAGCCTGGGTTTCTCACAGGGCAGTGATGATACAAGATGTGAGCATTCTGACTCTATGATGTTTTCCGTTTTACTCTCTCTTTCCTTCCCGATCAGTTCTAACACAATATATTTTACATACATATATTCAACACTATATATTTTAACTCTTTTGACCGCCATTGGCCACTGAACTGTTATTTTCAGTAAATTATTGGCAACTTCAAGATTTCATTATTGGGAATTATGTTTAATATAGAACTTACCTTTGCTCATTCTCAGTTTGAATGTTTTACTTTGCATTTATCAACACAGAATTTCACCTCTGGTTGTAGTATGTAGTCACCATCCTGGCAGTTCTTTGCAGGCAGCTTTACTTTATCTGGCCCAAGTAGTTTAGTAAGTTTATTATCTTGCTGTGTGCCATTTCTTTCCAGCGCATTTATGGATATGTTTAACAGAGCAGGTCATTTGGGAATCTGACTGGTAACATTGTGAAAACTTCTCACTTTTTCTGTTCCCTCCTTTAAATAGTAAGTCATGACAAACCTTTTATTTTATCTTGTGACAAATTATTTAAGAGCTTTTGGCTTATGGGAAATTTTCAGAAATCTAAATATACTACATTAACCAAATCATCCTTATCCAAATAATCATTAACTCCTTACAGAAATGTTAGCAATCTTGAAGCTATTACTTCCCTTTATAAAGCAATACCTTCTCTTCCACATTACATCACGTTCCCATGTGCCAACCAATTCTCTTGTTTATTATAGCAGCTGATTTGATCATGCTTCCATTGTTTTAGACCTCTTGGGTGAACTCTTGAGTCTGGGTGTTTTGTGCCTCTTCATTTTGTCAGTCTGTCTCAAAGCTTCCTCTGCTAATACCTTGGGTTAGAGCTGTCAAGGTCTTCTCTTCTTACATAGTACCATGAAGATAATTCATTTAGCTTTTCTGCAGTGTGTCTTGATTGAGTTTTTTGTTTTGTTTTCCTTTCCATTTCTTTTTCTTTCATTTTTTTCCCCTAGCCATTTTATCCTGGGTTTGCATTTAAATTTACAAAGTTCAACTCCTTTTCTAGTTTCAAATATTTAGCCATAATGTATGTGACACACTGTATATGTCTCTGAATCTTCAGTATCTTTCCTAGGAAACCTTGAGTCTTCTTTGTGCCGGTCATCTAACCTTGTACAGGTGTCTAAAATAATACTAAAGGGCCTTGTTTCAACATCGAGGTTGTTCCCAGTCTTTTTATTTTATTAGTCTTTTATCCCATTATTCAGTCTCGTTGTCTTGTTACCTTTGGAGATTACAGAGTGAATGTACTGTTACAGACCATTCGCCTCTTAAGAGTTTTGTTCACTATTTTGCATATGTAAAATATATCTCCTTGCTGTTGACAGGTGACAGGATGAGGGGAAATGCCCTCAAGTTGTACCAGGGGAAGTTTATGTTGGATATGAGGAAACACTTCTTTACAGGAAGGGTTGTTAAGCACTGGAATAGGCTCCCCAGGGAGGTGATTGAGTTACCATCCCTGGATGTGTTCAAAAACCATTTGGATGTGGTGCTCAGGAACGTGATTTAGCGGAGGGTTGTTAGAGTTAGGGTAGGTTGGACTTGATCTTGAGGATCTTTTCCAACCTGAGCAATTCTGTGATTCTATAAACCTTTGATTTAGTGACACTGTCATGCATTGCACATAAAAATATGAAACAAGAAAAAGGGGAAATTAATTGCATCCCAACTTCCAGGAGGTGCAATTATGAATTATAAGCTGTTTTCCAAGAAGCTGTATATGAAGCATTCCTACCACGTCAGTTGACAGTGATGTGAACTTTGTCTGCTGACATAACTAAACTCATGTTTGCACCTTTGGAGCCTCATCGTATTTCTTCGAAAATGAAAGAAATATTTGTGGTAATGAAATGCAATAGTTGGTTATTAACTTCTCCTGGTTTATACAATATGGGAGTCCAGGTGTTCCATAACCTCCTTTTGGAACTACTGGTCTAATTCTTTTTTGTTTAGTTATGCTTCAGAAAGTCACCACCCATACAGTCCTAGCCAGAATTTTAACCAGAGGTCTGCAAACCTCTTTGGTTGGTCCAATTTGAAAGATTTTGGTAGGTGTTTTGGTAGGTGGGTTGCAGCCTTACCTGTATCCCACATTGTGGGGGTAGCAGATACTCATGTCCAGCCAGGTGCTCTGCCAAGGCATTCTCAGGGCTTGAAGGCTCATCTAAACACAAAAAACTGGGTCACACACTTCTCTCCAAGCAAAAACAATGAAGTATTTTAATATCGCTGAAGAATTTTAAAATCCCATTTTTTGCATTTCATCCTCCTGCCTTTTTGTTGTTGTTGTTGAAAGTGAGCTCTCCAAAAACAGCATTTTTGAGACCATTCCCTTACAGCAAAAATCACCACTGAAATGAAGCTGCAAAACAAGCAAAGTATACATTTTGTTATTATATGAGGCAACCAGTTCTCTTTATGAATCTCCTGTAACTGTATGAGATTTTCCAGTTGCTTTTTTTTTTCTTTCTCAAAAGTCTTCTGCATGAGACAAGACCACCCTGTAATGATGTGTAAAGCTTTTGTATTATGTGCCAATGACTTAGAACAGAACTTACTATCCCAAACTAACTTCTACAGTGGGAGTTTTTATAATCCTCACAGATGTGAAGGTGGAGCACTGGTGATAGATCTGAGTAAAGCTTTCTATTGTTAGAGTTGTTTGAACAGTTAAGCTGAATAGACTGTCCCCCAAAGAGGTTGGTCCCTTCTGCAACTGAGAACTGAGGTTACAGAATTTTTTCTTTCACACAGTATGCAGCAAATCTTATTCATGAGTAGAATAGTAGAGCTCATAACAGAGAGTACTAGTGCTGGTACAGCAGTGATGAACTGAAGAGGTACATTAGGCAAGATTTGCAGGAAAAAAGCCAAATAATTTTGTAAGATCAAAGTGATGGAATAAGAGGAAGGAAAAATAAAATTGATTCAAGATATCAGAACATTCAGAACCCTTATTACTGATTGTTATTCAGTTTAAAAAATAGCTTTGAAACTCAAACTCTTTGTGAATTTGTGTTGAATTGGGATTAAAAGTTTTGACCAAAAAGCCAGAAACATGAGGCATTGGCATCAACAGCAAGCTGGGAAGATGTCATTGCCCACACCCTTCTTTGTTCCCTGATGGTGGTGCTGTGGGACATGTGGCCATGACTGACAGCTTGGGTCAGAGCAGGGAAAGGAACAAACACCTCATGCTTTCTAGGTGTCCTACCCCCCTGAGCATGAGTATTCAGAAGGAAAGATTGGAGAGCAACCTGATTCCAGAAGAACAAGAGCAAAGATGTTTTCCTGGTGGAGAAGTTTAAATTCCAGATCTAGTCAATCAGAATTGGGATTAAACTCCATTTTGAATTGTTTGGACTGCAGGATAGCCAGGGGAGTAAGAAACACCAGCTCTATTCCCTGTCCCTCCTTTTTTTCCATGATATCATGTTTTTGTTAAAAACTCTTTCACCAAAATCTTCTTCTCCCCTTGCAAGTGAAATTTCTGGAAAATTCTGATTTTGGGGCTGATTCAAAATGGCTGGATAGATTTTGGGAGAGCTCTAGCCTTTGTTTTCACATCTCCTGCACAGTTATTTGAGATGACCAAGAAGGATCAAAGGATCATGCAGAGTCATGCCTAAAGAATTATTTATGCTTCTGAGTTCTCAGGTCTTATATCAAAATGAAAATACAATGAAAAAATGCTTGTTAGACATTTTCCCACCATGTCTTTGAAATGTATTTGTTACATACCTATCTTCTGCAGATTATCTTTGTGATTGTGCCTATTTGCTACTTCACACTCATTCCAACTTTGCATTCACACTTTTTAAGTTATCTTGAGTCCTTTCCTTCAGTAGTGGTACAGTTTTGGCTTTCCTCCCATTCACAGTCAGCTTGTGCTAATAATAATCTGTGAATCTCAGCTGATTTTGACCAAAGGCCAATGCTCCTCTTGGGATTTTTTTTCCTGTACTCATCATATTCATGCACTGATGTTTTCTGCCATTCTAGTTTCTCATTGTCAGTGGGTAAGTAGATAAACATTATTTCCTCCCAACCATGCTAGGGAACTTGGCTTTAGAGACAACTGCCAAAAATAGAAGTTGTGTCCTTCATGGTTATGCTGAGCAGTTGTTGATAGTTCATGTCAAACTGAACTCCTAGATGCAATACTTTACGCAGTTGTTAATGCTGTTACCTAGAGAAGATTATAAACTCTTGCCATACTCTCTGTTACAAATGGGATTTGCTATTGCAGCACTCGTGTCTTAGTATTATTTCTTAATATAGGGTTATTTGGCAAATATTCCACATTTAAACACCTTTAACCCCAACTCCTTGTGAGGTGGGAGTTCCGAGGTTTCTTTTATTCTGTCTGTAAATCTTATGCCCCATTGAGGAATTGTGAGTTGCCCTTGCAAGTCAAACAGAATCATAGAATATCTTGGGTTGGAAAGGACCTTGAACATCCTCTATGAAGGCTGCTCTGAAAGCAGTGCCTTCTGTTTTATTAAGCTGGCCCACAACATCAGAGGGCCAATGGTGCTGATTAACCTGGTGTATTTTGTAATATCACATTTGTTTTCTGCAAGTCATCTGTGTATATAACAGTAACATTTGAGTGAACTAAGCGCTAAAAAGTGTTGCACAGGACTTGTGTAGGTCTGCCAAGATAAACGTGTCTGTGATGGTGGTGCTGGGGGAGCTGCAGAGGCTCCAAGAGGCACATGGAGCAGTACCACCAGGATTGTGAACAGGATGACCATGCAGAGTGCAGGCACTGGAACTCTGACCCAGGGATTATCTTCTTTCAGCACAGACTTTGTTTAATGTTCACAAAGGACTTTTAAAACTTTCTTATTTTTAACAGTCTTGAATGTGTCAGAACTGAAGGACTGGGTTAACCTACTGTAAACTCCAATGTCTTTCAAGCAAAATCTTTGCATTATCCTGGCATGCCCAAGCTTTCTCTGGAGATGTCATAATTGTCTGCTGATGTTTTTCAAAGATGTGAAACTTCAGTGAGAAAGAAACTAGCTTTCTCTGCTTTGAGATGTACTTGTCTAATTGAAGGTAATGTTAGGTGCAAGGAGGGTTTTGTAATTAAGACACTAACTTGAGATTTGGGTTATATTAATCCTTTCCAAGACTGCCCTGCTAACTTAGTGGACCACAGTGATGCCATATTGTCTGGCTCTGCCTGTTCTTTGTCTGAAAAATGGGGTACAAAACAAAAGGGGTAGTAATGTTTTTTCTTCTGTCAGATTAGTGTAACTCATTTGACTTGTAGTGAACTTTGTTATGTAAACATATTACACTAAGCACTTTCTTAACAGCTCTAAGTATTGAAATCATGCTTCCTCCTGAAAGCTGAGTGAGGGAGTGCCAAATGGGAGCACTGAACTGCTCTAAGCTTCTGCCTACAGTAATAAAAATGAAGAAACTCAAAACATTTTTCCTGTGAAAGTCTTTGCTCATAGCGGCTATATTGCAGTAGATGAATCCAAAGCACAAAAGGACTCACCCATATGCTGTGTAGTGATAAGTATCTGAAGTCTAAATTTGGATACTGTATAATCTGTCCCTGTGGAGGAGAGTGGGAGTTATGTGAACACAGTGAAAGCTGTGAATTTGATCCAGACTTTTGTCCTATAGCAATTTTATACAGTAATTTATATAGTAGTTTTCCCTTAAAACATATTCATTTGTACAGTTTGTGAGTACAGTTTGTGTACTCTTTGTGAATACACATGCATTTTACAGTGTCTGCTGTATAGTTTGTGAAGACTGTATGTTTGCAAACTAATTTTCAGAACACTTATTTTCTACAGCAGACTGACATTTTTAATATGGAGAACATATTTAATTGACACCGTTCAGTCCTTACTCATTTCTTTGCTCTTATCTCGACAGAATAGGATATGGGAATATTCTGATAATATTGTAGGATATGTTTAGTAGTTTTTTAGACAGCTGAGTAGTTTGTTCAGTTAATGCAAAATGGTACTGAGAGGCGAATGAAGAGAATGCCAGGATAAATAAAGCAAAATTTAAATTTGTTCTTTAGCTCTTTCTAAAATAGGACGCAGGCTGCTTTGTTTCGCTTTTAGTCATCTGCTGTGGCTACTATGCGCAAATAATTCTGCATGAACAGAGGCCTACGTGATGCATTTTTAATAGTAGCAATGGTCTATTATCTTGTAAGTTGATTGCTTTTTTAAAAATGTAAATTTTAGAACAAATATCTTAAAACAATAAATGTAAAATTAGTTGCCAGATGTACTTGTTCTATTTATCGTACATTTTTCTTATATTTAGCGGTGGTTCCTCTATTAATCTATGTTTCAAACATTAAATGCCTTCCTCATGGCAGCTGTCTATTCACTTGTACTATAGCTACTGGCATGTTAAGTTCAAAGTGGAATGTCATGGAGAATGCAGATAATATATTTAGTTCCTGTCACCAGACAGCACAAGGCACCAGTGCGTCTCGTTCTCAGAGGGGGGTGCCAGCTACTTGCACTGCGATGTTCCCCTTCAATTAATATAATTTGTTTGTTTTTTTTTCAAGGAAGCATTAGTCGGGACTATCAGCATGATTTTTCTTACTGTCTTGGTAGTTAAGCGTACCTAAAATAAATGTTTTAAACAAAATATTTTTTAAAGCAATGTCAGAGAGGACATTTAGAAGAATATACGTTTGGTTTTCTAATGCTCTGATATGTGCAGTCTTTATGCATGCCAAAAAAATAAGTTGTGGCTGGAGTGGATAGAGAAGGACTCTGGGTTTGAATGATCAGAAGCAAGCCCTCTGAAAACAAATTATAGGAGCTTATAGAAGAGAAAACTTTCCCAAGAGCATAGTGCAAGGCTTAATCCATATTTCTAGAAAATTGCAGCTGTCAGGGTTTCTTTTATTACCCTGGCAAAATGCTGTGTCAGGTGTTATGAAGAAGTTTGGCCATGCATTTAGAAAATTAATAGCTTCCTTACATCAGATGTGTTATATAGAAACGTCTGGTTGTGTAGCCAGTTGTCATAGTTTGATGTTCCCATTGAAAGTTATTTCTTTTACTGTATGATTTATGACCAGTAATTGAGCTAAGAAGAAAGAGTTGTTTTGTTGGGGCAGTGATCTTCATGCACATAAAAAATGTTTACAGGATGGGACCAACATTTGCTATGTCAGTCTTGTTATATATAGTGGAAGTACTCCTGATAGTGGTTTCCATTCAGTCACAGTAAATTCTAGTGCAGAACAATAAAGAATTCCCCATTTACCGCAAAAGAAAAACAAACGGTATTGACATTCACAGTGCAATTGCCAGGTAATGGCACGAACCGATGGTTGAACACCAGGTGAGAAGGTATGGCTAACCCAGGGAGGTCAGGTGCAAGCAGTGCACCTCCTCATCTTTATTTAAGTGTTAGCAGGGAAGAGAGGAGTAGAGATTGCGCTTCTCTTGAGTCGTCGCTGGTTGTTGGAAATTTTCCTTCTTTGTTACCTACCATTCCTCCATAGTGCCTGTATCCCATTAGAAGGCCTTCTTTAGCCATGCAACATTTGTTCGAATCACCAATTAAGTGAGTTTGATTTTTCAAAAGAGCAGAATGACAGCCTGTGGAAATACCTTACACTGTTGCCTTCAGTTCCAATAACTTTCACCTTTTCTCAGCCTTTCTAGTGTTTTCAACTAGCCGTAGATGACTACTGGCATGAACAACTTCAACATCAGATTTTATGGAGTTAGTTTCTTCATTTTGTGATACATTTAGCATACCAAACACTGATGCTGTTCTTGCACTTAAGAAGTAGGGAAGAGAATGCAGACGCTCTCTGAAAGTGACTGAAGCAGTCTCTCACGTTAGGGGAAAAAAAATTTAAAAAAAAAAAAAAAAAGTGCATTATTATTGTTACCTTTCAAAGCAGAGGCAAGCATGCTTATTGCATGGATGTTTCCTTCCAGTCAGATGCTGTTTTTTTTCAGGTAATATTGGCTGGAAGGGATCTCTGAAGTAAATCCACTCTGCCAAGAGTGAGTCCAGCTATGCCAGGTTGATTATGGCTGCATCTGGTAAGGTTAGAAAATCTGTAAGGATGGAGTTCCTACAACCTGTATGGGAAACCTATACTAGTGTTTAGCTACTCATACGGAAATCATTTTTTTTCTTATGGAAAAAAAAAAAAAAAAATTATTTTCTTAATGGAAATCTCCCACAAAGAACCTGATGTTTGTTGCCTCTTGTCCCATTGTTGCACACCTCTAACAAAAGTCAAAATTCATCTCCTTATTTTCCATCTAACTAGTTGTAAACAGTAATACAATTTTCTATTAACCTTCTCCAGAGTGATCAAATCCAACTCCCTCAGCCTCTTCTCATATGGTATATTCCTTCTAATCTTCTCAGTAGCCTTCTGTTGGCCTCACTCCAGTATGACCATGCCTTTATTATAATGGAAATTCCAAAACTGAATGCAAAGCTCAAATAGAGGGGAAAATGCAAAGACCAAATAGAGAGGAAAAAAACAAAGGAGGTCGTACCCTCTGGTCTGCTGTCTGCACTTTTATCAATGCTGTCTTATATCCTTTTGTCCCTATTTGTTACTGCTAGCTCGTGTCAAATTCTATACCATCTTTTTCTGTACTTTTATCCAGTCTGCTCCTGACCTGAGACTTGGCTTTATTGTTTCTTGAACTTTATGAGGTTCTCTAGGCCTATTTCTCCAGGCTATCAGTAGGATTGTTATTACACTGTGTATGGCTAAGAGGGAATAGCATGTTGTATATGGCAATACCTCTGTTTCTGTCACTGTGTTAATTTCCTTACACACCAATGGCATGTTAGACCCCAACATCAATTAATATTTGTAATAAATCAATAATTCACTATAAAACAATAATTCACAAGGCCACTGAAATTAAAACCAGTAGAGTAAATAGATATTAAGCTTGCTCTCCCTGTGTGTCTGGAGTGATGCATGTATGATTTATCCTCATTAAATATGAAGCTGAATCCAAATGCATGTTTGTTTGTTTTTTTTACAGAGCCAACATAGGGTGGAAAGCTTGAAGTTTTGCAAATAAGTGGGACCTTACATAATTTTTAATTTAGTGATTGAGGCAGGAGGCATTTTAAAACCTTTGAATATAATTGATTTCAGTTTTTCAGAGAAATCGGTTTGTTTGTTTAGTGTCAACTGATGAGGAAAACATATCACCGAATAGTCCTGATGACAAGAAGGGAGAAAACAGTGGACTTTGTGTTTTAATTATTGCTGCTGAATTATTAAATCAAAATGAAAATTATGGAAAATGTCCATATTCATTGTTTAATGTGCTGGTGTACTAGCTAGCTTTTCCAAAGCTGCATTTGAACTGGAAGAACGCTCCTTATGGCAGCTTCATCTCTGCCATGCTGCTGGATTTGAAACAAACTCTTGTGTCAAGATGAGGGAACCATTTTTTTCGTAGCTATTTCTATCCATAAACTTCAAAGGAAATTGCTTTATATAAGTGGGCATTTGCCTAGAAGTTGGCAAAATTTAAAGCTGTCTGAAGACCCATTTAGGTGAAAAAATAATTCAAACAATAAAACATGAATGCAGATTGTGGATATAAACTGTGGCTTGAAAGAGGAAATTGTGTTTTTATTTCTTTACAGAAGAATGCAGAGTAATTATTACATCTTAGATGATCGTTGTTTCTGCACAGTGTTTATTTCATTTGCACAGCCTTTGACTTCTGAGATCCTGATAGAATTTTATCAATTCCTGGGGGAAGCTCCTGCTTTCCAAAGAGCGGTAATTTCTACGTCATTTTATCTAATTGATACTGTTTATGCCCATACAGTGTACAAAACAGTAGACCATTTTTGTGGCAACTTTTAAAAGCTGAAGATAGGTTACAAAATTTGATAACCACAAAAACTATTTAATGCAGCTAAACTCCAGGGCCTGAACATTTTCCATTATGCAGCGCAGAAAACAAATTCAAGATCTACAATGTTAAAAAAATAAAAATAAAAATGCTTTTCCATTCTTCCTAGGATGCTTACAATTCTGAGATTATTTTGGAGATTTTTTTTAATAACTATGCCAGATTTTTTTAAATAACTATAATGACTATAAGAGAATAACTATTCTCTTCAGAGAAAGACAGTAAACACCAAATGAATAAATTTGCTGCTAAGTTGACAGTGTAATAACTCTTTGGTAGTGGTGAGGAATCTTTTTACATGAGGTAAGGTATAATCATGAATACAGTGCTGGATTCATGATTGAGATGTGAAGAAGCTAAACTGTTGAAGAGATTGAGTTATATAAATATGAGTGTTAAAATGTTAGCAGTTCCTTTGCCTCTTGCACCTTGGCCATTTTTATGTTATTGAATGCTGGAGGCAACATGCTTAATTTACAAATTGCTAGGGAGACTTGAAGAACAATTACCAAAAACTAGTCTAAATTCTGTAATCCCTTCCTACTTGCATGAGTAAACTACTGCCCTGGTGACCTCAAGTCTGGAGACAGTATTAACACAAAATTCTCCTCTATACTACTAAATTATGAAATCTTAGTCTTATAACATAGCTTGCATTACCTAGGGTTTAAACCAGAGTCATCACAGATGCTTCCCTTCAGGTCCTACGTTTGTTGAACCTAGGACACAGGGTGTTAAACATCAAAATAACTTTTCCTTATTTTCTAAAACATGCATGAAATAATAAAATAGTTCAGAAAGGACTTGAAGTTTCTTCTCTGCATAATCCTTTAGCAGTAGGAGGTAGGCTTTCTCAGTGGTTTCTGAAATAGTCAAGGTTGTTGAAACTGTTGAGCAACTCTAAGACCTTAATAAAGGGTACTTTTTTAGAGACTGCTTACGATATAAGGGAGTGTTACTGAGTTTTTTTATTAAATAATTTTAAGTTAATAGTATTTTTGCATCCCTTATAGCTGTGAGTTTTATTAATGAGATTTGTACAAGTATTCAAAAACGTACAAGAAAAGCGTAGTTGAATGGTAGAGCAGTTGTTTTCAGCCATGAGGCTACCACTGATTTTAGGCTTTTCATACCAGTGACTTGTCTTTTTCTGTACAACACACTCAATTAGTGGGCATGGTGGGGATGGGTTGATGGTTGGACTTGGTGATCTTGGTGGTATTTTCCAACCTTACTGATTTTATGGTTCTATGTATTGTGTAAATACACATATAAATAAGTTATATATGTATTAAATGAACCAAGAAGATGTAGAAATCTTTATAATAGTACTGAAAGTATAACTATCATCTGTTGTGAATGGATCTCGTTTACATTCTTGAAAACTGATCTATTAAAGGAAATTTTGTTCTAAATGCTAATTAAAATTTATAAATGTTTATACAGAATCATTTGCTTTCATTCCTTCTGTATTTATCTTCTAGTCTTTGTGGGAACAAAGTATTACAATAACTGAAAATCTCAAAAGTCTTGATTTAGCAATTGCATCTCCCTGAAGGTTACTAGTAAGAGGGAAATTTATACTTTTCAAGGTGTCTGACTGACACTTCTGAAACAGAGCCAAGGTAATGATTAAGCAAGTCGTTCATCATGCTGTTTGCTTTTCCATTGTTGGTTGATTTGTGGTTGTGAGCTTTAATTTTTACAGGAAAGATCTGCCTATGAACCAAGTGGAACATTTCAGTCATACTATAGTTAGCCTTACCACAAATAGTGCTTTTGCAGTCTTTCTGTTTCTACATTTATGAATTATTATTAGTTTGTTGTAACACTAGCAACGTATAAATACTTCACTGTAGTGTCTAGCGTTGCAGATGATGTATTCCTAGGTGAATGACAAAATATGTAATTACTTGTAGTGATTGCTAACACAAATATCTTGGGAGAAATTGTGATTACATTTGAATCAGCAAGAGGATTTCCAGTGATTTCAGAGGGACCGTGCTCACAATTTTTTGCAATTATTATCTTTGTCTTACTTGAAATGATTTAATGACCCAAATGCCTTCTTTTTCTTTTTAACTGCCAGAATCCCACTAGCCTGCCAGTTTCTGTCAGTTGATAGACTTTTGAATGGTAAATTTTATGAAGTTCAGTTTTCAGTTGCTGTCTCCTGTGTGGATTTTCTGGTATCTAAAAATCTGATTGAGGTTATGAAGTAGCCTCTCCTTTTATGGAGAAGAGCTAATCAGGATCTCCTACCAGCTGGGCATCTCTTTCCCCTAGTGCTGTAGAAGCAGCCCTCTGTCTACCGAGCAAAGAATGAGAGACGCATGGCCTACAGTGAAATGCTTGTTCTTCTTACGTGAAATTGTATTTTTGTTTGCCATTGAATTTAAAAAAAAAAAAGCAAGCAATGTTCTCAAATGTAAATGTAAATGTAAATGTAAAATACAAATAATGGGAAAATACAAATAATTGTATAAATCCTTCAACTTCGTCCTGTACTAAAATACACTTTCTAGTAAAAGAAGTCTTTTAGCACTCTGTTGGCTCATTTTAAAAAACAGACTACACTCTAGAATAGGATTTCAGATCTTTTAGAGAGTTTGGTTATAAAACATCTCAGGGAAATATAGGTGTTTATTTAAGATGCTGAAAGAAGTGAGATGAGGAGCATGAAGAAGCTTAACAGGGAGGTGTAGCCTCCTCTATTTGACGTTTTTGTCCTGATGTTTTAGTAGGAATACACGTAATTCTCTAACAGGTACCATATTATCCCTCAGAAGTGAATTATTTATGTAATAGCTGTTCTTAGTAGTAGATGACACTTCTTGGTGTTTAATGGCTGTAAAGAGACTAAGAGCAAGAGGACTTACAATAATAATTAAAAAATCAAATCAAGAAAACCCCAAAATTACAGCAACCAATGGTATCTAGCTGATGCAAAAATGATGAGGGGTAAATTTGAATATGTCTTTTAATATTTATTTCCCTTTTTCTTATCTTAAACAGTGCTAGTAGGCCAACAGACTTTTAAAAGTCATCTGCAGCTACCGGTAGCTCTCTAATAATTAGAAGTAATCATACCTCATCTAGAGATTTGTGGGTCATATTCTCACTTACCGTATTTCATGTTTCATCACATACATCCCTGGAAAGGAGTATAAAACATTATTGATTTTATTTGATAGGGTTTTATGTTCCTTTAAATACAGTTAATGTGTATGTAAATGACAATGCAAAGTGCAGGCAGGGTATTTGGAGGAATGTACCAAAACAATTGTTATAACCATCCTTTTTCAAATGAGCTAGAGGGGACAGGCTGACTGTCTTGAGGACCAGAAAAAGTTGGACTAGTCAAGACATGGAAATGTGGAGGGATCAGCAACCTAATTAAGGAACAAGAATTCTTCTAGTGTTGACACCTAAAGTTCAAATGTTCTTTTTATAAGGGAAGCTTGCCCGCTTGGCTTTACACAAATATTGAAACAGCGCTGAACGAGGCAAGTTTTTTCAGCATCTGGTCTGCAGCACCACGAGACAGTAGCTAAATCTTTGCTATGCAAGGCCTCCATGTCAATCTTGAGCTTAAACATAGTAGCCAGCGTAAAAGGATGCTTATTAGGGGAGACAAATAATTCATGTCTTGAGATAAGCTCCTAGCGTTGACTGCATTCCTTTTGCAAGTTACTGTAAAATGACTACTGTGTTTTCTTCCTAGCTATATTCCTTTCAGGAAGAGACTCTGCATGCCTGCTAAAGTCATTTGTAGCCTTTTCCTCCATATAAATGAATGTCAAGGTTGAATAAGATAACTAATGAGTTGGACTACCTCATACTTGAACACCAGAAGAAAGGTAGCTCTAAGTTTCCTTCTTTAATCCTTGGTGGGTTGCTCCAATTCTCATAGCTTTTTCTCCTGACAGACTTATTTCTGTGTGTTTCTGGAACAAAATACCTTATCTAGGGCTTATCCAAATCCCATCTACTTCATTACCACATTTACCTTGGGACAAAAGCCTATGTAAAATATGAAAACAATTGTTTCCAACTCTTCTAAGTCTTTACATTTTTATAACTAGATATGTTAGTGTCAGAAGTGTAACTAATAAAATAAGAGCTTTCAGAATCACACCAGTAAGTTTGCTGTACCCTATAGCACATGTTTTGAAAAGGAAATGACTGAATAAATTAAAACATTGGAAGACAATCTCAGTTACATAATAGTTATGTGTATTAAATCATTCAAAAGAAGTTGCAGCTGAACTAACACTCTGCAAAAATGAACTCTCTGTGGTAGACTCTTCCTTCACTGAACTTATTTAAAGTGTAACAGAGAGGAGTGAATGGTTTGACAAAATGGAACATTGCTGGCATGGAAGAGATACTTTTGGTTATTCCTTCCAGAGGAGATGATGATTCAGTTACATGCAAGGGAGAAGCAATTAACTGTATCTTTTAGTTTAAATCTGATGCTTATTTGCGATGATGTTTAACCCAGAACTAATTCTGTCTCTCTTATCTAAATGCTTGTCTATAAAAGGAAGGAAGCATGAGCTATTCTTAGTGAAGACATTGTGGATGCTACTAGAAATTGTAGTCTGCATGAAGATTGGATCTAAATGTTTTCCCCATGAACAGTCGTATAAGCGCCTCATTGATCAGTTTTCTCTCAAAATGTTCGATTTTATTTTCAATTCAAGTACATGACGTAACTACAGGCCAGCTAAAATTAAGTCAGTAGCCTAATATACAATCTTCTACAGGAGGCCCCTTACAGACTAACCAGCATTTTGAATTCAGATCTTACTGTGCTACCTTAATTAGCAGCCAGTGGGTTGGAACACATAATTTCATTTTATGATGTGCTGAAAATAGTACATATTCAGTATATATTCATACCAGACTGCTACAGCACACAGTCTTAAAAGGGTATTTTATAGGTTGCCTGTATTAAAGATTTTAAAGAACAGATTATCTGCTATAGGTATGTCTAGAAATATTTGTGATCTCTCATTGGGGTGCTTTTTTGACTTCTTAAATATCTGAATTTGAAAATTACTTTGCTGTATATCTGACCAAAGTACTGTGGATATTGCACTGAGAAACAACTGTTTTTCTTCTTCTTAAAGATTACTTGCCAGAGCTACCTTCTAGTGATATTCCTGTTGTGGTTGCTGCAAGAGCAGTTTTTACTCTGATAGAGAAAGAAACAGATGTAGCATGTGAATATATGGGACTGGTTCTAAAAACATTAAAGTTTCATTCTTGCACCTCAGATTGATCAGTTCAAGATAATTGTCCATTTGTGCAGAAAGAGTGAACTCATCAAGATGCATGCAGTCGGTCATGTAAATTGGTGATATATAAAACTTCTGCTACGAAACAAAGCAAAATCAAATTAACAGTGCCCTATATTTACTTTTTTCAGAAGGAAAGTACATAAAAATTAATATTAATTGATAGGGCTACATTACATTTTCTGGCATGCTTTCTAAGCATGATTCAAGATTTAAATAAAAACCAGGGTCTTGTGCTGAGATCTCAAGGGAAGAACTTGACAGGTTCACTTCACTCCACAGGGATTCAGATTTTAGAACAGAGGTAACCAAACTTCTTCATTATAGAAGCCCCATCCTAAAATCCTTGCCAATAGAAAGTTGTGTTCATTGCATGTTTCAGAAAGTCAAGGAAGGAGCGTGATTTCCAAATGAATGGTGTAAGACTCCCAGCTGCTTAGTGGTGCTAACTAAAAGACATCAGCTTCTGCAGGCTAAAGCTTGGTGGCAAAGCGTATCACCTGGCAGCCCAATTAAAAACCTTGCTGCTGGGCTTTCTATTTAGCTTCACTGTAGGGAAATCCTTTTGAACTATTCTGAACATCCACTTATGCCTTCCATCACATTTTTGGCCAGCAATATCTGATTGCTTTAAGAATCTGAATCAGTTTAAGCATTAACCTCCGGAGTAAATGCTCTCATTATAATCAGTGCAGCTACCAACATGCTCACTGTATGGTTCTTGATTTAGGGCCCTCCATTAATAGATGAATAGAAGAGACTCTAGTGGTTCCATATGTCCACTCTTCCTTCATTTATTGAAAGGTGCTGAACCAGCCACAGTTCAGACCAAGCTGCTTTACAGCATATTATTATAATTTGTTGGAGATAGGAATGTACAGAGTGCAGTGTGGTATGACGCAAAGCCTTGTTCATTTAGAAAAGCATGCTCCATGTAATGCCGGAGTGAAAACGTCTATTTTATTTGAAACTCCTGGTATCCTCTTTTCAAGGATCACAGCTTATTTCTTTTACTAATTTTCTGAGAGCTTAATCTATTAAAACCATTGCTTGAAGGTTAGAGTTGTTATTTTTAGAGCTGTGGAAGAGTGTTTTCCAGAGGATTTTGTCAGGAGTGGGACTTTATAGAAATCCAAGGAAGATAAAGTCTATACTGATATGGTAGTCTAAATGGTAATATTAAAACTGATAGAAGACAACTCCTAATCTTGTTAACAATAGTTGTTTTACCATTTATCTAAAAAGTATCTTTCTTAAATACACGTATTTGAGGCCTGTTTGAAACTAATTTTCACTAAAATATGAACAAGAATAAAATTAGACTTTTAAAACTTTTAATGGACTTTTTCTTTCCTAATAACATTTTTTACTGCATTACATATCACCATAATATTCTAAATATGCTGGCTATGAACTGTAACATTAATACAGACATAAATGAGAGAGAACTTACTTCAGTGGATCGTTTCAACTACCGCCACTCTGAAGCAGGACTGAACTTAGAGTCGTAGAGCCCTTAGAATGGAAGGGACCTGTAAAGGCTATCAAGTCCAACTCCCCTGCAATGAACAAGGACATCACAGCCAGATCAGGTTGCCCAGGGCCTGATCCAGCCTCGCCTTGAGAGTTTCTAGGGATGGGACGTAAACTACATCACTGGGCAACCAGGTCCAGTACCTCACCACTCTCACTGTTTCTCCCTGTATCCAACCTAAAACTCTTTGAGCTTGAAGCCATTTCCCCTTGTTCTATCAAACATTACCTTTTATCAGTGGATGCTTATCTAATATGCACTTTGAAACCTATAATACTGGAGTTTATGCCATTCCCAGTTCCCACAGTAGTTTACTGTCTTCTTTGTGATAGACTTTTAGGAACTGGCAGGGATTTTCCTACCTCTTCCCAGTTTTTTCCTCTCTATGTTTTCCAGACTCAATCATTGCTGATAACCTGAACTTGATTGTCTTTCTCACTCTTTTCGTGGTTCTTCTCTTGTCTCACATTTTCATTGGCGTGTGTTACTTAACACAGGCTGGGGCTGTATTGAAGTGGAGGTGAGCAGAAGGATATCACTTAGATGCTGCTCTTTTTCACACATTATTTATACTAAATTTGTGATCTGCTCCAAACTTGTTTCTCCAGAAATGCTGCCCATGCAGTATTTTCTTTATTGTCTCTGCCCAGCCATCTCTTTAGACGTTTCAGTTGTTTTACATATTATACCACAGCAGAGATGCTAAGTCAATGCTTGAAGCAGTGATTAAGCACCTGGTGGGAAAGTAGGACCCACCCAGGGGAGTTCAGGTGCATGCAATGTACCTGAGTGACTGAAAGGGGTAGAGCCAGGACCCATCGCTTCCCAGACCTCATTTAAGGATTGGCAGTGGAGGTAAGAGAGTTTTGCTGGAGATGTCTGTGGACCTGAGGCTTTTCAAGGGTAAGCAGATTTTTGACTTTGTTTTTGTGTCCCTGGCTGCCTTATGCTTACTTGTTACAGCTTAGGGTTTTGCTACCCTGCCGTTATTGCTTTCCATCCTGTTATTGCATTACATATACATAGATAACTCTAGTTTATTATAATTAAAAGGAGCAAAAAAACAGACTGTTTTCTGACCTGGTAGTGAAGGAAATCCAAATTGCTTCGCAGTGTGTGTCTTTAATTCCATCTTTTTCTTTCATTTCACTTAACTTTGTTTTTTTAACCTTGCTGATCTTGAACTGAATGTTGTCGTTTTTGAAGTAAGCACTGAATTTACAGGTATACCCCAACAGAGTTAAATTACTTAAATACCTACATATTTTTGGTTTTTGGTCCTGTAATTATAATGTTATCAATTTATTTTTAATCTTTACTTGAACTCTTAGAGAAACACTTGTATTTGTCAATAAATTCTGTAAATTAATTACTATTCTCGTGCCAGATGTGAACTATTGGTTTTGATGATTTTCCAAAGCATTGCTTTTTTTGTACTGTTTTCCTCTGGATGTACAATTTCAGGTAACTAATGTGGCTGAATTTGAGGAACGTGCTTGCTGTGCATGCGTTATACATGTGTTTACATCTTGTAGGTACCAAGTCTTTATTTTGAGGCCTTCAGGGAAGCAACTTAGCCTGCTTTCTTCCCTGGAGAGTGCCTAATGTGTGATGGTAACAGTAAGCAATAGTAAGGACAGCTATATTTGGTTATTCCATCGTACTGCTGTCCACAGAGGAAAACTAGGTTCTTTCAAATTTTCACGTGCCTGCAGTTTTCTTTAGCAAATACTTCTGTAGTCCGATGACCTTTCCTTCATTAGTATGAATTTCCCTTCAAGGCAGACATTTTTCAATCAACAGTAATTTGAATATAATTTATCAAGAGAAAAGGAAAGCAAAATAATTGTATTTAAAGATTTCCCTTTGTTTTATGTGTCATTAGCAGTTCTGACTAATTAGATTTTCACAATCTCATCAGGCGCTTTTAGAAAATCTCTATGAACTCATCTAGAGGATGCATTTATTCCTAAGTGTCCTGTATTGCATTACAGGACAGTAACGAGTCACTGACTGCTACAGATGTTTATGTGAAATGCAATTAACACTCTGCCAATTTAGTTTTTATAGGGACACAATCAATTTTTATTCATTTTAAAGCTAGAATGCTTTCTTTTATTGTGCTCTGCCTCTCTGCTGATTATAGAGCTTAAACAAATTATTCTTCTGTTTGTAGTAAATTGCAGTGTTTATGCAGACAGGGCTGTGGCATATTACACAGATTACATGTAGCATAAAAATGAAATATTTGCATTTGTAAAATATCTAAGAACTAAAGTCTCAGTAAAAACATGTCATGAAATTTGGCAATCTATAAGGTAACACTTTGAAAAGTGAGTGATGGGGTTTATAGAGGTTTGTTTAATCATGAGCATGATTTTGTGATGTGCTCAGTGTCCATGGCTGCTGTAGTTTTGCTAGAGGCACAGAAAATTCAGCCAGTTTGGTGTTGTCTTTAACAATAGTATTTTCTTGGATACTTGACTTAGGTAAGGTAACTACAGTGAAAAATGCTGTATGATTATATGCTAATCTTTACTATGTGAAGAGATCCTAAGTGATTCAGCAAACAGTGTTGTAGGCAAGGGCTATCAAAAACTTGAAAGGAATGGAGTTTTCTGGATGGTTGTTGAGTAATATTTTTAGGATGCTTGAGGTGATGTCAGTTCAAGTAAACAGTAGTAAGAAACAAGCAAAACAAGACTGGGTGGCATGAATGTAAATTCCTATGAACAGCAGTGCTTAGAATAAACTACTTTCTCTGTTTAGCAATATTACTGATAACAACCTGGGGAAAAAATGAGGCTGTCTATAAATATCCAAAGGGAAGTGGGAGGCAAACAAATGAGGCCAGGCTCTTCTATGGTGCATAGCAATAGGACAAGAAGTAATAGCCTAAAACCTGAATATACGAAGTTCAGTATTAACATGTGGTATAACTTCATGGTGAGGAGCACTGGAACAGGTTGTCCATACAGGTTGAATCCCTTCCTGTGGAGATGTTCAAGACCTATCTGGACACCTGCTTATGCTATGTATTGCCTGTAACATTTTCTAACACTTTCTACCTGCTATGTGTTTGTTTTCTTTCCTTAGCTGTTGTGCTAAGCATTTATGTGCTTTAGTAGCATTGGCTTATCAAATAATTGCTCCCTGTCTGTCCTTAGTGTATATCACTGTCACCAGACTGGCCAGAACTCATGAATGGGAGTCGCATCAGCCATATGCTGCTGGGGATGGCTGTGGCTGACCACCAGACTGTTCTCCTGGGTATTCCCTATTCTTTGTTCTCCAGGATCTCAGCACTGTGGTTCTGATGTTTCTTCCTGAGTGGGTCCTCCTGGTTGCATTTCTTTCTCCTGCTCAGCTCATGTTCATTCATAGGGCCTTTCCACCTCTCTTTCTGGATACAGTGCAGAGAATGATTAAGATAACAACAGATCTTTATTAAAAAAAAAAAAAAAAGTAAAAACCCAGATCTTAATTTCAGGCAGCAACCCACTCAGTGTTCCCTAAAGCATACCAGGAGTGAACAGAATCATCCATAGGATTGACTTGTTAAAATGTGATCTGTTGTCAAGATTTCCGCAAGCTGTGGTTTACTGAGTTTCATTATTTTTTAACAAATCCAGCTCTGTTTTTTCAGATCTTTATTTGAGATTTACTGTGGAGTTTGCTTCCCTAGTAGCTAAAGAACATGTATATTTAAGTTTTCTATGCCTCTGCCAGCCAAGATGAAAAATAAGTTGAAAACCCATTTCTTCTGCAACTATTCTGTGACCCTTTTGCAGTCTGCGAGGCTACTAAGTGTTCTCATAGTCCAGATCAACCAGGCAGTGCTTGGATTATGGTTACTGGTTACTGGAACTGTCTTTGTATAACTTATGCAATTATTAAAATATTACTTTTAGTTTCAGAAAACAAACATAACAGTAAAAGCATGCATTCTAACAGTTTTTAATGCCTCCATTTACACTCTGTTACCTTTTGTCATTTTTTTTCTTGCATGTTTCAGAGTCATTACAGTCTAACTCCAGGTATATGAATGCTTAAAGGTAATCTTTTCTTTCTACTTGCCTGTCAAGTGCCATGGATGCTCATAGTTTTGTTACACGTACCAATGTTTATTTAAGCTGGATTTACTGAACACTGCTGATTTATTTTTTATCTGATCTAGTAAAGCATTGAGATGGAAACTAAAGAGACTAAATAGTGCTGTGCTTTAATTTGAACTGTGAATATAAGTAATGTAGAAAGCTTTGTGTAATTAAATAACTAGTAATTTAACTAGTAATTTTCCCGTAATTTAGTTATAAATATTAACTTCATTTGTAGTCTATATATATTCCAAAAAAACTGAAGGGGGCCTACAGGAGAGCTGGAGAGAAAATTTTTATGAGGACATGTAGTGACAGGACAAGGGGAAATGGCTTTAAACTGGAATAGGGTAGATTTAGCTATTAGGAAGAAATTCTTTACTGTGAGGACGGTAAGACACTGGAACAAGTTGCCCAGAGAGGCTGTGGATGCCCCCTCCCTGGAATGGAGGTTGGATGGGGCTCCGAGCAACATGGTGTAGAGGAAGGTGTCCCTGCCTGTAGCAGGGGGCTGGGACTAGATGATCTTAAAAGTCCCTTCCAACCCAAACCATTCTATGATTCTATAAAAATGCATCTAATAAGAGCGCCACAGAACAAATTTGAAGAATATGTGTATACATTGTGATGAACTCTTCCATTTTAAATTGAGCATGGATTTGGAGATAACCGTGTATTCAGGAAAAAAAAAAAAAAAACCACCAAGTTGGCCTCCCTGAAGACAGTAAGAAGACTTGATTCATTTCTTCAAATTTATTAGTGTTCAAGTGAAGCCTAGATGAATAATTGCAGACAATAAACACCCCTAGGAAGGATGAAAAAGCTGATCTATAGAAGCTGCTCTTACACTTTACACAGAAATTAGATGAGGCCCACGCTTGGTTTTCTTTTATGTTTCTCTTGCTGTTTTTCAGAGGAAATGGTACAATGACCATTTTTAGTAGTGTGCAGAAATTGCCATGATGTTAGGATAAAAACCATTGTGAAGCAGGGAAAAAATGCTGCGAATGACTAGTAAGGACACTTTAATGAACACTTGAATGTACCCTAAATGAAAAACAGATGTTCTGTGTTAACTTCAGTAGTAAGTCTTCAGATTGTGGAAGCAGTACCTTCATCGAGGATAAGAGAAGAATAACTCTTTCCCTCAGTGGCACCTATTTTTTTGTACATTTAATAGATATATCACTGTGAAGGTGTTTTTGTACCTTTCTGAACCTTTATGGTGTATTTAGCATCACTGAGAAATAACCTGTGGTGCCATAATTTTTTTAATTTGACTAATACAATTCTTTATTTAAGAAAGCTCTGCAATGCAATTTGCATAGTAAGTGATAAATACTTCTGCAAAATAACTACTGAAAAACTTTTAAAAAAAAAAAAAATCTATTTCCTATTTCTATTCAGTCTATTTCACTGCACCAGGAGGAATGCTGCAAATAAAGTGAGGCTCTAAATAGAATTTGATTTTTCCACATACTTTTGATTTAGTGGGTCGTAAATACCATTTTTTAGCTATCCATTCTCCAAGTTCTAGTGGGACTGCCTAGGTTTGGCAAATCAACTGCTGACAGGAAACCAAAAATTCCTGGAAGAATTAGGTGTGGTATTTATGTGCATATGAGTATCTGTATGAATATATGCCTAGACATACAGAGATATGTAGTATTGTGCATGAACTGTAGACATGAAAAGCATATTAGCTTGTGGAAGACCTACAGCAGCGAAGTCAGGTACTAGATGCTCCAGTTACCCCTGCAGTCCTCCTGCAGGTACAACTTTACAGACACTGCTGGGGTGAAACAACAGCAAATATTTGTTCAGACCTTAAGGAGAGGCATTATCACAGATGTTTGAAGAGCATCAAGTCTTTGAAGACAACAAGTTAGAAGCACCTAACCAATTTCCAAGTGAGTAATTCACACGATCAATTGCCTTTGCTGAATAAATCTTAGGTTCAGGTTGGAGGGGACCCTGAAGATCATCTAGTCCCAGACCATCTGCCATGGACAGGGCTACCACCCATCAGATCAGGCTGCTGAGGGCCCCTGGCCTTGAAAATCTCCAGAGATGGGGCATCTACAACCTCTGTGGGCAACCTATTCCAGTGCATCACCACTCTTGAGTAAAATATTTCTTCCTAACACCTAATCTGACTTTCCCTTATTTTAGTTTAAAGCCATTCCACTTCTCCTGTCACTACCAGACCATGTAAAAAGTCAGTCCCACTCCTGCTTGTAAGCCCCCTTAAATGTTCAGAAGTTATTTTGGGAAACTGTAACATTTTGTTTTAATGTTGATTTCTTCAGACTGTTAAATTTTTCTGCACTGTGTGATAAGCAGCCTGCTGAATCTTTGGTAATAGAAGGATTCACTGCTCTGCATTGGGAATGATACAGATATTTTCTTACATCACTTTTGCTGGGGGAAGTGGAACTAGAGGCAGGGACATGTCATGTTGGGCCAAGTTATCCATGCTTTGTCAATTGTTGGGCTGTGTCAATAGAAGGAGTGCTAGGTAACGAGGATAAGCTTTCTTGCCCCATCTGCTATTCCTGAACACAGATTTGGAATTATGTATGTTGTATTATTTTATGAATCACTATCTCAGATGAATCATTGTGACTTGCCATGTCAGTGCTCACTGAAAGGAATGTAATGTATTATGCTAAAATCTATGTAGAAAATATTTAATTTATGAATAATTAACTAAAATTTGTGGCAGTTTTCTTCTGTTTGTAATATATGGTACCCAAAGGTTTAGCAATGTACTTGCTCTGTAGTAAGTGGTGTGGTGGGTCTGAAAGACCAGGATGCTGTGGCTAATGCTAAGCAATATGCTATGGGTACAAGTTCTCTGAGCTGTGAGTTCTTCTCTAATTAGCACTCAGTTACTGAACCATTTATCTGTTAATAACTTAGGATGTTTGGCTTATAGGAAAATTCAGTTTAAAAGGCACCTCAGGAGGTCCCTAGTCCAACTTCTTGCTTTAAGCCAGCTGAGACCGGGTTGCTCAGGGCTTTATGTAGCCAAGTCTTGAAAATCTCCAAGGCTTTTACCTTCAAATGAAAAACGTTTTCTTCTTATTTGCTCTGAAAATCTTCTGTTTTAGCTTATGCCTATTGTTATCCGTTGCCCTGCCATGCCTCACTGCCATTTGGTTCTTGTCTTGATTATGTCTATATGAGTATTAGACATATATTATTAGTACACTTCAAGGCTGCTAGACTTGGTCAAATTTGTCAGATTTAGTGCATTGGCTGAGCCATAGTTTTTATGAGAACTGAAGCCATGTTTTTTCCTTTAAACGGCTCCCAGTAGCTCACTTTTTTCATGTTTAGATCCTTCCAATCATTTTGCTTTTTTGTTAATGCATTGCCACTGCACTGCTTGAGTGTTGGTCTGAAATCAGTGAGTTGTTGTGAGCATTGTGCCCAGAGGTTGGTTGTGGATGCTTAGTGCTTTCTGTTCACTGCCAGATGGGGTTTTGGTTTTGAGTGGCTCTTCACATCGTAAGAGTAATCTGCTATTTACATTAGTCATGCAAGGTTCCTCCAAAGGTCAGTGGATTGCTTCTCTCTTGTGCTGTTTCCACTTAATCTGTAGAGGAAGATATTCTCTCTTCTTTGCATTATTCTTGCTTGCTGCCCTTCCATGGGGATTTTAAACTTTAAGTTTAGAGATTAAGTGTGAAAAACTGAAAGCCAAATCCAAAAAGGTGTATTTGGAACACAGAATCTTCAGAGAACTTGTCTTCACCAGATTTAACCATTTGCTTTACTAAATAGTAAAAATCTTAGGAGATCCACTTTTTTTTTTTTTTTTTTTAGGTTCCTATCTGGTTTGCTAGGCATTTCTTCATTGCCATTTAGTTTTCATTGCAATATGTTGTAAATGTTCATACTATGAAGAGTTGATCTGTTGTGAACGTGGGCTTATATACAAACAAATGAATCTTGGCTTCCTGAGAATGTATTTCAAAGTTGCCCTTAGTTGTCTTCATTAGTTTCCATTCAAAATCATTTTGCTTCCCTGACTGGATTGGGGATGAACTGGGGAGAGTACATGGGAATGTTGCTGCATGTTCCCAAACGAGCTCAAGGCTCAAGAATGTCTTACGATTTGTCACAAAGTAAAGTGCCAGAAGTTACCAAAAGGAGCATTGTTTGCATCAATATTATTGTTAATATTTTTCATTTGAAAGAAGAGTTCTTGTATCTCCAAGTATACACAAGTGAAAATCTGCAATGTATTGGCCAGCAGTTTGAAAATGCACAGCTACTTTGCTTAGCTTTCTTAACTGGTTGGCATATAGTAGTTGTAACACACCAGTGTCTGTGGAACGTTGGGGAGACCAGATTCACAGATATTTTCAAAGCCTCAGTCATCTTGTCACTTTATACTTCCCTATCAGTGTTTTTATCCATGCAAGAGAACTGTGGATTTGTAGCTAGATTGCGTGAAGGTGAAACTTTCATAAAGCCCTGAAGTGTATCCAGCAGATCATTTAGCACATAAGCTGTCGGCAAGAAGCACGAGGAATTCCATGAGATTATCTGATAGTTTTGTTTGGTATTTAGGGTATTTTTCCCCACAATATCTAGTATTCTTGTTGTAAAGAGATTATTTCCTTTAGCAGGAAGTTGAAATAGCTTCTTTTTGTTTTCTGCATTTATGATAGTGGCAGTTTAGTGTTTCGTATTCGTCCTCGGAAAGTTCACAAGACGTTGAATCTCCTGCAAATCAGCAGAGAATTGTATTAGGTAGATGGACAGAAAAAGGATGGGAAGAGAGCAGATCACCATGCTCTTCTAAATAAATCAGAATTATTGGATTTGGTGATAGAACAGTATGCTCATAAAGATAGATGGGGAGCTAGCTCTTTGAACATATACCTGAGTTTGGTCTCATAGCTTCCCAGTAGCCCATTGGGAAGGTTTCAGTTAGAAAGAAGCACCCAGTCCAATTCCTGTAGGTTTTGACCACTTCTATTCAGAGGATCCCTCCTGGGCTGTAAGTAGGAAAAATATTAATGTTTTGTTTTCTTTCTATTTTAAGTAGATTTTGTCTCCAGTGTAACTGAAGTTCTGTTGTTCATTATGCCAGCTAGTATGCCTCATAGAGTACTGAGGTCATGGAAATCGGCAGGGGGAGGATTTCACAGCAGCAGGACGGAGTCTAGAAATGGCAGCAAAACTGGTGGTGTTTCATTGGTTGTTGAGGTCTACTAAAGTTATGTTTAGGTGAGAACATCTATGAGATATTAATACACAGAGGAAAAGAAAATTATCCGGGGATCTTTCCTGTGTTTCAAACTTCAGCAATGAAGTGTAAATTCCTGTGCTGTTGCTTGATTTTTTTGGTTTTTTTTTTTAATAAAAAAGCTAATGTGGAGTGCTAAATCATATAAGTTACAGAAATAATAAAATATCAACTCATCTCAAGTTAATGCATATTTTTTAAATAGGTCACCCAAGGTACATCTCAGTGTCATCATGAAGTAGACTGACTATTTTAAGTGATAGAAGTGCAGCAACTGTGTTTACAGAGGTAGATTAAAATTAAAAAAAAATTAAAATTAAAAATAAAGTAAACCAAATGTGCCCCAACTTTGGTACACGTTTTCAGGGGGAGTCTTGGAATACATTTTAACAGGAAAAATATTGCATCCATTTCTTCTTTCTTTCTGTTTCTTCCCCTAGTACCTGTGCATTGAGCTTTAGTAACACATGTATGTGAGAAGCGGAGCTTTATGAAAGCGTTTATTGGCATAATCATTAATGCCAGTACTGACTCTTTATGAGGAAACATTATCTAGATTCACCAGTTAGGATAAAGTGGGCTTGCAAGCAGAAGTTACAATATTTCCATATTGTTATTTGATTATTCTGCTGTTTCAGAATAGGTGTAGCCACTGTTCAGCCATATGAAAATGTTAAATCTTGAATATAAGGCAGTATTGCATGAAATCTCTGCCTGCCTGTATTTGGAGTTTAAAATAACTGATAAGAATTATTGTAAGGAGAAAAAAAGCATGAAAAAGAAACTTCTGAGTCCCCTTTTCATTGTTTCTTACTGTAAAATATACTTACAACTTGATTTCTCACCAGAATTTCTCCATGTTATTTGTTCATTTCTCATTTTTCCCTTTTATGACTGATTGGAATTTTGTCTTGCTGTTTGGGAAGCATTTCAACAGGGAGTAAAAATCACAGATTGTAATTGAAGTCTATATTATGATAGTTATTGCAGCACTGGCTATATCTGTCTGCTGAGGTTTTGCTATAGGAGTACTACTTCCTGGGGGTAAGATAGTTTGTTACTTAATAGGATAAATAAGTAGAAAGTGCCACTCTTGACCAAACAAAATCCCTCCACCCATAACTGATTAAAGTTTGAATGCTATTCAAAGTAGTTCAGAATTAAGGTCATTCCAAGAGGCAGTTTTGGAAACAATCTGTAAAAGGAAGAAATAAATGCTACTTTATTAGTTCTGTATTTCATACAAGGCAAGGAAAAAAAATCTTCATTTCATAATGCTGCATATATTTTTAGCCTGCTTACTGGCGGTCTCCTTACAGAATAGAGGAAGTATGTGGAGAACTGTGTTAGTTCTTGAAAGATAGGACACATTATTGAATCATCAGCATAGATTCCACCTCCCAGCTGTTTGAATTAAATAAGTTGTAATAAAATGTGCACAAATCCTCCCAGAGATTTAAGGAGAGGACTGTGCCTGAGGAAGCTATAGAAAAGAACATCTTAATTTCAACTCACTGTCTCAAACTCATTTCATAAGCACTGAGAATATTGAACTTCTATAGAAATCGAGCTACTTAGTTCTGGATGCCCAATTCAGAAAATACAGCCCCTGATATTTCCCCAGGCCGTGAATAAATTTTTACATGTGGAGTAACAGATGGAAGAGGTAAACTTAAAAATAGCAGAAAATAATCTGGTATTTTCTTAGGAGTATTTTGCTAACTGACACTAAAATAAAAAACATTATTCATTTCATCCCCAACATGATAATATTCAGCAAGTCTGCTGCATTGGAAGAAACTAAATTTTGTGGTTGAGAAGGGATGAGGCATTGTATCTCCCATATTGTGACTTGTGAATGATTCATTTATGTTAGTGTAAAATTAAACACTTTGTATATGAAGTTGAGGAACCATTTTCTTTTACAATGCTGAAGCAGCTGCTAACCAAAAGAACTGAACAACAGAAAAAAAACCCAAACTGCAGAGTTTGTTCATTGTAGGGAGCTGGTTTAAAAAAAAAAAAAAAAAAGAGCAGCCATTCTAGAAACCAGTAAGTCATTTTTGATTGAGGTAAGCAGATTATAGAGGTGTAAATCCCTTGGAGAACATAGAGACAGTGCATTCTTCATGGGCAAACAAAAAACAGATGCGTACAGTATATTTGGATTTGCAGAAACACTTTGGATTCTTGCAGGAAGTAATTCAAGAAGCATATTAATGCTAAACTTCTGTGGGTTCTGAAAAAGTGGCAGAAAGAATAGAGAACAAGTAGATAGAGGAGACTGGCATTCCTCTGCAAAACTGTCAGCATCTATATGCTACAAATATTTTGCTAACTATGTTTATTAATCAGTTATATATATGGTCAATGGAGAAGAGGTAAATTCAAGAAAGGTTTAGTTAGAGAAGAAGATTGGGAAAGGCTGAGAAACTCCTATGGGATGTGATATAACTGCTGATAGCATTGTAAACTGTTTGGATGAATTGTGTGAGCTGCAGCGGTCAGAGCTCCTGAAGGAGTTCAGGCATCCTTTTGTGTGGCTCCCTGTTGCTCCAGCTCACCAGGGCACCAGTCAAGAATCCAAGTGGTTACATTGAGGCAGGCAAATGGTTTATTTCTATAAAGAATAAGTCTGTGTTACCCATACGAGACGAAATCAGAAGGATTTAAAAGGATATTAAAAAGAATAACTCAGGTAACATGAGCAGTCAGAAAACAAGTTGTTTTTTTTTTTTTTTTTTTTTTTTGGTTGGTGTTTCTTAACTTTCATGTTTCAGAAGATGAAACCAAGGGCAATTGTGTCCTACTGTTGTGATTTGCATCTCTGGTAAAAGCATTTGGTACAATCAGATGGGTGAGACCCTCTGGATGGACAAACCGCAAGACTGCAGGCCTTGTGTTCAGAGTTAATCAATAAAGATAAAAGTTCCTAAACGAAGAAATGCTTATGCCTGTGCAGGTCATTAGAAAATGGATGTTCCAACTGCAAACCAACTCCATTTAGCTTTTGGGTCTTGCACATTTGCTGTGTGCAAGATGACACTTGTCTTATCTGAAAAGATATAACCTTCACTGTTCATATTAATTCATAACTGATTACCTGCAAATGAGCTAGCTACTTAGACTTGTATGGTTTTAGTATCCCAGCCTAGCTAAGTGCTTCTGGAGACTTAAAGCTCAAAACTCAGCCCACTCAAAAAGCTTGTTAATGGGTCCCACATGACACAGCTATCAATTTTTTAGTATCAGATATACATGCTGTATCCATTATAACTTTCACTTAGGGGCAGACTTGCCCTGACTATACAGTGGCTTATAAGGCTTTCCTCTTATTTTTGGTCTGGAGGAAAGAAAAAGATTAACAGTAGATGAACATGAAAATGCGTATTATGAAAGGAAGTGCTCACTATTCGTCTGGCGGAAAGGGGCCTGATGCATTTCAAGGAGTTTCAAGATTCTGTCTGTTTTTAACGTTTCCCAGGTTGTTTAAATGTGCATTGTAAGCAATGATAAAATGACAAGTTATCATTGATCTGTCCTTTCCTGCATCTCAAAGGGATTCATTAAATAATGCATGCACCCATGCGAATTACCCTTCTTCACTATGCTATCCCCAGACCATTAGCCAAATATAGCAACAGCAGCATCTTTCAACCCCTAGAAACCCTTTGGCTTTCATTTAATTAAATTATCCCATTATGAAAACTCTTATAATGAGATTAAATTTAATTATTTATTAGACACTTATTTGCACTAGGGAACCTATCAATTATGCATGGTTGTGCTAAACATTTTTCAATCCATCACCTTTTCTTTTCATGGAAGGTGCAATTTATTAAGTGCATCTGAACTACTGTAACAGAGGAGCTCTGGTAGAAATGTGCATGCCATCCTACTTCAATTAATTGCAAATGAAATAGAAAAACTGAGAAATAAAAATGTATTTCCTCTCCTTTTGAAATACAGTGCACTGACAGAATTGCACGTTTTGTAGTTATTTGCATCTGCTTTTTACACCCTACTGTGTAAAATTTATGGACAGTTTTTTAATTCACTTCTTTGGTGTTCTTTTGTGTGTTAATAGTTTCCAATTAAATGAAAATTCAGATGTAATGCCTAATTAGAATACTTCAGAAATGTTTTCAGCACACTGTAGCTCATTCTTGTATGTACATATGCACATTAAGATTCTGCTAGTGCAAATTAGTTCGTCATAAAGATTAAATCTTAAGGAAGTTTCTACTGTGTATCATCACATTTTCTTCCTCAGAACTTGGATAAGAAGTCAAAAACATGAACGCTACCAATAACTGTTTCAAGCAGAATGACATTTTCTGATGAATGTGAAGAAGATGTAAATGTCAATACAGATTTGAGCTTTTCTTTTATAAGACCTTGTCAATATGTAATTAATTATTCAACTGGAGTTCTGTGTGGCTCAAGGCAGGGTTTCAAAGAGCTTTCCTCTGCAAACTGCCAAGTCATCATTAGGTTGTTTCTACTTTTTTCATTTTTTTTCACATTTTGAAGAAGTAAATATATCAAAGTTCATAGATACCTGCTTGGTGAGACATATAGTGCATAGGTAAAGTTAGGAGCAGGAGGCTTTTTTTGGAGCACTAGGCTTTAGCAGATGTTTTAGTACATTACAAAATTCTACCTCGCTTTGAGAGTGCTCGTGTTTCATGTTCAGATGTGAATAAAGGTCAAACAAAGAATTATGCCCTTTTTTTCCCTCACTTGTGTATGTGAGGATGTTTGCTTCATTAACTTTGAAATTCACTGGCCAAATAGATGGCATATTTTAAAAGATTTAAGTAAATGTGCCCCGAAGTCTGACAGATGACTGTAGAATATTACAGTCCTCATCTTGAAGAAATGAGACACAATGCATCTGTTAATGAAAGCAAATAATGCCCTTTTTCACAGAACAGTCATTTATTGTACTTGTGAGTTTATCAGCAACACAATTTTTTGTTATTTGGCACTTTGTTGGGACTGTTAAGTCTCAATGTATCCTGATACGCTTGGTAGGATAGTTCTCTTCCTGTGAGAGTGATCACATTAATTAGATGGGTCTCCAGATGACACTCGTAACCAAAGTTCACTTGGTGCATTGTTCATGTCTGCTGAGGATCTAGCTCTAATTTGCCAAGAGATACTGTCTTACATTTGGATACATACCCTCACATGTAAGTCCAGATCTTGCACATACATGAAGGCTGAGAAGTACTCATACACAAGTATGTTTCTTCATTCTAGGTCCTAGGTTCATATATGTAGTGAGTGGCAGTGCCATAACTAGTAATTTTGGCCTCTGACATTTCCTCCACAGATCCAAACCTCTATGTGAAGCTAAAAAGTGGGAACTAGACCAAAGCCATTCCAACATTACATGTAAATGATATTACCAGTTACAAACATTTGAAAGCTAAAAGGATGAGTTACATTTGACATCTTTTCAGCTTCAGAGCAATATTTTAATATTTTCAGTAAGTTACAACAAAAATTTCCTTCTACCTCTGATGAGCTTAGTTAATAGTATAGCACAAGCCAATCTGAGAGTACACAGACAGTTGTGAATGAGAGACTGGCTCAGAGAAGAGGAGTGGATGTAGGGAAACATTGCAGTAGACATCCTTTAAAATGTTTCTGGCCTGTGGATAGAGTAGTATAAAAACTTAGTTTGCTAAAGCATAACAAGAGACTGTAAGAAGTAACAGTCCAGTAAAGACTGTAGTCTGTGTAGGGGCATTGATATGGTATGAGTATTTGTATTGTTAACAGTTAATTTAAAACAAAAGTACCTATTGATACATTTTAGATAATTTATAACTAAGATTTTTAAAGTCAGAAACAGACAAAATATGATGATTGTTCTATTTTGTGTTCTGAAACCTTGGTGCTTCAGTTCTGGAATAGTCCACCTTTCTCTTGAGGGTGTGAAGCTGGCACCACCTATTCTCATTTTTTCCCATTGTGAAATTAATTGGCAGCTTTGAACTTTACTTTGGAATATCCTTTAAGGATCATGTAGGCCAAACACTGCGATATGTTATAATTTTGAATGTGTACTGAAGACATCAAAATTGCTGTGCTTAGCTACTCGCATAAATGGTGGGTGTCTGATCAGGCCTGATAAGTGTGCCCAATGTGCTGCATATGAAGTGTTTGCAAGTTGGCTGTGGCTTTGCAAGTCCCTTTATACTTCTCTCATCCTTTTATGTGGGATGATATATTGGTTTTTGAGTGGTTCAAGAGAGGCAAGCTTTCTTGGATTTTCAGATGCTGAAAGAGTTAAGAGACTGCAGATCCAGTTTGCACCAAGGAGCAGGGTTTTTTTGCATACAGCTTTACAGGGCTTTTGGTAAGAGTTTGATCAATTTCCCATGGGCAAAGACATGAGGTATGGGGAAAAATCAAATGGCAATGATGTATTTCATCATTGGTATCAAAAACTTACAGGTAACCCTTTCCTTTATAGCTTGCTAGAGTAAGGTATAAGAGTATAGGGTACAAGAATATAAGGTATAGAGTAAGGTAAGAATTTTCATTAACATTCTTTTGCTTTTATGTTTATGAAAGAAAACCATAAATGGGATAGTACCCATCAATATTTTATGAAGCTGTCAATTTTGGCTCTTGACCTTTTCCAGTTATATATTTTTTACAGTTATGGTGTAAACACACAAAGTGGCCCAGTTTAGCTTGTAGCCTTTTGTCCTGTTTGTTTATTACAGGACAGCTACAGAATAGGCTTAGTATGGTTTCTGCATTTGATGTTATTTAAAAGTAATTTAAAATAATTTAAAAATTGGATGTAAAGCTTAATGACAATTAATTAATTAACTTAATTAAAATATTAATTAAAAAGTAGTATTATATCATGGAAAACATGTTTAAAAGGAAAAACTTGTTAAAATGGAGAAGAATGTGGATTTCGGAAAATTACAGAATGCAGTAAAATTTTTAGGACACTAAATTCAAAGAGCCTTCAGCTTATTTTATCCTAGTGATATAATCCTTCTCTGTATGCCTATGCTACCCTCAGTATTAGTGTTTTCTAGTGCTTGATATAGTAGGCTGAAACTGGGTAAAAAGGGAAGATCCTCTTCACTGATGTCACACTTAGGAGCAGCTACTAAGGAGTGAGGAAGAGAAGGTCAGGTGTATGAGGCAGGGCACTCCAGCTGTGTGTAGCCTTAAGCATGAGACACTGGCTGAAGAAGAAGACTCAGATGATAGTATGATGTGGAAGAAGAAACTTCTTGATTGTAGCTATAGCTGGGCTCTGACAGAAAGAGAAGACCAACCAAATCAAGGAAGGATTTTGTCTGTAGCATTGTTTTCCTCTAGACAATAAACCCGATTTCTTGAGGTACTGCTCTGCTTATAAAAGTAGGGACTGACAGGATTTCCTGTGACATCTGACAGGTCTCACCCTCTGGGAAGCTGTCTTTCTACATAAAACAAAGTTGCTGTGTAAGCAAAATGGATGTCAGCAAGATGAAAAAGTTCATTATATTAACTGAACAGAATTGTGAATGGAGGTTAGGCAGTTTCTTGTTACAGCTTGCTTTCCTAAAGAAAAAAGGCTTTTGCAGTCACATTCTTTGGACATGTCTGCCTAGCTGTACATCTTTCATTATTAACTTCTCAATTTGTTGGAAAGTCTCAACTGAGCCTGGTGGAGAGCTACCAGTCTCAGAGATACCATTTACTCCTTTAAGTTTTATGAAAATAGACAGGACAGTTGGATTGTGGAGATTGCAAATATACATCCCTGGCTGGTGAAAGCTAGAGACCAATGTATCTTTCAATAGATACCTGAAAATTCATAGAATAAGGCAGATTACTGACCACAGACAGTCTGGAGGCGTGTGGGTCTTGTTAAGAGGTGCGTGGCAGAGTTGATTTCTATCAACCCTGAGCCATACGCTCTCAATACTTCCCAGCCCAGAGAGAGCATTCCTAAGCAGCTTGCATCCCAGAAGCCCAGCCCTTCCCTCCTGGGAGTTGCACTATCCTCATAGCAGACCTCCCCTTCTTTTCTTCACCCACTTTTGGTTTCCAGGAGATATAAAAAAGCTGTTTAGAAGAAACAACAGAGAAAACTGCTGCCTATGATTTGTAAAACAGAGGGAATCTCTGGCAAGGCACTATGTAACTCTAAGTCTTGCTCTAAAATACCCTGGCTGACCTTCCTGGCACATTGTGAGGAAAGTTCAAATATAATCAAATGACAAAAATCTTTCATTTCTAGCTTGCCATCATTAGCTTTTGGGGTAGAAATGTCAAAGTATGGTTTCTGGGACTGTTTGATGAGTTATAAATTATGTCTCATTCTGGTTTTAGTGATGCTTTTGATCATATTTTTTTGGTAGTTGTACTTCTAATTGTGCAAGAGGTTCCCACAATATATTTTTCAGTGCATCTGAAGAGGCATTTCAGTAAAAGAATGAATGGAAATATTTGTAAAGATGAGGATTAGGAGCAGCAGGAGGAGTTTTGTAACACTGATTAGGCTGGGGACTTTTCTTCTAGATAAAAAAAAATGCCACCAAGGCATCCCGTAGTATTTGTATGAAAATATTGCATGTCCCCCATGTGTAGATTGCAGGGAGGGAGACACAGACGGGGCATACTTGGAATTATACTGTTATTTTAGATGGTGGAAAACAGGAGGGAAATTTTCAAATTAGAGTATGAGAACAAAACCATGTGACTGTTATTAAAATTAATAGGAACTGCATAGCTCGGTCTCTCTACACCACTTTGAAAATTTCCCTAGGTGTTTCTCTATGAATATTTATGCAATCAGAAATAAAATGCCGACAATGAAGAAAAAGCCAGTGTAAATACAAAGTGATCGCATAATTTACATGTTTTTAATTATTGACATAAGCTCCTTCTGTCCAGTAATAAAAAATGCATGTGGCTGAATAAAGTGCTTAAACACAAAGGAAAACAATTTCAGCAATTATTAAAACACAAAATACTTTTTTGGATTAGTTTAAAAAGAAGTCACTGAACCTGCTTGCAATCTTAACAAGCTTATTTAAAAGTTATTGTTCAAAGTTAGCTTTAAAAGAATAAAAGGCAGATGATTGCATCACTTGAGGAGATATGTATATCAATCAGATGGTGGTGGATCTCAGTGTTGGGTTAAACTGGTGTACCAAAAGAGATAGGGTGCTGATACTTGAGTCATGAATAATTTTCATTTGATTATGCAATGATCTCTTGTTCTGCATCACAAATCCAAAGCCAGGTAAGTAGGAAGGTGCCAGGTTCCTGAGCATCACTTTAGGAAAGAAAGAAAAGATGGAGTAGTTATGTCTGAAAAAAAAAAATTATGCTGTCTGTACTTCAGCCAAAATTTGAGACTCCCTGGAAAAAAAAAGTAGTATGATTGTACCTTTGCTTTCTTGAGTTAGCTGCTGCTGGGTGAAATAACGTTAATGCCTACAAAATAAGAATATTTCTGAATCAGTATAACCTTAAAAAAAGAAAAGAAAAAAAAAAAAAGCAGTGAGGAGAACTAGCTATTTCAAAGCTTTCTCTGTGCATCTGTCTGCCAGCTACATCTTGAAGTCCTGTCAAACCAAGCAGCAATCTCCTGCTAAATAATTCCATTGCCAATTATTCTGTCATAGGCTTTGTCAGTTTATCTTAACTTCTCTGCCCTATGGACTGAATGCTGGATACCAAATAAAGATCAAGAGAAAAGAAATGTTATGCTTTCTCTCTGGATAACACTGCCTTAACCCAAACATCCTCCCTTCCTGAAGTTGAGAAGCAGTGAAATTCCTCCATGAGACCCTAAACTGGGAAACAAAACAGTTGTATCTCCAGTAAGACCAAACTGCTCAAACTCCAGCAAGGCTCTGTGTGGCAATGGTTAAAGAGCTGAATAGAAACATGTAAATAATATAATAAAGCATATTTCGTATGTACAATAAATCATTTCATTACTGTGTTTAGTATAGCAGTAATAAATAGTATTAAGTCATAGAGTGAACTCTTAAATGTCACAAGCAAAATATAAGCTCCCTCTCTATTCTGTGGAAAATCTAAGACAATATACTGTGTTGGGAAATAGGTTTGGTTAAATTCTCCAGTGAAAAATGAGTTTATGTAAAGAAATAGTGTAAATCGATTAACCAAAGAATAAAATGAGAGATGGCTGGAAAATCATGGTAGGTAAATGTGGGTATCATTAGCCATTCAGAGTGACTTGTGAACAGCTGGATAGTAGAACCTACTGTGGAAAAATGCCAGGTGTCCTACACTGCCGAGGGGTTGTGTCCTCTGTGAATGTAAGTCAGTGTATCTGCAATCAGCCTTTTGGTAGCCCTGATGAAGAGAGTTGTGAGAGTAAGCACAAAAGAGATTTAGTGAATATGTCCATTCCTTTCTCACATCTTCAAAGTTAAGAGGAGAGAAATAAGCTTCTGACGTGCAGTAAGACTGTCACTCCTGCGTGGGAGGACTGACTCCTGAGAAAGTATTTATAATGTGGTTAGGGGGCTAAGCACCACCGTGTTCAACAGCACATTGACCTTTCTGATAATGCTTTCTGAAAAGTAATTTCCGGAGCTAACAAGGAATTATGTAAATGGAGAAGTAATCAGATAAGCTGATCAAGACTGGAGAAATTAGGCACTCTTTCAGGATGCAGTTATGAGAAGATGATGAGGATTCTTTTAGCGAGTTTCAGCTAATAAAGTCAGAGCTGTGATTGCAGGCTGGTGAGGAAAACAAACAAATTTCAAGCAGTAAATTAGTATTTATACTATCTATTTTATTTAGACTTGCATGAAATCAAGGGTTCAGTTCTAAGAGGTTGAACAAAAAAACCAGGAGACTTGAAAATGTTTTTAGCAATAGTTCTTTTGTGTATTGATTTTTTTCATTAAATACTGCTTTATTTTCACTATCATCTCACCCAGTGATTCCAATAAACCTGAAAAACAGAAGAATTATTTTAGTAAATGTTGATAATGTTCATATTGATAAGGTCTTGTAGAAACATGAACATGGCAGGTGTGAAAAACATTGATTTGATGAGAGTCTTTTTTCAGGAAATGCTGCTTCTGCAGCAGTAGTTCAGCTATGATTATTAAAAGCTAGATTACACATAGGTTTTACATATATAAAAGAAGATGGAGAAAATTCTAGTTGAGCCTGGTTCTACACACCTCTTCTATACGAGAAGTCCATCTGCACTGTGGAGGCAACATGTAGTTGTGGGTTTCTTTGCCACCTTCTAATCTGAGAGCTGCAAATGTGCCTCTCCATGAAGTGGGCTTCAAACTTAGACCCCAGACCTTCCTGTGTGCTACTTCTCCAAAGAGCTGAGTCATTAGATTGCCATCTAAGAAGTGAGAGAGTTGAGTTAGACAGCGAGAGTTGAAGGGTTGTGCTCAGCTTGATCCTTCATGTAGGTCTTGAGGCACAGGGGGACCACTCACTGTGGTTCTACCCACATTCCATTGAAGGGTCTTCTCCACCCCTCCTGACCCTAAAAAAAATTGCATTTGCTTGACAATCTGGATTCTGTCTCAGTATCTTCTGAATCCTGGTGAATCTGTTGTCATATCTCAGAAAATAAACAGAATAGGGAGTAAGTCCATCATTAGGGTTTTCCAAATCACGGATTGAATCCAAGATTTAGGGTGTTTTGAGTATATATCATCTTACAGAAATGTTACTTTGGACATTGTTACATTTGGTGTTGGGAAAGGTTGCTGTGGCATCTTGGTTCTTCTAGTTTATGAAGAAAGAAACACCTTTTTACATGCTGAAGGAGATATTGAATGAGTTTCCTTGAGCAGATGACACCTATGTGCTCATGTCACATTGAGCTGTAGAAATCTTGTGAAGTCTGTATGTTGCCATTTTTATTATTTATTAGGTTATCACGTTCCTATTGATGTCTGTACATGTACTTCATGTTTGTTGGCAGTTAAATGATATCATTGCTTTCTAATTACTAATAGTTTCCATTACAGTTGGCTCTCAGGTGTTTGATGGAAGGCTTATTGGTGTTATGCATGGACATTTCTAGCAGGAGACTTGTGTGAGCTCAAACAGAACTAAAGTTGAAATACTTTTGAACTGTGCTGTACGATTTTATTAAAACAAAGAAACTTATGTCTTACAAAGTTACAGCGGTGTTTAGGTGAGCATAAAGATTTAGCAAAGCACTATCTTAAACCAGTCTCTTAAATCACTAGGATGGGTATTTTTTTTTTTTATACATAGACCTGAATTTGTAAATCAAACTTAAGCACCAGTCTTCAAACCTCTTATTTGGGGTTTCTGAAGTCTAATTATCTTACTAAATTAATGGGTGACATTTTTATTGCATATTAACTTCCAGTTATTTTTTAAATTGATTTTCACATCAAGTAATTTATGGTATCCATTCAAATTTTGAGAAAATGGAGTCTTCAGTGCATCCAGACATTAGGAGATAACTATACCTGTATCGTGTAATGTGAGCTGTAGGCTCCGAACATCAGTACACAGCTCTTCTGATCTCAAAAGGGCTTTTAATGGGTACCAGAGCCCAAACTTTCAATCAGACTTGGAGTAGCCGAGGCTCAAACCCTGTTTGACTCCAACAGTGGCTGATGGGAACCTCCCAGTGTAGGGTCTGCTGAAACTTACATCCCACATATTCAGGAGGTAGTAAAAAGATTTTTAGGCAACTCCATCTTAAATTAGACTAAAAAATATTTGATCTACCAGTTGTTACTTTATGATGCATGCTGTTTAACTTGTATTTTATTTACTTCCTGACCAGAAAAACAAAAGCCAAGTCCTGGAACTCATCAACTAATAGAGAAAGATTTCTATACGTCTCCAGCTGTGCTTGGTACACCACATATATTTGAGGCCAGTACCATAAAAAGAAACTCATAACATCAATCCTATTTTAATTTAGCCTTTAAGATTTATGACGATATTTTATAGTATTTTGGAGGTGAAAATATTGATAATGTTTTCTTATTTAATAAAATATTACAACTATAAATAATAATGAGAATTTATGAGAGGAGAGAAACAGGCAGGAAGAGAAATGTGTTGTAGGGATATCATTGCTGGTTTGCAGCAGCTCCTACAGATCTCAGAGAGGGATGGGAGCTTTATGGTGCCTGAGCAGTACCCCGCTGGGGGTTGAGTCCCTTTGATATTCCCCTTCCAAACTTAGGCACCACACTGTTGCTGAGGTGCTTCCTGAATTCCAAGTCCTTTCTCATGTGTGTTCTGGAAGGGGAGCTTTCTGGACACTTGTTTTTACTCACAGTGAGGGGTAGGGAAGCAATTTATCAGTGTCTGCTGAGGATGGGCATGCTGTCCTGGTGGGGCCAGTCACAGGGCCTGATGTGAGAGCAGCACCAATGGAGTCCTCACCTGGGGCAGTGGAGCATTGCTTCCCTAGCACCAGAAATGGGCACTTGAAGTATTCAGTCTCCAGCCATAGAATTATGACTTATTTCAATGAAGTAGTTGTCTGAAGAGGAATACATTGGTGGAGAACATTTCAGGCTACTGAATTTTAAGCTGCTAAATCTACTTAATTTTCCTAGGTGTGTCTAAGGTTTTGCTGCTCTCCAGAAGAGCTGCTAAAAATCAGTCTGTGTATGTGAAGGTGCCCTACTCATACATATAAGGAAACTGGCACCAGATACACTGAAGATTAAGCATTTTTGAGTTGCACTCAGTGTATTCCATGTGGTTCTAGTTCCTAATTCTGTTTTAAAAATCAGATTCTAACAAGTACAAACCATTTATCTCTAATCATCCTGCTTTGTTTCATACACTTTTGTTCAGTTGTGTGCATCTTTGTGTGCTCTTTTCCTTGATTACGTTATTGTATGCTCCTGGTATTGCTTGTTGGAAAAGCCTTCTGCCTCTGCTTGGTGTACAATATGTGTTGTACCTTTCAACATATAAAATGGCATCCAGCATAAGGTGTGTTTTCATTTGTCTGTGTCTTTGTGAAATAGTCACTTAACAATATTATTTAGCAGACTGTTATGTGTAGAAATTCCTGTACTGTAAAAGGAAAGATATCCTTGAAGACAGGATTTCAGAACTTGGTAAGGCAAATCTCCAGGGTAGATAAGGCTGCTTCAGCCTCTTCTATATGCAGTATGGTTGATACAAGACAGAAGGGCAAGGTATATGATATGTTGGGGTTTTTTTGATACCAAATCAAACTTTTGCTTGTTCTTAGCTCTTTTGAAACCATCCTTATTCTAACCTATTTCCCTCTAAATTAATGTCAGATTTGCAGAAACAAAAGTACTGACTGCCCTTTGTCTTCTTTTTCCTCTGAGCCTAAGTCTGACAGGGATCTGTTATCTTATGTTCATAGACTTAAAATATAGTAGTAATCATGAATAATTGGTTTAGGAATTAAATATTTCTTTGGGAAGACAGATTGTCAAGCAGGAAATATAGAAAATCTGCAAAATGCACTTAATTAAAAAAAAAAAAAAAAAAAAAAATCCTTATTAGCAGCCTGGAAGTATCCAAGCAGTAAAAGGAGTTTAAGCTTTGTTTACATTTTGCCTGCAAGAGGTGCCTCTCTTTAAGTATTTAGATAAACAAACCAAAGCTGCTGTTTTCATTAGCACATAACATAGAGCCCAGTTTTGTTACTTCAGAGAAATCAAACTAAAATTCGGTGACAGAAAGCAAATACTTGTCTTGATAAACTCACAATATGGAGAGGAAAAAAACAAAAAAAAAACAAAAAAAAAACCTTCATATTTTGTACTTAACTGATATTGCTTAATAAAAACATCTTGAATACTGGTGCTTCTGAGCGTGTTTCCAATAGCAATATCATTGCAGAGCTCTGTGGATAGAGTTACCAATCCTTTGAATTCTGACCTTCAGTCTAAAACAGCTTTAGAGGTTACTCTTTTTCCGATTTGTGAGATTGCAGTGAAAAAGTTAATGCTGCTGGAAGGAAGCGGGGGAGGGCAGTGGGCTTGCCATTGAGAACTGGTACTTTGAAGGCAATGGAGAAATTTTCCTCTGGCCTTGATTTGTAACGACAAATATTGGCTGTATGACTAAGTAATTATATGAAGTTTCAAAATAGAACATGCAGCAATTGCAATTTTTGTGAATAAATTTCCACTAAGACCCAGTTGATTTTAAGGAAAATTACACTAAACCTTGGGGGAGGCATAGCCATCCAGTCTTGAAATCTGGTTTCAGACCATCTTCTATGTTGACTGGGAGAAGAAAGCCTCATAACTGGGACCTTCCCTTCACACCATGTGGATGTCTCTCTGTCTCCACTGAAGATGAGGGTTGGAGTGACCAATTTAAATTAAATGCATCATTTCATGTGGCTCCCATTTGGTGAGAGGATTCTAATCCCTGGTGAACAAACAGGGGTCATGATATAATTACTGTTAAGTTCAAAGCAATTTATTGTGGTAAATTTCATACAAACATTTTAAAGGAAAAGCAACTGATGAGAGCGTGAAGCAAATTGTCCTTGTAGTTATTATTTTAACTTTAGACTTCCACTTTTACCTTTTCATTACAAGGCCAAAAATGTGGAATATTTTTGAACTTCACTTTTGGAAGGCACTTCACCATTCCTGTGAATGGTTAGAAAATATTTGTGAGTGAGCATTTCAAGGTTAAGAATGTTCGTATTTACTATATTCAACTAAAATACAGTTTGTGATTTTGTGAATGTGTGTTTCTAAGTTTATTTATTAAGTCATAAAAGTGGGCTTTTCTTTGCCATTTGGCAGACTCTTGCTTGGATTATTTTACTGTCATCTTCACAGTTCTTAATTCTTTAACAATTACTTTTCTATATCTTTTTGGCATTTGCTTACATGTCAGCAGCTGAAAAATTATGCAGTAATTGGCACAGATAACTAAGACTGTAATGATCTACTGCTCCATCTACTGTTGAACAGTGACATTCGTAGTGCTTCAGGAAAAAAAGCACGGAATGCATTAAGGAAATAACAAAATGGAATTTGCAGCAAGTAAACCTATTGTTTCTGTCTTTAGAGGACAAACATGTTTTTTTCTTGCAGAATTAAGAATTCTGAGTACCACTTCAAATCAGACCTGAAAGGCAAAGAGAAACTTTCTGTCTCCCTTTTCACCTTATAGGAGTTGCTGACAACACTGGTTTTGTTCATGTTAATGGAAATTAGTTAGAGAAGAGACGGTCTAGCATTACCGAGCTGACTCATGTTATACAATGTGCTGTATTTATGTCACTGGCAAAATGTACGTTATTGCTGTGAAAAAAACCTTGCAGTGATTTGTGAATTCTAACTTTTTCTATAAGCACTCACTGAAAGATGAGGAAGGCTTAAATAGTTGTGGGAGTATGGAAAAACTGCATGTGTGTGAAATGATGTGTTTTATAGTCTTTACAGAACAACGGTACTTGATTGTTTTGTCAGCTCCCTGGTAATCTCTCATTTGTACTGCATTCGTCGTGTGTTTCAGTCTTCAGAGAAGCTACTGAGTCTGGCTTTGTTGCCCGTTTGAGTGAGAGCAAGCTGCTCCTCACAATCTCTGGTGCATTTGGTTCAACGTGCTCATTTTTGTAATCAAATTCTTATTCACACATCATAGTGAAGGATGGTCATTTTCGATTTCCAGGCAGCTCCGTTTCCATGCTGAGCTGGCGCAAAAGCTTGAATATAAATTAAAAAAATCAACCCTTTCCTTGAGAAGCTCACAGGTCATAATTTACTTCTTTCATCCCCTCTCCTGCAAATAACTAATTCTCCATACAGCGTTGTTCATTACATAGTCTTCAGTGGGACTGTTTTTATAAACATTTCCTAACATGTTCATGCATCTTTCAAACTGAGGTTTTTGTGCAAAGTGATGTGCTCACTGGTTCTTAGGTACCACTGAGAGTACTGAAAATATCCCTGTAAAGCTATTGAACTTTACTGGAAAACGGAAACTAATTTTCAGTAGATCCATTTAATAGACAAGGTATTGCCTCAATTAAGGCTGCTGTGTAACTGGAAAAGCTGCATTACTCTTAAATCAGGAGCAGATCTTAAAGCTCTGCCCCAGAGTGGCATGGAGTCTGATTTTCCCAGACTTTGGGGAAAAGCAACGCCATCACTTTTGAGCAAAGCATCTACTGCAGATGATCTGGAGACTAACATTTATCAGTATCTTTGCACGGTGATTGCAGTTGCTTTGGTGAGACCTGTAGAAGAGAAAAGGGATGGGAGAGATGTACACTTAAGTACCAAAAGATGACAGCATTATAAATGTTTAAAACTTTTCAACTTACCTTCGTGAAGGAAACCTTTTTTTTTTTTCCTGCCAAACTGCTTATTTATTTTCAGGTAATTTTTTTTTAGTTTTGAATGTAATTACACTGCTTGTGTCTACAAATACATATATGATATCTATATTTTTTCCCTATTATATAATGGTTTTAAGATATAATCAACCTTTTGAAAAAAAACTGAGATTTTGGAAAGTGAGAAATTGAAAAAGACTAATTTGCTATCACCGTCGTCTGACCACTTCCCAGGGAAATCTCTGCATTTGTTTATATCACCGTTGTCACGAATGTTTTCAGAATCATAGAAAGTCATGAATTTGTTTAAAAAAGCTAATGCAGTACCTATTTCAGGTTAATAAATCTACTGTTTCCTCTTTGAAGTTACACAAAATGAATATATTTTTAATCCAATGCAAGAGATGTCCTTTGGGCTAGCAGTTCATGCACACTTTGGCAAAGGTTAGCAGCACGCACCTTTTCTTACAACGAATGGCACTTAAGCCTAATTCATTATTAACTTTATCTCGTGTATCTCTGAGGAATCTAATGAAATCGTTCTTCTTGGTCACCCTGATGGTTTCTGGACAGAACAGCTAATGTGGTTCATTTCTATCACTTTTTTTTGCTTGTAATTACTGAGCTCTTCCTACTTTTGATCACATGAGTAGCGTGAGACAATAAGGGCTCCTGTCAAATGCTGCAAACTCCTGCTGCAGCCAGGGGCGTCTCTAGGCAACAGCTGCTATGTGTAAGATAAAACTTGTATGGAGACATAGGACAGATATTGCTTGTGTCAGAGGGTCTGACGTTGCATTGCAGTTGTTATGAGAGGAGCGATAGGATGCACTTTTTGCTTTAGTGTGGTCTTTCTGTGTGTATTTATGATGTTAAATATTTCAGCAGCATTTCCTACTTAGAGGCAAATGCTCAAACACTGTTTGTTATCAATCTTGTTTTTTCTTAATTATTTGGACATCTGTAATTCTGGCGTTTAAGCAGCACTCAATAGTGCAACAAGAGTGGACCAGTTTTACTTGTCTTAAAGCAAGTGTGTGATGCTGTTTATGGTGTGAAAAGCATATTGCATGAGAAATAGGGGTAACAATATTCCCAATAGCTCATTGAACACTTGATATTGGGTAACAGGCCTGGTCTTCCCTATTACTCTTGAGATCGGAGCTGAGTCAGCGGGAATGCAGAATTGGAGCAAATTCAGGCTCGATATAAGCAGATACAAATCCCTCTGAAATCTCTATCCCAAACCTCATGTTTATGTAACTGTGGTTTAAAATTGTTGTTGGGTGTCAGTGACCAACAACCCAGTCGGCACTGATTTGTCATGCGGTTGGTTGGAAGAATAAAACCAAAAACGAAGCATACAGAATTCTGCTTTATGCAGGACGATCATATCTCCTTGTTTCCAATAGGTGAAGTACTCTGGCATAATTAATTCGTTCTTGAAAGAATAAAAATTAAAAAAAATAATCCACACACTCTTAAGCCAAATGAAGATCTGGTCCATGGTATCAACTGTATATTAAGTTCATGAGTTAGAACATGCCATGAGGTAATGATAAACGCCAATCTAAAATCCAATCTTTAGACATCAGATAAAGAACTTTAAGGCACTGTTTAATGGCTGGATAAATACAAAGGATGCTACTTCATCTTACATCCCTCTTCTATGAGCCTCACTTACGTAGCTTCTGTTCCCATACCATCTACATGCCTTAGTACAGGAGACATTTGAAAATTCAAAGCTGATACTTTCTCACAGTGCGTTGTCAATACAATTTTTCTGATCATCTTAGCCCCAGAGTAATTTATCCCCACTTTATCATCACATCATCAAGCTCTGTACGAGTGTGTGCTTGGGGGGGGGAGGGGGGATCTGTCTTAGTTTTAATTAAATGCAGGGACTGGGCACACTCCTAAAGTTATTACTTAAACAAAACTCCCATTAGGGACCGCAGCCTCCAATAGCAAACCTTTTTTCAGCAAGCTTTACTTCTCAACAATGACGCGTGTTTGTATATTTGCTCTATTTGTTGGTTTTGTTTTTGACTAGAAGATAAAGTGCGTTTATGCAAAAAATCGTGTACAGCAGGGGAAGTCACAGCTGTAGTTTTTTTAAAATCATTTCTGGATTTCTGTAGCATCATTTAAATATCACTAGTTTGGAGAGAGGGTGTTGAGTTGCATCTCCCAGTGTCAGATAGAGCCTAGTAACAGCAATATGAATTTTTTTGAGAATTTTCCAGAGAAAGCAGAGCTTCTGCTCCCTGTGAGCACGTCCCTGACCTTTCTCATCTAAGTAGATAGAGATTCTAGAGACAGTGAGGCAGGACGTGTGTCTTTAACTCTTAAGGGACTGGGTTGGTTTCTATTTAAAAATGATCCCCTGAACAGTTCCAAGCAATTCAGCGCGAGCATTTTCTGAGGACTCAGAACTGTAGTTCAGAATGAGTGCACTTCTCTGCATTTGGTTATCTGAGTGAATTTTACCTGACAAAGCCGCCCGTCTCTGGGACGAGTAACTTGCCGTTCTTTCACAGTTTAATATAGAACATCATAAATAGTTTTCTTGGCAAGGGATCTGTTTTGTGAATATAAAGAAGTAAACGGATTCTGTTTGTGCTGGCTGTGCTGACGGGCCCAATAGAAACTGGCTTATTTTGACATGGGTTCCCATATATGGTATGGGTCTATCCCCAGATCCCTTTTCCCCACTAAAGAAAATGAAATCCTAGGTGCGATTGCAGCCAGAGGTTGACTTGTAGCTTTGCAAAACCATCTGCTTTCCTGAAGTATTCCCAATGTACTTCCTACAAAATAATGTATCGCTTACTGGGATGTAGTAGCCAGAAGACTTTCGTCCTCTGAAAGTATTGCTCTCATTCAGAGTAGTTAACTGAAGGTAAGGAGATACAAGCAGTGAATAACCACAGATTTTTTAAAAGAAAAAACGTTCTGTCTGAATCTGTTTTTACAAAATAATGTTTGTGGGTGGGTTGTTTTTTTTTTTTTTTTTCTTAGTGCTTTAGACCTGGCATAGCGTTAATATCTTTTTTTTTTTTTTCCTTTGGTACTGCAAATCATCAGGCTGTTTTCCTCGTCATATCTGGACTAAGCATACTGAAAAACTGTGGAAAAATAAGAGTGACACAAACTGAAAGATGCTGTCTGCACAGTGGGAGCGCTCCAGAAAGCCCCGGTCAAATGTAGTTACTGTGTTCGCCCTAATGGTTCTTACTATAACGTATATATTTTAAAACCTTTTTTTTTTTTTTTTTTTTTTTTTTTTTTTTTTTTTTTTATTATGAGCTACTAAAAGTGCTGTAATAGGAATGTATCGTAAAGCCATTACAGTTTAATGGCTTGCTAATTGAATTATTTAATTACTTATTGATTGGTAAAAGCTAAGCTTTAGAGAGTTACCGTTACTTAACGCTCCCATTTAACTCTGCAACCAGCGCTCCTTTTGGAAATACTCTCAGGTCAGTGGAAAAGGCCTTTTCACGGCTGTAAATATTAGAAATGTAGTAAGTGAGCGGCAGTAATTTGAAATACAAGTTTGACCGTGTTTACAATCATTATTAGAGGTACTGATTTCTTCACACGTCTGCATGGTTCAGGCTATTTTTAAAGTTCCTGAGACTTCATTTAATAAATACCTCTAAATGGGAGAAGGCTGGCTTCAATAGTTTTAGCAGACCCTTTCTTTACAAGGTTGCAAGAATCTCAGATATTTGAGAACAAATCTGTTACATATCCAATCAAAACGGCATGTCCGGGCGTGCAGGCGGGCTGCGCTTGAGAGCCGCTGTGAGTATCCTGATTTAGCTCCTCTCATTGATATAATGTTGGTTTAATTCCAGTTATTCTATTAGGACGGCTTTTGTTTAAAGCCAGCTTACGGGAGGGGACGCGTCCACACGCAATTAAAGCATTTCAGAGCGGGGGGGGGGGGCGCGGCGCTCGGGGCGGTGCGGGACGCGCAGTGTGCGCGCTGCGCAGAGGAGCGCGGCCGGGGCGGGCGGCTTCGGGCACTGCTTTTAAAACCGAGAGAGAGAAGAGCTGCGGTTTGCATTACAAAAACAAAAACACGACCCGAAAGTGGTGGGGGGGTGGGGGGGGAAGAGGAAAGGAAGGAAAAAAAAAAAAAAAAAAGAAGGGGGAGTGAGGCGGCAAGCGGCAGCGTGCCCCCAGGCACTGCTGGGCAGACCTCCGCGGCGCAGCGAGCAGGCGGGGGCTGCCGCCCGCCTCCGCCCGGCTTTGTCTGCGCGTCCCCGGCCCGGCGGCGCGGAGGCACCGCGGGGCGCCGCGCACCCTGCGCGCCCCGGAGCACCGTGAGTAACGGCGGGGCGGGCATTGACAGTGGCGGGAGATGGCAACAGGGGGAGGAAAAGAGGGGGAAAAAAAAAAGAAAAGAGAGAGAGAGAGAGAGAAAGGCGAATTGCGAAACAGAGCGCGGTTGTTCACTGGGCTGCGCTCCGGCTTGCGCGGAGTGCCGGGGATGCTGTCCGCCTCAGCGGTCGGTGATAGAGCGCAGCGTAAAGCGGTTAATTTTGGCCGGGGTTCTGGATGCAGTTTGTCCGTGGGTCTGCTTGCTGTGCCCGGCCAAGTTCTGGGGTCCTCCTGTGAGATTTCCCCAACACCGATACGGATGGTTCCATGGCAATACGGGGACTCCACAGTCCTTCCTAAAAGTGACACGAGAGCGTGAGAGAAAAAGTAAATTATAAAAAAAAAAAAAAAAAAAAAAGGGGGGGGGGGGGGGGAAAGAAATAATGATGAAAAGGATTTTTGACAGCGCTTTCTGAAGCAGGAAATCCTTTTGCCTAATGTGTTTGAATTTCCCAAATACTGAGGAAAACACAGAGGCCCCCACCTCCCCAGGAGAACTTTTTGAGATGACAGAATGAATGTCTGCAGTGCCGGAATATCCAATGCATGTCGATGTTTCACGGTGGCTCCGAGTTCAGAAGTAGGAAGGCAATGAGCTGCAGAAGTGCAAAACTTGTGTTATGCTCTTGAGCGATGGGACCCACACAGCACTCCCTGGTCTGTATTTCTGTGAGTGTTTGGGGCAAACAGCAGTGAGGGCAGGACAGCCTTTGGCAGTGTAAGGGTTGTGCTGGAAAATTTAAAGGTGTCAGTGCGTTTTATAGTGTTTTTCAGAAGAGTTGGAGGGATTTGGGTTTTGTGCTGGTCGTTTCGTTAGAAAAGTGCAAGCAGAAGAATTCACAGTTTTCAGAGGATAAAAAAAAGTGTATTTCCCATAGTTTGGTTAAAGCAGAGAGAAATTCAGGAAAGCCGTGGAAACGTTCGGTGCATTGCTGAAAGTTTTGAACACTGGATAGCACGTAGGGGGAATCTTATTTTCCATCCCATGCTGAGACAGTGCAGAGCATCTACCAGGGCACAGGCTGCTGGTCTGACATGTCAACCAATGCCTCTTCGTGTGTACACGGAGCACACATGACATACTCCGGCCATACATCAGCACGTATGCACAGCTCACTTGACGCACTGCTCACCGCCGGAGCGCTCCCAGGGCCTGCTCAGGGTGCAGCTCCCTTCCTGCAGCCCCTTGAGGTGACACAGCCGGAGCCACACTGCACCCTCGGAAGGAGAGCAGTGAGAAGAATGAGTGATCAATGGCAATAAGTATGAGATATTTCTCGGGGGGCAAAAAAAAAAGTGTTGGAGGAGAGGAGAGGCTTTTCTGAAATGTCTGGTTATAATGGGAGTGTTGTCACGCTGTGGCACTTCATCCTTAGCAGGGAGAGCTTGCTGTGCTTCCCAGCGCTTCATTCATAAGTGTGTGAGCTGAGCACACAGCCTGGCGCTTCCAGAAGAATTTAAACTAGCAATTAAAAATTAAATGGCTGTAATTATCTGCTTCTGTTTTAAGAAGTGCAATTTGTCTTTGAGTATCCAGCACAACAAGCTCTACCTCTTCGCTCTCAGCCCAGCAATAGGAGGGGAGGGCTGCTCCAGTTGTGTGTGTTGTCAGCAAGGTGCTTGTTTGTGGCCGGTTTGTGTTTGGGGTTTTGAGCTTTTTGGCTGCTGAAACCAGTATGTGTGTACATAGAGATCGTGGAGCATTTACAGGAGGAAAAGAGGGCTGTATGGGGGTAGGTCTTTCTTCGCCCTCTGCTAAAAATGATTTTCTTTTTTCCTACAAGGGAATGGTCTGATTTGAAAATTTACCTTGTCCATGAAATTTCTTTGTAGAAATGTGCTTTATGTGAAGGTGTGTGTGCTGGCAATGGTTCTGTGGGGTAACGTCTTATTTTCACTTAAAAAATTTCTTTTCAGCTAGAAAAATGTTTTAAATTATAGCCATTAAAAAAAAAAAAATTGCTTCTAGCAAGTAAAAATAGTGTGGAAAACCTGTAATTTAGACAAGTACCTACATTTTATTTGCTCTGTGCTGCTGAAATTTAGAATCCCTTCCCATTTACAGTTTACTTTTCACAGAACATTATTAAGTTTTTGGCTTCGTACACGATCTTCTGTCAGATGCTTTTGATTTGTAATTTAGCGAAGTATAATAAACATTGCAAAAGTCATGAATTTTCCTCTGCATCCTGAGCTCTGTGGTAGGGAAACTGTGATAAAATGTGTACCTTAAGTCTTGTTTGATGATCTCTCAAAGCAAGTTTGCCTTCTGGAAATAATTTCTGGGGTTGAAGAGCATGGTATTAACAGATTTAATGTGGCTATTCAATGGATTGGTGGAGTACTATGTGAGGTTTAACAAAATGAGAGAGACAAATTGAACATCAACAAAACCTCCATCTGCGAAGAATTATAAATTTAATTAGAAAAAAAGGCAAACTTAAAAGACCTCATTAACTAATCAGAATTCGATGTTCCTGATTTAAGATCCTTAAACAGAATTTGAATTTGAAGCGGCTTTGCTCTCCTCGTCCTTTCTCTCCCGCCGTGTGCCCACGTAGCACAGCCCGCGCTCGAGAGAGAGATGTGAACGTTGCTTCCCGCAATCGAATTATCCGCAGCGCTATTTTTCATGCATCAAGCAGAATGTGCGTGTCATTTATCACGGGGGGCACTTGGAGCTGGGCAGAGCGCAGGGCAGGAGGCTGACTGACAGCTCCTTTTTCTTTGGCTGGACAGGGAAGGCCGTCGCGGGGTTTCCGCACTTTTTGTTTGATATGTGAGTTATGTCGCAGTGCTCCGCTTCTCCGTGAATCTGCTGGCCAAAGCAGGAGAATGCCTGAGAGCTGGCGAATACCACCCAGAAATGTTTTCATTCTGTGAGCTCGTCATCCTAAGTGTGGTTCCTTTACTATGTTGTAATTGTGTCCTACGCATAAAAAACTGAAAGCATGTGAAGTGTAGCATTTTGTAAACTGTAACTAATTTCGCTCACATCTGTGTCTAATTGTTGTCTGCATTCGCATTCTTGAGAGTAGATTTATTTTTCCTGGACCACTCTGTGGATTCAGCTGACCAGCCTAAGTGAGGATTAGTTGTTTTAAAGTTATTTTGATTAAAGAGACATTTTTAAATACAGTAACGTGCAACACATGGTTTAAATAATCCTTGAGACACAAAGGAATATATCCAAAGTATGTCTAATGAAAATGAAGATTGTGGATATGAACTTTCACAAATCATAGAGCGTAAGAGGATGTAGAAGGTATATATTAAGGTATATATTCAATTTGCTCTCAACGAACTGGGGTTTTTTCTTACCCTCTCCCATGAAACCTTAAATGAAATCTCTCTCACCATAAACAGACGTACATATTTAGAAGTGCACAGAAGTTTTGTTTTATTTTTAATTTGGGTCAGTGAAACAGGGAGGATTAAGTGCATTTTGGAGTTCAGTGAAGTATGAATAACCTGTAGGGCACTTAAGAAAATATCAGTTAATTAAAACATCCATTTGAAAAAGGAAGTTTTTTTCTATCATAAAAGGTACGTTTTAGAGGATCCTGTGCAAGAGGGAGTGAAGATAGCTCTGTAAACAAACTTAGTTCTCACCTATAATTTTTTCCAGGTGTTTAGAAGTAACAGCAGAAATGTATCCTAAGGCTCTCTGCTGTGTAAAAGATTGCAAAAAGAGATCTTTCAGACAAAGTGCACAGTTCTGAATGTATCTGCTCGTCTTGTTTGATTTTGCAGGCATCAATGTACTGAGAATCACATTATGTAGAATTATAAGTACCCAGTTATAAAGATATTGGTGTTTTCCGTGCACTTTATTGCATGCTTCTTGCCATCAGTTGTAATGTTTGGTGCTGTCCGACCGCCCCAACTGTTGTTTACTTTTGCTGGTAGTAATTCTGCCCGTGATTAAAAACAACAAAAAAACTACGGACACAGAAGTAGGATTTGCTTGGATGATTTTTATGGCACTTAAAATGCCTCATCTCACAGAGCCTCTGCTCTGTGATCAGTTAAGAGATGTCAGTTCAGGTTGAATGGAGGCGCATGAAAAAGTCTCAGTGCAGACGCTGGGGCGGTCTCTACCTTTCCCAGTTCAGCCTTTGTGTGCTTTGGGTTAACAGCGGCCATCGGCGTCCCTTCACCTGAGCTTATCACCTGCTGACACTCCAAGCCGGCCACAGAGCAGCTCCTGTTAGCGGGGCAGGAGTGTTCTCCTTATAGGATATGAAAATCTATTACTCACCTAGTTATCCAAGGAGTCTTTTTATTAAACTGGAAAATTATTGCTGGCTTCCCATTGGAACCAAATTCCTCTTTTGATGAGTGAGCTCAGAGGTAAACGTTGCAGCTTCCTACCATTTGTTTAGCCAGAAGTGCTCTTTTAAGTCATTTTATCGGAAATCTCATTAGCGAGCAGAATTTTTACGAGTAAGACCTTGTGCAGTGCCGTGTGCTTTATTTTAATTTGCCGTGTTTGGAGATGGGCTTGTTTTGGGGAGGGTCGTGTAATGCTATTGATGAGATACTGAAAATTTGTACAACAGGCAGATCTCCTTGGAAAGGACAAAATGTAGCGCCAGCCTTGCCTTGCCCCTCGCATGTGGGGTGAGGTGGCTCCCAGGAGGACGGCTGGGTGGCGGAGAGCCGAGGGAGAGGACAGCCAAGGCGAGGAGGGCAAGATGCTGCCAAGATTGGAGGGTTGGGAGGGAGAGGGTCGTGGGGCGGTGGTGGGAAGGGGCGAGCGTTACGGAGGTGCGAGGGGCTCAGGGGGAGCGCTTCCACTGCCACCATTGGGGTCCTGCCCTCAGCGGGGCGTGCGGCAGCGGGGCCAGGGAGGAGGGAGCCCCTCTGCAGCTGTCACGGGCCCCTGATGAATCACTGTCCCGGCACTTGGCCGCCGTCCCTGCGCGAGGAGGAGGGAGAGGGACCTGCGAGGAAACAACAGGCGAGCCTTCAATTTAAAGACAATATGTCTTTCACCGGCACCGTGCCCTCCTCCTCTCCGTTTTGGTTTAAAGGACAGAATCGTCGTCTGCGGTGATGATCTTTTGTTTAAATTAAGGCCTCACATGAAAGCGGAGTAATAGAGGCTTCTGTTTGTCTCCCTGGTTTACAGGTGCAGAAGTCCCAAACCAGTTCAGATGTTGCTGTTTCCTCCAGTTGCAGGTAAGGATATGATTGAAAACTGCTATTTTTCTGCAAGCTTTTTTCCTTCCCTCTCCTCCCCTTCCTCACGTGATAAGTAAATAATTATCCCTGTTTTCCACATGAAGCCGATCAACAAGCGTGAGAGCTTTGCTTCTATATGTGTGCCCCAAAGTCTGTCAGCTGCAGGCACGTATTTTCACCAAATCATTTTACCTTGTACTGGATAGTGGCTTGGTTAACTCATTGTGGGACTGTCCTTTTTTTTTCTGTGTACTTGATTTTAAGCAATAAACTATAAAATGGAGGGTTTGTGTTCAGAACTTGTGGTAAAATCTCAGTCAAAATGTGGAAGCTTCATGGCAGAAATGGCACTTATGTTTGTTTATACCATTGCTGTGGAGGGATTGTTTTATATAATTTTAATAAGGTCTCTGTAAGAGCCCAAGCATTTATTTTAAGGAGAAAAGTTACTGCCTGAAATGCCTTGGGGTGATGATATTTCTGCTGAGAGCATTTACTTGTGTTAAGTATGTCAAATACCATCATCAAAATTTTGGGGTATTAAGCAATGAATAAGGGGCACTGAATTTCCAAGTTTTTCAACATATACGGTGGTATATATCATGGTGGTGATGATTCTTGTCCTTTTTATATAAGGCTGTTAACAACACAAATCAGACATACTCAGCTGCTTGAGTACTCTGTAAATGTTTAAGTTTTACATTGAATCTGAATTGCTCTCTTATTATTTTGACTAAACGACAGCTGCTGAGATACTGCAGAGTGCTAAGGCATACTGACACATGTATGGATTCACTGTATGTTGGTCATATCCCTTTCCAATTGGGTACGCTTTATGTAATCCACAAAGCAAACAAGTGAGCAGACATAATACTGTTTTAATGCTGCATTTGTTTCAGCGGAAACAGAGGAACAATTAAGTAGTTTGCCAGAGTAAACACATACATCAGGAATATCTCATTCCCTGTCAGTAGATGATGGGTTTCAACAATTGCTACAAGTATTTTATTTGGTTTAGAGGCCCATTATATTGCCACTAAGTGGTAAATCTTGAAAAAGCACAGTGTTAATTGGTTGTTAAGAGAATGTATGTCTTCATATAGTGGGGATTCTGTCTTTATACATATCTTTAAAATACAAGGGGACGTGAGTGTTTCAAGTGTGCTACTTCAAATCTAAATTTTTTTCTTTTAAGCCACAGAAATAATGCAATCACTAGTTGTGTGTATCATGATAGAAGTTTGAAATTAGAAAAAATCCCACTGGAAGAAGCTGTTCATTTTTTGCTACTTAAGTTGAGGATTTCGATTCATAGCGGGCTGCACATTGTATCAGTAACTCCTACGTAATCTCTGTTGAACGTGTCACTAAAACTGGCTGCATCTTGCTTTCAGGTCTATGGAAATGCAGGATCTAGCCAGCCCACACAGCCGACTAAGTGGTAGTAGTGAATCCCCCAGTGGTCCAAAGCTTGATAACTCTCATATAAATACCAATTCCATGACACCCAATGGCACAGAAGGTGAGATACCATTGTTTTAGTATTCTGTTGCTTGTTTCTTCTCCTTGTTGTATCAGTCCTCTTACAGTCAGTAAGATATGTAGAGGAAGAGGTTTTACTGTGTGAAGTGCTATATGTTTCTATATCGCAGCGCGTGAATCTTATGATCAGTGTTTTATCAGCAGTTATTATTATCAAGTTTTCCAGTTTTATGTTCCTTTCGGGTAGCTTGAATGGACTGAGCAGGTAGTGTGTGCAGAGCTGAGAAAAACATCCAAAGAACCCGAAAGGCTGGTTTAGTAATGAGGAGAGAGGAAGTGTTTACAGTGGTCAAACCACAAAATGCAGTCTTTCAGTTGTTCTCCCCATTTCAGTATTTCGTTATGTTCACTCTTTTTGCAAGCTCCTAAGGCTATGGAAGTTTTGTCAAATAGACTAATGAAACGGAGTGTTGAAATTTCCTAGGGCTAGCTTGCTGCTCTGACAAAGTGGCCAAAATTCAAACAGGTGTAATAATTGAATGGGGTAAGCTGATACCTAATTTTCAAGCAGCAATCAGGCAGTTGATAAGTTATGTTTGTTCTCAGTAGAATACTAACAGCAGAACAACCAAACTGCTTTGCCAGTAATGATGTATAATGAAGTACAGAAGGATTTATGTAAGTCGTGAAAATACTCTTTGTATGCATTTATATGCATTTATACGGCAATGGTAAGAAGGAACATAAATGATGTTTGGCTAATTTTGTGGGCGGAGTTTTTAATGCATTTCTGAAAATTGTAGTCATGCATCCTTATACGAAACTTTTTAATAAAAAAGGTTAAATAAGTATTGTAGCAAAGAAATGCCTTTTTAAATTTGTTTCCTAAAAATTGAGTCATGTTAGTGCTGTCAGACTGTGGAAGTTTATGGACGTGAATTGCATATTTCCAGGAAAGGCACATGTCAGTCAAACAGATGTTGTCCCCCCTCAATTCCGCAAACATCTCTGTTATTCATTCTAATTGGAGTCCTCAGTAGTGGGGAAGGTTTATGGGTTATCAGATTAACAGGCTTTTGTGCCGGAGTTGTGTGTAATTTACTTTTTACTATTGCAGTAAAAATATTGCTGAAATCAAATTTTAAGCCATTAAAAACAACAACTAAGAAGGTTTTTTAAAAGAATAAATAATGCACTTAATGTGTTAAGTAGGTTAAGCAGAAGAATATTTCGTGTGAAACTAGATGGTCATTGTGGTTCTTTCTTATGATTCTATGAGTTGCCCTTGCTTTTAATACCAAGCTTCTCCTTATTCTTTTTTTTTTTTTTTTTTTTTACCATATTATCATGTATATACCAGTTTTGGTACATGATAAAGTAGCTCAACCCTTTGAAATTAAAGCCACTCTTACTTGCTAAAGCCTTAGCAGTAAACTTGCACCTTCTGCTTAATTTGTGGAGTTTCCAGTAGCAAAAAAATAATAATAAAAAAATAAAAAATAAAAAAAAATGACGTGCTTCTTGAAACACAGAGAGGCACCTGCCCTGTGGCTGGACTTTTTATTCCATATAGCTGTTAGTGCAAAAATACACTCTGAAAAATTGGGTGACCAGTAGCACTTTGTTAAGAAATTAGTTAGATATTTTATCTATTCATATGTTGACCTCATGTAGAAACTAATTCTGAAAATTATATCCCAGTTTTTCAGTAGGTGTTGGAGTTTACTAAGTAAATTAGAGCCCAGTAACTTCATTTTTTCTGATGTTGGAATTTTAAAGCCCAGGCTTGTTTATTTGGGGGGGAGTTCTACCAGCAAAGCTAAAGCATGAAATACATGTTTACCTTCTGAGACAAAGCCAACTGCTTTTTTTTTTGTTTGTTTGCCATTTTCCTCCAGGTGACATGACTCTCCTCAGCACTGCAGACTGGTTGCTCAGTGCTAGCACACAGACCGCTGCAGGTTTGTGAGCTGTGGTGGCCACACCAGGAGTGTGCAGTCAGCATGCGTTGTGAGATGTTGTCCAGAAAGTGTCCTGAGAAGTAGCTTGTTCGTGGGGATTTGGGTCAGAATGTTCCAAATTTTAAAGTTCCTGTCTCTGATTGCTCTTAAGTGACACAATAATGAAAAATTTCTGAAAGAAACTTAAATCATTTATTTTTGAATCAGATGTGTATCAAGAGACAAAATTTGTGAGTGAGGTGGATGCCTAAGAATTTGAAGGTGGAATTTTGCTGTTAATCAGTTTTATCTTGAGAAAATGTTTGGTTTGGGTTCTTTGAGCTGCTACACAAGCTTAAGAAAAAATTGAGTGAATGCAGCCAGGGTTTCTTTTTTTATTATTATTATTATTTATTTATTTTTAATGAAAGATGACATAAAATGAATTTTTCTGAGATCCTTCAAGCAGAACCCTGGAAAAGAAGTGACAGACTATAGGGATGTAGCCGCATGGGCTTGCCAAGCATCTTTTTACAATGCTGCCGTGTGGTTTGCTTCTTTGATGCACATGGAGTGAAGGTGTAGGTTGCTGAAGATTCACATGTTGAATACAGTATATGTAACCAGTTTTTGATATACTACAAACTCATTCTTGCTCTCCTTCTCTGACACAAAGGAAGATTATGTGAGTGAGAAGCAGGGCCTCCACCTATTTGCATGTTACAAAAGTGTTGTAAAGATATGTTAAATTTGATTTGACTGTGGGTGTGATTTAGGCTGGTTTCCATACCCCAAAGTGCAGGATATGTTCTATAGATCAGGAAAACAAAAAGCAAACACAAAAAAAAGTCCCAAAGTGAAATGGCCTCGTTTCAAACAAACGTTCTTTAATTCCTCTAAGGTGCATTTTCAGACTTGTCTCTTATTGATGTTGTTCTACAAGAGGATGTGGTTGGAAGATAGCTCACTGTTATGAGCTAATATTTTTAGCTTCACACTTGGTGGTAAATTTTCAAAGCATTGAATGAGGATTTACTTCTGTGATTGAATCTGAATTTATTCTCTGAGTGCCGCTTTTACATCACAACTCCTTGTGTGCTTAATTTCTCATTGGTATAACAAAATTGCTGTGGTACAGAACCTACCTGGTAGTGTGTGGCCGAGAGTCTCTGCAGGATATTATTTATTTATTTGTTTTGTGAATGCCATATAATTCATTCTATCTGAAGTTTTTTAAACAAGTCAGGTTTACAAGTCTTTACTTTAGATATCAATTCCTCATCAGGCACACTTTAGAATATGGTGCTTTCTGTAAATCACACACTATTCATTGAAGTTAGTTGCAGATTGTGAGATGATCTTCTTAACTCTGGATATATACATGGTGAGGAGAAAATAAATCCCCTTACTATCTTAAGTAAAAAAAGCCATAAGTAATAATGAGTAGATTTGCCAGTGCTTGGCTGGGATGTTTTTTCTCTCTTTTTCTATGGGCCGGTTCAGGCAGCATGGTTTTCAAACCAGTGACAGGGTGGTAAGAAGGATATTATGGATCCTAACCAGGCACAAATTTCTCAGTACAAAAGCAGAAGAGTAACAGTAAAATGTTTGGTGAAGGGTACTCAGCAGAAGCAGTCCTGGCCTGTCACCGTGGATTTTGATGATATAAATAATGCAGTATTTGGGTTTTCCATGATCTCCCTAATTGTTTTTCCACAAAATACCCTCTGTCATAGGGAAGAGCAGACACTTGACACTATTAAAAGTTTGGCCCTGCATGACTTGACTGAGAAAATCTGTGACAAAGTAGAGAATTGTGGTAGGGCTCAAAATGTTTGTAGTCAGAGCTTATCTCTAGACTTGCTTCATCAGGAAATTGCTGAAGAAGACTGATACTGAAGGACTCAGAGACAATAGCAAGAAAAACACAGAAAAACCTGCCGTTAGTTATTTTCATCAGATAGCTAGTGGTTATTTAAATAATAGTGTCCACTTGGATGAAGGGGACAGGCTGAGAGTAACGTAGAAATTCGTAGGGATTTGCAAAACTCTTTTCTGCAGTGGACAACTGAATCTAGTTCCTACCTACAGTAATATTTACTTTTATCTTAAGAATGTAAATCAGTTCTGATGAATTACACATAGAAGCCTCTGCTCCATTATGAAGCTGTTTTATGCAACTGGATGGAAAAAAATAAATGAAGTTTGAGAGAAGGAGCTCTAGTTTGCCAAGCAACTACACATCATTCACGCTGTGACTATGGAGCTGCTTCTGCCCTCATTTCTGACTGCTCAGGAGGAAGAAAAGGAATTTTATGTCAAATGGGAGGGGGAAATAGTTAACAAATTGAAGATCAGATTTTCAAAGATACATAAGAAGGGAGTCTTCAAAGGGAATTGGACATCAAAATTCGGTTGGAAAAAAAGGAGTTTTGCTCTTAAAGTACCTGCTGCAACATGAGATTGAGACTCCACACAAAGAGCTCCCTGCTATGTAACTATCAGACGACTGGCTATTAGAAATGTTGTCTTAGGTCAAAGTGAATGGAAATCCATCTCAGTGGTTTCAGAAGCAGGGAATAGTATGATTGCTGGCTAGTTGCAGTATTATTGAATGGAGAAAAATGTTTTTCACCATTTTCTTAACTTATGATGTAGTAAAATTTTAAAATTGATAGAAGTTGTAGTTGAAATGGCACATACTGATATAAGTATGGCAGTAATTTTTTTTAGGTTTTTTTTTTTAAAAAAAATATTAGTTACTCATCATTTTTTATGCTGTAGGGTGCAAAGTTCTGGTGGGGGATGGCAATCAAACAAAATGATTGTCCTGTGGGAGATGCTTGGTTTCTGATATCCTATACCCTCATTTTTGGAGTTACTGCCAATTATATATGCTGAAATTTTTGCATGTGTCTGTGATGAAAAGATTGATGGTATGAAACGTGTAAGTGTTGCAGTGCCACTGCATTTAGACATGATGAAATAATAGTCCTATAAAGGTGAATCTAATCTTTGCATTTCTGTGGAATGTTAGTATTATGAACTATTGATACCAACTTATTTACTGAGCCTTGGAAGAGCACAAGAGGACAGCTGTGTGTCCAGAGGAAAAGAACACAGCAGTCTTAGGCCTGTCAGACTGGTAGTAGTAACCTGGATGGCTCTAGGGGCTAATGATATTCTTTAACCTGCTGCCACTTCTTGAGGATAAAACCCAGATATGCGTCACATTCCCTGGTTTATGTGGAGGCAAGGGAGTGATTTGGACTACCTTCTCTTCCTTGCTCTTTACCTTTTTTTCTTGCTATTCTACACTGGCTTCCTTCCAGACTCTTTGTCTTATCTGTGCTTTTGTTCGCCTGCTTCACCAGGAGTCCTCCCGTCTGTTCTGAGTGCTTGTAGCATAATGCTCTATTATTCCTCTTTCTTAGCTCTTTGGACAGGGAAACAATTTTTCTACTCCCTGGTTGGCTCTGGCCAATAAGTCCTATGTGAATCTTGAGTGAAAAGGAGAGCAGCATAAATAAATATTTGTGTATTTATTGTCTTTTCTGCATCTGTGTGCATCTTGTTTTGAAGGCTTCACCATAACATTTTCCTGAAAAAAAAAAAAACAAAACCTTTTTTGAATGAAAGGGCTCTAGCAAAACTGGTTTCCAGATCCTTTTGAGGGTAATAAAATACTCTACTCCTCATCCAAAAAATAAAAGTGGGGGCACTTTAATTATAACATTATTTCTTTATGCAAGTTTCTTGTAAAAACATCCATAGCACATGTTGTTCTGGACTGCAGAAAAGAGCATGGTGGTGTGAGAGCACCCTCTGAATGTGCTTGAAGGCCAAAGCCCCGCTAACAGACTGAATTTGCACAGGTTGCAGGATGTCAGAAATCTGTCAAGATATTCACTGCTTCTCCAAAAACGATAATTGAACACATCTACAATTGTGTGATTACACAGCTTTAGTTAGAAATATCATGTTTATGGTCAGTAATACAGAAGAAAATTCATCCCTTTTTGCTGGTGTGCGCGCCAGGGAACAGCAGTAGGACATCTGAGCCTAGTCTCACACCTTAATAGGGTAGTGCTTGAAAAGTGCTTGTAACTTAAAAGATGGTACAGATGATTTAGCATTTCTATTTGCATCTTGTAGTCCTGAGGGGTTTTGCTTATCATAGAAGATAAAGAAGCATGAAACTTGGTCACACTTCAGGGTTAGCCATCATCTGGCCGTTGGCCAGTGAGTGCAGAAACTTGGAGAGAAGTTCTTGTGCCACCTGGTTTGATTAGACAAGCTAGAAAGGTTCCTGCTTCTGCTGACAGGGGAGGAACACAAGCTAGTGATATCCCTCTTTGAGCAAATTTGACTTTGTCTTGCAGCCCTGGCTGAATTAGAAGATATTTTCCATCAATAAAAGGCCCTGTGTGCTTTGTCACTCTGCTTTTGTCTTTGTATTTTAGTTAAACATCTTGTACATCCAAACGACCAAAGAACCTTGATTTCTTTTGATACTTCCCTTGAAGCCCTATGTGTTGAAAAGATAGTTGAAGATGGTCTTCTTTGCCATAAATGGCTGTAATTGTAACATCATGTGGTCATTACATCTGTCTTTGATTAAAAAGTTCAGATATTTTGCACACACCATGCAAATTGTTACTGGGGTAAAGGAGTTTCAATGGCCAGATTCCCAGTGGAGGATTTAAAAAGGAAAAAAAAAAGAAAAGAAAAAAGAAATAGTTCATAATATCTCTGAAAGGATTGTTTCTTGATAACATGCTACTTTCACTATCTGACCTGGGACAGGGCAGGAAGTACAATCGTTTGATATAAATTGATGTGTGAGTGTTAAAGGATAAGAACGTTAGGTTTAGATGGTGTCATCTCCTAAATGTAGTAAATGGAACAATTTTAACTCACAGCTGTGCTTCTCAGATGAATAGGTTAAATCTTGTTTAGCAGCTACAAATGCTATCAAACCATACAAAATTTAACAAGAGTGAGAGATTCTGCACCTGAGATGAGCTGGCCCCAGATACATGTACAGATTAGTGAACAAGATGCTGGAGAGCAGAGTTGCAGAAAGGGGTCTGGGGGTTCTGGTGACAGCAAACTGTATCTGAGTCAGCACTGTGACATGGCAGCCAAAGGGCCAACTATACCCTGGGGTGCATCAGGCCCAGCACTGCCTGTTGAGTGGGGAGAGGGGTTATCCTGCTCTGTTCTGTGCTGATGTGGCCTCACCTTGAGTATTGTGTGCAGATTTGAGTACCACAATAGTAAAGGGACATAAAACTTAGGAGGGCTGTGAAGATGTCTAGAGGGCAAGCTATGCAAGAAGTGCCTTGGATTATTCCGCCCAGGGCAGAAGAGGATGAGGAGAGGTCTCATGGCAGCTGCTGAGCAGAGGGGCAGTGCTGAGCTCTGCTCTCTGTGACAGCGATAAGGGCCCGAGGGAACAGCATGGAGCTGTGTCAGGGGAGGGGCAACTGGGTGTTAGGGACAGGTTCTGCACAACAGGGTGGTGGGCATGGAACGGACTGCACAGGGCAGTAGGAATGGCCCCAGGCAGCTGGAGCTGAAGGAGCAGTTGGGCAGTGCTCTTAGTCATAGGGTTTAATTTTTGGGTGGTTCTCTATGGAGCCAGGGATTGGACTCGGTGACCCTTGTGGGTTCTTTTCAATTCAGTATGTTCTGTTATATTCTGATGAAAACTTGTCTCTACCCAGATGGTTTTGGTTTTGAGTTTTCTGTCTGATTTTGTACTGTAATGATGATGCCATTTTTTATTTTTTTTTTTGTAAATCCAATGATTGTACTGCTAGATGGGTGGGTACAGTGAAGTTAAAGTTCTTTTGGTTGTAAAGTGTAATGTAAGAGAAATGCAAGGCCCTTGAGGAGCCATACATGCAATGAAAGCCGTCTGTCAGTCACAGCCAGAATACCACACAAGTTTTCTAGACTTCAGACATCAGAAGAGGGTAGAGCAGGAAACAGTCTGGGCTTGAATTAGAATGTGCTTCTTTGAGCAGGGACTTTCTCTGAAAACTGAACATAAATTTAGGCTGGAAATTACCTTGTAGTAATTACCATCTGGTAATTTCCAGACAAATGTGATTCAGGATGAGTCTTCAAATTTGAGAAGCAGCAGCAAAGTGGATCTATTAGGCTTTATGGTCAGGAGCTGATGATTTGATACTGTGACAAGAAGAGAATAATGTCCTGGATAGGAATTGATACAATTTCATAGACTCTTTGTAAGTAAGCTGTAGCTTTGCTGTAACTGCCAAACCTCTTCACAGTTGCCAGATCCTTCAGTTTAGAATTTGAATGGTAAAAAATGTAATCAGTTTAGAGATTCAAAGTAAAATTTTTGTGCTGTTTTTAGTGACTAATAATTATCTTTGAGATTTCAGGAGAGCTTCGGGCTTGTACTGGGCACAGAAAGGATGGCATCAAGCAAAATAATACATAAATAGTAATGGCTACATGAAATACTTAAGATAGAGCAGAGCAGTAACTGTAGTGAAAATTAATATCAACATAGTATTTAGCTGCTACCGTTATTTGAAAATGTCACATTCAGAGAAAACAAAATAGGGCTAGAAGTTGTACTTACGTATATGTCAGTAAACAAACCAACAGTCTCATTTACTTTGTTGAGACTGCTATACTTCATGAACATCGGGAGTTGTCAGCCAGGAGTTAGTTCACTCTGTCCACTTATCCATATAATGCAAAGAATATAACTTATAGTACAAGGGCTGTTCTAAATGGAGTGCTTCCTTATTTTATGATGTTCCACGACATCAGAGGTGGGTGTTGGTGGTATGGTAGAGGTTGAGCCCTCCTGCCAATACGCTGTTACATTTTGTTGCTGTGTGACAGATGGCAGCAGAAGGGAAGTCTGACCAAATGATGTCCGACATGGAAACGTGTATGAAGAAATGGTGTGGAATTTAATTCCTTCATGTTGAAAAAATGGCACCCACTAATGCTTGCTGAACATTTCTGGAGACCAAGCAGTGGATGCAAGCACACTGAGGTGATGGATGGTGTGTTTCAGCAGTGGCAAGACCAACAGTGGGTCATCTCCACTGATGCACATAGCTACGAGTCTGCATGAAGGCTCTTGCTCATTGCTGGTGAAAATGCACAGCTAATTATGGTGACTGTTGAAAAACAGTATTTTGTAGTTGAGAGTTTGCTCTCTTAGATAGTGTTATTTTATTCTTAGTATCTGTTGCAGTTTCTGTGGGAATAAAGAGGGTCATTACTTTTGAAGTGACTCATGTATTAATGCAGTCTTAAAACTGCAATGCTGTTTTACTGTTGCTGATTTAATAGCTCAGCGATGTTTACAGTATTTCTGTTCTGGTTTAATATCTGTAATATTGCAGCTAACACACTATGCCTAGTTCAGTAAAGCAAGCCTTGGATGTATTTTAAATAATCAAATTATTTCAAAAAATATTTTAAAACCATATTTTTGCTTAAAGGTGCAATCTTTGTAATATATCCATATGAATTTTGTGTTAAAAATGGCCAAACGTTAGGCTTCTAAATCCATCTTTAAAACAGCCAACATCACATTCCTTGAAGCAGTCTTTACTGTTTTGTATGCCAGTGACTTCATAACAAGCTGTCAGCTCAGAAAGTTGTTACATGGCAAATAAGTGAGCATAAGGGTGCTGGTCTGAATTTCTTTATTTCAGCGTGGGTCAGAAACTGCTGTGTAGTCATTATCGACCACCTTCTGTAATAGGACTGACCAAACTGCATGTTGCACTTGCAATCTGTGAACAACCTAAGATGAAAAATCTTGACAATCAATATGATGTTGGATCAGCAGTTATGCTAGCTCAGAAATTTTATGCTTATTTTCTCAGGGCTAGCATGTGTGTTATTGGTTATCTGCTAGTCCTATTTTGTTTTCCTATTATTCAAGTCTGTTGTTTTCTTAGGTGGTTTCTTCTTATTTTTAGAATCCCATAAGTTACTAGAAAATAAGGAGGAAAAAATGCTTTCCGTTGACACAGATTTTTGGAGTTCTCAATATAAAACCAAATTCCTACCAGTTATTTTAAGTAACTTGATTTTATTATTTTTTTTCAGTAGATTAGGAATATATTTATACTTTAAATTCTTGTAGATGATTTAGATATTAGGAATAAATTCTTAACCGTGAGGGTGGTGAGACACTGCAACAGGTTGCCCACTGAGGTTGTGGGTGCCCCCTCTCTGGAAGTGTTCCAGGCCAGGCTGAATGGGGCTGTGAGAAATCTGGTCTAGTGGGAGGTGTCCCACTGCCTATAGTAGGGGCTTGGAACTAGATGATCTTTAAGGTCCCTTCCATCCCAAATCATTCAGTGATTCAATCACTTATTACATGAGTGATTCTGCAGGTGTTAAAACTTAGTGGAAATTACTAAATTAAAGCCTGTCTCTGTAGTGCAAGTCTGATAATTCTGCACCCCTGAAAATTCTGTTTTGATAATGAAGCAGAAACAGGAACTCTTGTTTTGCTCTCTCTGGTCTCTGCCACAGTGGAGAATGCTGTTGGACATTATTGGAAAGGCATATTTACAATGTGTTCAGTCTAAATGAGGCAATATTCCCACACAGGTGCTGTCCCACAAAAGCATAAGACATGGCAGAAATGATCTGGTCGGAGAAAAACACAGACAGCTGAAATCCAGAGTGTGCATGCAGTACATGCTGTGTGGCCATACCTGTACCCTGCCAGATCTGTGCCTCTTGGGCAGCTCTGTGCATCCTCCAAACAGATGCAGGTTGCTGAAGCACTTCTGGGACAGAATAGCAGACTTGCGACCTTGGGGAACCTCTCACAGCTCTCTTCCCCTTGGCTGTGGGGGGAAATGTGCTCTGTTTGCAGGTCATGTTTTGTCTTGAGCAAATGAGTGGCCTTCCTTTGCTGTGAGAGTCCATGCAGTAAACATTTCTGACTGGTAAAACCCTGGTTGTTTTGTCTCAGTTTTTTTGTATAGTGAGCTTTAATCCTCTTGAAATGGTTTTAAGCTCAGACAGAAGAAAATACACTGACATTTACAGCCATGTTAGTTAAAATGCTTGGGGAATTAAGGCTTTTTCAGTTCCTACCCTCTTTATTCAGTTCCCAACTAGCACCAGCAACAAAGGTCTGTGCAAGGTCATGGCTATTCTTAAAGAAGACCTGATAGGGCTAATTTATTATGACCCTACAAATAGGTATCTGGGAACAATGTGAACATCCTTTCTTCACTCATTTTCCATATACGTGAGAGAGGAGACAGATGGAACAGTTGTGATGTAGAATTTGAGAGCATCTCAGTCAGCAAATAGAATTGGCCCCCGTGTATGAAATCCACCGCAGTGCTTTCTTCATTTCTTTTTTCCTTTCCTGTATCTTCAAAAGTAGTGTACTTACTAAATGACGTTCAGTTATAAACACTGTCAGACCAAGTCAAAGACTGAAATCCCATTTTCAGGAGGTTTTTCTCAAAATGTTGGTTTTTTTACAAGGTTCTGAGTACAAGAAGAGTGGCCAGTGGTGCATGTGAAGCAGGCTTTTAAACCAGTGACAGGAGAGGCAGGTGCATCCACTTAGAAAGAAAATATCCTGGAAAACGTTATTTAGAACAAATGGTGCCAAATATGTGTCTCATTGTTGCCCTTAGATTGTTAGTTTGCAGTGAGCCAAACTTACTGAAAATAATTATGTTTTATTTTATTAGAAGTAGAAGAATTCTTTCTCTGATAGAGGAGCTTGGAGAAATCAGATACTGAAGTTTTCCATCCTTTCAGCCCAAGTTAGGCTGTTCTGTCTCATCATTCTTTCTTTTCCTCCTCCACAGCTGTCAGCAATTGAGAAAAGCATGTTTTATTGTTATCTCCAAAGATATAATTGGATTGTGGAAATTAGATGAGGAACACTTGCAAGGTTTGGAGAAAGTTGGAGTAATCTATAAAGAATTATATTAGCCAGACAGTAAAATGTTGTAATGAACGTCTAGAAAAAAAAACAAGAGATAACGTAATTTCAATTCTTGATATCTAAATGACAAACCTTGTCTCGTATTATGTAGTAGTTTCCAGCAAATGCCTTGGGGTAGACACTTCAAACATTTTGTTGCTTCTGTCTATTAGATTTTTAGTATTTAAGTGTGAAATGGGTGTCAGACATGTTATGTGTTGTATTTCTGAGAGATACTCCAACATTAGCACTGTGGTTTGGATGATGAGTGCATCCTCTTCAAAAGAACCTCTTGGCCACCACTTCTTACTACAGGTTAGGTCCCTTTCTGGAGAGTTCTTGGACTCCACCCCTTTAGAAAACGGTGTTCTGTAGAGTGCAGCCAGTGTGATCCATCTGCATCTGGGCCCTTGCTCCTCAGAAAAGCCTATACTTGCATGAAGTAATCCCTCTTAAATGCCTAAATTGTGATACTGGACCCTCTTCACCAATTGTTTTACTTTGTTAGACTGCTAATGTAGATGCAGCAGAATTCTGCTTATAGTGATCTCTGAGTTAGCGTGTGCAAACAAAACATCCTGTGTGAGGGAGAAAAGGAAATAGTTGTTGATTAACAAAAGCTCGAGAGATTGCATGTAAATCCTTTGGAAGAGATCAAGTGTAGGAAGTAGCCATGTGAAAATAAGGATTTTGTTTGGCAGGGAAAGAAAAGGTCCTTCGTCAGAAGGGGAAGGTTCCACTCCCTCGCTCCCTGGAAACCTTGCACCCAAAGGGCATCTGCTAATGATGGTTGCAATTCCTAGACAGAGAGAGAGACATACAAGTTCACACAAGTGGTTTTATGAATCAGATAGAACAGAGTTTATCTTGCTTTTTGTGGATTTATTTTCTGCAGTAGTATTGAACTGCCTCCCTGGAAGGTGAGATGATAGGCACCAGCTCTGGTGTGTGGGAAGCAGTGTCTGTGTCAACAGGAGCAAAAACAGTGAGATGTTAGTAGTAAGGTCAGCTCTGACGTTTAGTGAAACCTCAGGTGCTTTTGATGTGCTTGTAATTCCAAAAGCTAGGAATGTAGAATGGGTTTGAGAGGTTGCTGTGCTGATGTGATAACTTTCTGGGAGCGGGCACTGTGCCTGTCTACATTCACACCAGGTCAGCCCTGCTGTAGATCTATGTATTGGAATGTCATCAGCAGTGAGAGAGCACTGTGCTAACACCAAGGGAAATACACTTATTCTCCCGAGGCTTTATTGAAAACCATGAATCCAAACATGAATATGGAGTGGCAAGAGGGTATCTCTCATCTTCTTGTTCTTTCTTGTTCTCTGACAGCCACTTTGGGTCTGGAGCACAAAGGGAATAAAATGTAAAGCATTCCATAAAGTATATTTCTGCTCTTTGTGCATTCAAGGTTTCTGACTATTAAATTGGTTTCCATTTTGCAAGGAGAAATCCACCATGAGGAAAGTGTTTTGCTTTATTGGAAGTTCTCATTTTTCTTCTGAAAAGTGGTTTGGATGGAAAAAATTTGGAACAGCCCTCAGAGAACCCAATTTAAAAATTATTTCCTTTTTTTGTCTTATCCAAATTGCTGTCTGTCAAGCCTATAAATGACTGTATGATCAGATCTAAATGCGGACCCTTATTGTTGGGTCTGCAGGATTAAGAGGAGTCAGGACAGGTGCAGAGAGTTGCATGGGGACTTCTGGATTATTACAGTAGTTCTTATTCCTTGCGAACAGAAATAACCCTTGTGGTCATTTTATATGAATGTGCAAATCATAGCTACCAGTACTTTGCATTGTTTGTATACACAAATGCACAACATGCAAATTGTTGGTAACCATGATTTAAAACTTTTGGGTAGATTTCTGTTTCATTGGATTTGTGACTGTAGTGAATGTGTGTGCATGTGTGTGCAAGAATATTAGGCGCATATAGAATATATTTTATTTATATTTCTATAGTTAAAACAGAACCAATGAGCAGCAGTGAGATTGCTACTACTACTACTACCACAGACGGGTCTTTAGACAATTTCTCAGGATCAGGTAAGGAACAAACAAAGGCTTAAGCTCAGCAATTTTTCATTCGCTATGTTCTTTCCCTATGCAATCTAAACCTTTGCATGGCTGCTGGAAAGTTTTTGTACACTGTGCAGCTGATTTCTGTTCATTTTATTCAGGCAGTATAAGGAAGTAGGAGCTTTCCTTAAGGAAGTAGCAATACAGCATCTCTTTTATTGATGTCCATTGGTGTCTTCACTAGGGAGCTGAGAAGCATTCTGGCCCAAAGGGATTACTTTTTTTAGTTTTCAGGGTGTAAATATACCTGCTTCTGTAATTTGTGATGTAACTGAGGGATGGGCAATTTTTAGTTTGTTTGTATTTATATTATCAAGGCATTCTTTTGTCAGTCTCTTAATCTTCCTCGAAGCCAAACCCTTCTTAGCTGCTACTACACAGGAGATAAAACACTGTGAGAAAATCCTAAAATGTTTGCACAATTTTGCGTACCTATGGATTAACCCTGATATTTCTAGCACATCATTTTTATAGTGCAAATCATATGAAAAAAGATCACAGAGTTACATTGGCAGAGTAGCAAAATCTACCAGCTCACCACCAGTTAGGATCTAAGTAGCCAGCCCTTTTTTTGATCTTGCAGCACCTTCCATTTTCCATGCATGCTGCAGTTTATAAAAATATCGACCTTTAAAGGAAAAAAAAAAAGTTTCTAGAATATATTAAATATCTGATGGAAGGGAAGGTAGCGCATCTAATGGTGGCTCATTCATCTGTGGAGATCTGGCTCCAGGTGGGACTGTAACCACAGAAAAGGATAATATCAGGTGTGGAAGGAACAGAAAGAGATTCGCTGCTTTGTTCCACACTTCACAAGGGCTCTGAGAGCGTAAAGATGATGGATTTTTCCTGTAGTTGGCCAGGAAAGGGGTAGCTGGCAAAGGGTAATTATCCATGCCTTGTTTATTTCCAAGTACTTAGCAATAGGGCCTGTTGTTTCTCTGGCTGTCTGATTTTACAGTAGTCTCATAACCTGCAGCTGACCTCTTCCTGGCAAAGGCTTCAAAATTGACTTTGGGCTGTGGAGAAGAAGTGGCACCCAAATGGTAACCAGAGAGGGAAGCACTATCTGCCTAGTGCTTCTGCAGAGAGCTCCAGGAGCAGAGCACATGGGTGCATCTGACATGCTCCCGACAGCACCCAAAACACCACAGGAGTTTCATGGGAATTGACAAAAATCTCTGCGTTAGCAGTGACCGGTCTGGGGGAACCCTGCAGGGCTGATCTGCGGGAGGAGAAACTCACTTAAGCTTAAGTGTTTTCCTAAGACAATTTGCACGTTGATCATGACGTCTTTGTGTAATAATGAGTGTTTTGAAGGTGTTGAGAGCATTTTAAAAAGCGGGCAACACGGGGTAAAAGAGAAGGAGGTGTAATATGGTAGTACATCCTTATGCGTTATTGAAATGATTTTTAAAAGGCACGTGCTCTGAAGCTGGCCATGTGTTTTCAATAGAGACGTGCATAAAGCTCCTTCATAAAATGTAGGTCTTAAAAATTCTAAAAGTTAATAAATGTTGTACTTGAGATAGCAGTAATCCTTTGAAAATATGAAGGAAAATGTTTCCAATAGGAAATAGATTGTTTGCATTGAAAATGCTGTCTGTGTGCAAGCAAAGAATAAACTATTGGTCAGGAGTTCTACAAAGGAGCATTTTAGTACTTGAAACTGTAATCAAGATTTTACTGTTACGCATTCCTGTGTAGTTGCTGATAAAATATTATTTTCTACCAAAGATATAGATGATATTTGAATTTAATTAAAATCTTGTTAATACTCTGAAATTCTATTAGGAAAAATAATATTTATCTTTGGTGTGTATATTTACACTTCTGTGTGCTTTCTTTTCTTCTTGGTGCAGCAATTGGAAGCAGTGGTTTCAGCCCAAGACAAACACACCAGTTCTCCCCACCACAGATTTACCCTTCCAAGTATGATATCTTTTAAAAATAATAATAGTAGTAGTAATAATAATAACTGAAAAAGGCAGATTTTAACCTCATTTAAAATAATAATTGGATCCATCTGTTAAGTCATAATTTAAACCACAGCAGCTTCTAGGAAAAAAATATATTTCTTTAATGCTAAGAATGTATTTGAAAAATATTTGAAAAGTTCTTATTTTACTTATTCTTTTATTACTGATTTATTATTGCTGTTTTCTCTCTATCTTAGAGTTTCTTTTGCCTAGCGCAGCCTATGATTAAGTGTTAATGAAGGTAGCAGGCTTATAATACGGCTAAAAATAAATACATGTACGTCAGTCTAATGCAGTCTGTCCTATTTTCTGTCATTTGTAATCAATAGCAGACCATACCCACATATTCTTCCCACCCCTTCTTCGCAAACGATGGCTGCATATGGGCAGACGCAGTTTACAACAGGGATGCAACAAGCTACAGCTTACGCCACCTACCCACAGCCCGGCCAGCCCTATGGAATCCCTTCATATGGTAAGAAACCACATTGCTGTGCTTTTATTCCCAAGGTGAACGTTTTTTTGAGCAAAATTACATGACTGGATCAGTGCTTAGTGGGACAGCCATGCTCTGAGCGCATCTCATGAAAGAGTGGTGATTTCCCTGTTGTGCAGCTTAATTTATGTATTTAGGAGCTAAGAAGTTACTCAAGAGTATGTCTATGTTTTGAGATCAAGGAGAGATTCATTAGGCTTTTAGTGGTGATACGAAAATACAGCACTGAAGCAGGGAGATCTAGGGACTTCCATTACACAGGCACAGCTCCCGGTAACTTGCTGAGGAGCTGTGCTCTCCAGCAATGTAATAGGGGAAGCTGGTAAATAAAGGTCTGGATTTTGGCTGATACATGTTACTGGAACCCAAATGAGTCAGTGATTTCTGTCAGGGGAAGAACTGATTCAAAAAGACCTCTACCAAAAATCTCCCTTTCGTTGTCGCTCTTGGAGGTGAAAATTGAGGTGATTTGCCACCAGACTTCTGTCTGCCTGATGAAGAAGATAGTACTAAGTAGCAAATATTTCCCCTAAAAAATTTAATTTAAAAACAAGCTGCTGCGGGTGAGACCATTTTGTTGCCAGAGTGTCTGCTGGCAGACCACATAGCAGTTCAGCAGCAAAGATGCATTATTAGAAAATAGGTCTTACATTCCTCTTGGGGAATATATTGAAAATATATGATCCATATGCTTTTAGCAGTACATTTTGTAAAAATACATTCAGGTAATACAGGTTTTATACCAAGAGGAAAGAACTTATAGCGCAAGCTGTGCCCCGTAGAAGTATTAAAATTTTTCAGTGGAAGGCTGGTGAATCCTGAAATCTGCAAGCTGAAATCCACCAGGTCTTAAGTAAATTCTGTGTAAGACTGCTGTGGACTGTGGGTGCAAGTAGAAGGTTATTTTCGCTTTTGGAAAAAAAAGTATTTCATTAATATATCATCAGTGATTGTGATCCAAGGAAGCATTTTTTCCTGTGGTTAGAATCTCGATTACTTAAATGCCAAAAACCAGTTTATAAACAGAAGTTGGATGTTTCAGTTTCAGCACCGTGTATTTTAAACTTATACTGACGATGTTAAACAAACAACAAAAGCAAACAACACTCCCCTCCCCCTCTCCACACGTTTTCAAGGCTAAAGAGGTAGGTAGTCTTCCTTCTGCAAAGAAGAAAAGCTTGTGTTCCTGTTGAGAGTTTATGTGTGTGATAACGGATGACCCCTTTCCCCACTGTGTTTTCCTTGACACGTTTCTCTTTTGCACACCTTGCGTTGTTATCCTTTGTTATCCTTTTTTATCCTTGGTGGCTTGGGCAGCCCAAACAGTGGCCTTTTAGGTTTTGGATCATTCCTCTGGATGAAATCCTGACCTCGTTGAAGTCAACTGTAAAACTCCCACTAACTTCAGCAGTACCATCATTTCACAACTTGAGTTGAGCTGTCTTACTGCCTTCGCAGCTGTAATTGAGAGTTGCTTTACTTGGCAGCTGCTCCCTGGGGGTTAACATGCCTGCCTGCTCTTCTGTTTTGTTTTGAGTTTTTATTGCACAGTCCATCCCCTGTGCCTAGGGCTTTGGATAATTTTATCTTAATGTTTTACATTGAAGATCTGCTTTTACCACTGAAACCTCCAGCTCCTGAGCCAAGTGAGCTTTGATGCTCTTTTCAGGCAGTGTCTTTTGACTGGGGTGAAGGTTTTTCTTGCTGATGTGCTTGATCAACTAGCAGAAATATTTAACTGTAGCAAAGTTTTGGGAGCTAAGACCACAGCTTTGCATATTCAAGGCACACTGTATAATCCTTGTTCCCAGAATAAATTACGTGAAGAACCCTGGGATGCTGATTTGCAGCAGGCAAGAACTCATCTGGGGCCAAAATTCTCCTCTTGGCTCTGCAGCATAGATCACGTATCCTGTGCTTTGCCTTTCTTTCTACCAGCTGAAGACTTTCCAGCAGGTATAAAGAGAGGAGACTTTTGACAGATGTGAAAAACTTTGGGTTGCAGTGGGGAGATTCTCTGCTTTCTTTCTTAGCACTGGGACTTACGGGGGGGAAAAAAGCATTCACAAATTCACATACCAGTGCCCTTCCCCCTCAGCTTTTCTCTTCAGAGCAGAATTTGGGAAGGTGCTGCCTTGAATACACCTCTACTCTGGGCATTTTTCCACTCCCACATCTCCACCATGGTGCAGCCCTGAAGGCAGGAAGGGGGGTGGAGGAATGCCAGCGACAGCTGCCTCCCGCCACTCCTGGCTCTGGTTCATCTGCAAAGCCACTGAGGAGGCTGGAGAATTTCCTGAGGCTCCCTCCTCCTACGTGCCCTGGTACCAGCGTTTAGCAAAGGTCTCACTTCCAGAAGTACCCTTTCGTTTTTCCATTGTCCCTTATGGGACTCAGACTAAGGAGAAGGGAGCACCACGGTTTGGTGAGTGAAGGCCCGGGTGACAGAAGATGAGAATAGAAGGTCTCAGAAGACGAAAGGCTCTTCATAGCATGGAGATTTGCAAAAGGGCACGCCAGTGCCAAGCTGTCTTCACTCAAGTGGCATGCTCCAGCCACTGCCTTTGATCACCTCCTCCTGCTTTGTCTGAGGTTGGGAGTTGAATCAGGCTGCTAAAGAGAGAAGTCTAGAAATATAATGCTTAATTAAACTTTCTCTGTGTAGTATTCAATCAGTGTTTCAGAAGTCCTGAAACACATAGATCGTTGATACCAAGGCATCTGTAGCAGGAGTTTCCTCTTGGAAACGAGGTGTCAGATTCATCATTGGGATTGTTTATTTGTAACGTGAAACAGAGGAAGCAAGCATCAGGGGAAAACAAGCAAACAGGGTTAGTCTGGCAGCTAATGAGTGTCGCAGAAGGAATTAAGGATAATTAATGGCACTAGCTGAAAAATGATTCAGTTGACACAGGGAAATATCTTTCCTTTTGTACATAGGGAGATACCAAAGTTTTATAAACGTCACAGCTTTTCAGTTCTTTCCCACCTTCAAACATTGTTGAGTATTACTCTTTATTTATTTATTTAAGTTTTGCATCAGGAAATGGGCTTAGATTAAGAGCCATTTTAAAAAGAATGTTACTAATTCTCACTTAGCTAATTCAGTTCAAATAACTGTGGCTTTTGAGCAATGAAGTATCACTGAATGCCATAGTGAAATGTAAGAGTATTGTATTACTTTTCCATTGCTTTGGCTATAATTATTTTTAAATGGTAGTTCATGTCAGGACAACCTTCTAATTAAAACTAAGAGACAGAAGCTGAATTGTGTGCGTTTCCTGAGTATTTCATTTGCTGATATTTACTTGCTTATTACCTTACAAATCTGTGCAAGAATCACTAAATTTGGGAGGCAAGTTATTCCTTTAATTGAATTTTGGATTCTTTTATTACTAAATTTGGTAATGAGGAGGTGATGTGTAATGGATTTCCCTGTCAGAGCAGATTAATGACTCTCTGTTGTGTTTTTCCCAGTTTGGGAGATTACTTCATGAATATTTCCTGTCTGTTAGGTGTTTATTTGTTAAAAGACTGAACTCATTCTATAGTGTTTAATTAGCTTTGAAAGTCCACATTGTACCGTATGCTGATAGCTCACTTTATCCACTGTTTAAAGGGTGCTTAATTCCTTAGAACGCACTTGAAGCCATATAGGAATATTCTCCAGTGCAAATCTCAGATATGTCATTAAAGGGGCGGATAGCGGGAGAGCTTGGCTATGCTATGGTTCATTAAAATCATATAAAGTTGCTAATCTGCCTCTGTGAAATGTCATGAATATATGGAAAAGCTAGCCTCTGGCAGGAAAGGAAAAAAGGAATAATGCAACTTCCTGTTCATGTATAAATTTCTTTTGCAGTTATTGGAAACACAGTTTTGAATTTAACCTCTCCCTGGTGAACTTCAGTTTTATGTGTTCTTTTAAACTGCCCCTACACTTTTCATTTGTGCATGCTCTCAGTACTCTTTCTCTCATGCATGCAACAGTGGGAATGTGTTAAAAATGCTATCAATTAAATGATTATATTATCCATCCCTGTTTGAATATGAACAAATAGATTTGCTGTCACTAACTGATTTAGGTGCATTGTGGGCAGGCATCAAGACAGAAGGTGGATTGTCACAGTCCCAATCACCTGGACAAACAGGATTTCTAAGCTACAGTGCCAGCTTTAGCACACCTCAACCTGGACAAGCTCCTTATAGCTACCAGATGCAAGGTCTGTATAAATAGATACTACCATTAATTAGATGCAGTTAATGCTGTAGTGTTTGGTTTTTTGTTCCTTGTTTCTTTACATTGTTGGGATAAAAATTAATGTTTGCTTGAGCACTGCCTCTGTTGTTTTTGCAGTTGGAGCTGGAATGATGATTGGCTTTGCTGGGAGCAGCAAGGGCCAGCTCTCAGCAGTTTGGAAGATCCTTCACTTAGTGACTTCATTAATTTTTAAATGGCAAAGTGTTGCAGTGTTACTACAGTAAAAATGTTATCTCTGAATAGCAATAGCTGAAGAAATAATGGATGTGACAAAGTGAGTGCTGGAAAACGTGTCAGGATTATGAATTTAGGAAGTGCCAAATATAATTTGATACCTGAGTGTGTTCAGGGAGGGAAAAGAAGATAAAAATACCTACAGCAGCTGTGGAGGTAGCTAAGTAATGATTGAAATCTGTTTCTTTGAAGTCTATTTAAAAGCTGTAAGTCTTTGTGCGTGTGGGCTATTATTATCGATTATATTTTGTAGCCTTACTTGCCCATTTAGTTCACTTGGTGTCTCTGCAATTTGTTCCTCCCATCTCACTTTTCCCTTACCGTACTGGGAAACCTCTTGGTGTGCCTGACTCTGGATCCACATTGAGAAATATTTTTTAAATCTTTTATTATTATTATTTACAAATAACTACTTTGGGGGTGTTTGCATTAGGGCTTTTCACTCCTGAATGTGACAGTTGAAATCAGTTACCGTTGCAGGTTTTGGCTTTGCTCTAATAGGTATTCTGCATATCCCTGACAGAACTGGACCCCATTTTTTAAGTTTAGCACCTATCTTCAGTATTGTGCACCTTTCAGACTGCGTGCCATCATGTAAACGCTCCCTGAAATGTACTTCAGGCAGAAGTGCATTCAGAGACCACGTGAATTAGGTTTTAGTTTTGCTTTTGTTCCCTGCCTTTGAGGTTATACTTTGCTCAGACAGAGGTTGTTGGATTTTTTGTTTGTTTTTCTTTTCTAAGTCCGTTTCTGAATTGTGATTGGGTAGCTCAGAAGCAACCTTCTTACATCTGAAATGTTTCTTACTCATAGTGCTCTCTGGCAAGGAAGAGGAAGATGGTGTAAGATTGGTGTGCTAACTTTCCTCTACACACCGATTAGGAGTGAACTTTTACTCCTATGAGTAGGTATATCCATAATCAGGTCACTGGTTTTGCTTCCTGCAGATAGCCTCACTATTTTAAACAAAACACCTCTCTGTAAGAGCTCAGAATGCTTGCCAGCAGCTATGAGGAACTGCTGCATAGACATTCCAGCTTTTAAGGAACTGATAATTCATGGCCACTAGGAAATACAGTTATTGAAAAATCATGTCTCTGTTACCTATAATATCTATTGCAGTTCTGACTTCCTGCCACAGTTATGTGTTGGATTCCTGTTGTGCTAACTTTATATAGAAAAATGAAAATAGAGTTCCCATATAAGTTGGAGGCTAAAGTAAAACACACAGGCTAGCAGGTCATAATGTAACAATAAAGCAGACACTGCTCAGGCAAAATAAATAGCCATCACCCCATATTGGTTATCTAACGACTCTGTAGGTTTATTTTGTAGGATACAGAGCAGAGGGATGTCAATATAAAGGGGTTTTAGGAAGAACAATGAAGTGGTTTTACAGATGTCTGTGGGAAGCTCATTTGATGGAGGAAGGGGGAAGCAGCGTGGGATAACGTGAAGGACTGATTGTTGGAAAATCTTAACAGTAAGCAGTGAATTCTGGCATTAGAGCAAAGCTAGATCTCAGTCAGTGATCTACGTGGAGATCTGTCGTAAAGGGTGTTGCTTTGCTTTATGCGATATGCAAAATGTGTATAAGAACAATATTGTCAAGGTCTCAAAAGTGTGGTACCTGTCAAGAGATAGAACATGAAGATCTTGGAAAGCATTTCAGCTATATATATTGAAAGGCCAGGATCTAAAAATATTTTGCAGCAGAAATGTATTAAAGATGACCTGATTGTGAAGCTCTAAAGGGAGGAGGGACAAAGGCATTGATTTCACGACAGTATTGTTTACAGAGCTGAGAGAGGAGATGGACTGAGTCTGGGTCCTTCTCCAGCCAGGCTGCGCTTGGGCTAAAGAGCTGCACATGCGTAGGAGGCAACAGATGGCTGGGAGCTTGGTCCGGGAAGAAGAGCCACAGGTTGGAGTGGGAGAGTCTGGGAGTTAATGAGCACATGTCAGTTCTGTCATGCTTATGAACAGCACAGCATATGGATAGGGAAAGAATAGTCCCTTGCAAAACCTTACAGAAACCTTCCATAAGAAGGAATATAAAGAGTAGGTTTGAAATGCATGTTGATAGAACTATTAGAAGCTCAAGACGAAAAAAAAATCTCACTGTTAACTAGATCTTTCTTGCTGTTAAATGTTGGCAGTATGTATCTGTACCATACATTTGAATGTATGCTTTTTAAATATTTTCATTAGGCTGACTTTTGTATTTTGAATCACTTTAAATTGATTTTATTCTTCCTTTTGATTGCCCAGATGTTAAAAGTAAGCAGGAACATTTGTTTCCCTTTCCTTATTTAGTTTTGGATGGAGAAATTATTCATAGTTTCAACTGTTATGTAAGGATAGAATTGATTCTCTTGACAGAATACTGGGGTATTGCTGCTGCTGTTTTGGTTGTTTATGCAGAAACCCCCAGAGAGGGAAATAAGTTTATTCTTGCTTTCCCCTCAAGCAGTCTATGGGCAGGCTGCAGCCCTCAGCCTTGTCATAGTCTGCCATAGCCGTTCTTCGTCTCCTGTGTGTGGCTGCTGAGCTGCTAAATGAAGATAATGGATCCCACAACCTCCTTCATAAACAAGTGTTACATGACAGTGCGCTTGGGGCCCTGCTGGCATCCTTGCCTGCGGTAAATGGGATTTCCTAGCAGCCTAGTAGTTGCTCTGTTTGTGTTCCCTGGTTGGGGTTACCTCGCGCTTGAAAGCTTTGGAGTTATTCTAGTTTGTCTCCCTGGGGCAAATGTCTCCCCAAAACATCATGGTGCTGCATCGCGGTGCGTGTGCAGCCAATTTAACCCAGTGCTTTTCCTGACCCTGCTAAAATTACAGCGTGATTAGTCACTGAACAATAGCATGAGGAGAGACTGCCAACTTACAGAAATGACGAAGAAAATCTCTCTGTGCAACTCCTCACTAAGGTTATTCTGGTAATTGGATTTTTGTTTGTTGGGAATTTGTCATCCCTGTAATGGGTATGAGAAGGGAGAGGGTGAGGAGAGCACCTACTCTGCTCTGCCTGCCTGTCTGTGCCCCTGCCGTTATGTTAATGAATTTGTTCCTGAAGCTGTTTTTCATACGAATTGCTTCATAGATGTTGAAAGACCACTTACACGATTAATGGCTGTGCGAATGGGCCACTCTTCCTGTATTGGCACTGTTTCGAGGGTTGCTCGGTGAAAATAAATGGAGCAGAAAGGAGCTGGGGGAAAGGCCAAGGAGAGAGCTTCACTTGCGGCTGTCTTATTGAGAATCCTCTTTGCTGTGATAATGATCCAGGGTTTATCATAAACTGAGGTAGCCTATTGCTGCAAGGTGAGGAACCTGTGATGAGCACCAGCATTGTTTTAGTTATGACAACTGTGGTCTCTCAGACTACACTAACCAATTGGTTTGGGAATTCATCCATAAAAAGTAAACGTTAAGGTATTTGGTTATTATTATGCAGTATAAAAATATTGTGCTGGATGGCTAAGCAGTTACTAGGACAACAAGGGGGAGTTTGCCAAAGATTTTTAAACACTGTAAGCAAACGGAAGAAACCTTGAGCTTAAATAGCCCATCTGGCCGTCCTCGGCTTTCCCAAGAGAGCTGTAGTAAACTTCTGCCACATATATTGTACTCTGATGATAGACGTAGCCCATGGCAAAGAGACCAAGCTAGGAAAGCAAATGGACCTTGTAGAAAACACCCAGGGGAGGTGTGCATCCTGCCTGCAGTGGCGGCAGCACGGTGCAATGCCTGCCCACAGCCATCGCACTCAGCCCAGCAGGGCCGGCAGCCTTCTGACGCTGCCTGGGCTTCCCAGCTTTCATGTGGGCCCTCGCCCTTGGCCAAATAGACCTTTGACCCACAGCTGACAGCTTTTATCACATTTTAAAGCTGCCTAGTTGGCCAGCTTACCTCAGTAAATCTTGCACATTTTGTGGAGGTTCTTATTTTTGCATTTTTCCAGCTAGTGCAGAGGTAGCAGCTCTATGCCGTGCTGCGGCTGGTTATTTAAAAGACAAAAAGTAAAATCAAGGTATTTTAGAAGCAACTTAAGGCTGGTAGTTCTGGGTGGCCCATGGAGCAGTTTCTGTGAAACCTGCTTCGTGTTTGTTACGGTCTAGGACACCCCCCCCCCCCCCTTTCCATAGGAGCCAGCACTGACCATAAGATGAAAGGGAGAGATCTGTGTGTTAGTATGTGTGTCTTTGTCTGAGGGCAGAGATGCTGACTGCCATGTAATTACTTTTCTCATTTGCTCTTGCAAATTATTTGCCGGATATTCTGCAGAAAGAGTACATATTCATCCCCAAAAGTTTTTTTTTCTGTGTTTTTTCTTTCTTTTTTTTTTTTTTTTCCTTACAATCCTAGAGAGCTTTTATGTCTTTTAAGAGTGGTTCAAACTACACACCTATAAAACTGGTGTTTGAGTGTATTACTGCATCACTCAGAAGTAACTGTAGAATAAAAGAGACACAGTAACTTACATTCTTCCAGCCAAAACACTCTTAGAAATAAAATAGCATTTCAAAGTTCTGCAATTTAAAATATTTTTCAGCTGTATTTTGGCTCTGGGGTTTGTTATAATAAAAAATAACATCTGTTTTCCAATTTTAAATTAAATTTAAAACAACATGTTTTTCTCATTAGTACTGTTTATCTGTGCTATCTGCTAAACTTGGATGTCAACTCTTCTGCTGAAGTAATCTGATTTTAGTTCACAGGATTGGTAGCATCTATCAACAACTTTAGAGCTTTAGCGCTCACAGCAAATACAACAGAAAATGTTTACAGTCATTACCTCACATTGGATTTACGCTTCATTTTTTTACTCCCACTGCTGTTGCATTTCCAAGACTTAAACTGTGTACTACTTTACTACCTTTTGCAGCAGAAGCATTTAAATATTTTTTCCTTCTGGCTTGTTATAGCGAGGATACCTGTCTGTGTCTCTAGGGGTTGTGCTAAGCATGCAGCCCTGCCTGCATTTCTTACTGTTTGGATTTGCAGGAATTGTTGCTTTTTCTAATGGTTTGTGTAAGATGCGGTTTTTGAATCGTGTTGGATACAGCAGTGCATCTGTACACCTTGGATCCCTGTTGGTTTTCATCCCTTCTAGCCTCCTTTACATCATTTCCTTCCAAAATCTCAGTATGCCTCCTCTCTAAGACAGGTTTCAGTGGTGAGGGAGGCTGCAAATAGCTTGTGACTTTGATGCAAGTTCCTTGCACACTGATGCTCTCCTGCTGTATGAGTTCAATAGGTTGCCTCATTATGGACTTTCTGGTGGCTTATGGAGCTTCTCCGTGCATCCATATGTCCCAGCTGGTGGCTATGTCACTGCTGGGTTATATCCAGCAAGAGCAAAACAGCTGAAAGGGGGTTGCTGCCCTTTTAGTGGAACAGCTTCTCAGGTTAGGTATTAAACAAGAGACCCATCTGTCTATTTTTGGTGGCTCACAAGGGGGATCTGAGGGGAGGAGGGAGGTGAAGGCAATAATTCAGTCTCTGGGCTAAATTCAATCTTCAGTCACTCCTCTAAGAGAGGTACTTTTTTCCCTTGTGTCATGCCAGATAGGCTCTATCAAAAAAGTAGATTTGCGGCCCAAGGCTGTCTATCATCGATTAGTGAATTCTAATGGCTTCACAGGCAGGCTGAGCTGTTTCAAGCAGGGTGTTGGGGCTTTTTTTTTTTATTCCTTCAAGGCACTGAGGTTTAGGGATAAGAGAAGATGCCATACTCAAGACAGCAAAAGAAACTGAGCCCTAGGGATTCACTGGGGGCTTGCAGTTACTGTTTGACAAAAGTGATATGGAATAAACTCTGATTACTTTCACAAGTTATCAATCTGAGGTGGCTCTGGCTTCCTGTCAAAATTTAGTTTCCATCAAAGCAGGGTTTTCTTAATTTCAGTAATGAAACATAGGGCATAAGAACAATGAGTTATTACTTTCTGTCTATTAACATGTTACGGAGCTGATGACAACCAAATCGGTCAGCATATGGGAAGTATTAAAATATGCCATAGCCTTATGATATAATCGCAAGATGGAAGTTATTTTCCAATACTGTGTTTTAGTAATTCACATGATTTTTCATTTTATTTCAGGCAGCAGTTTCACAACATCATCAGGAATATATGCAGGAAATAATTCACTCACAAATTCTACTGGATTTAATAGTTCACAGCAGGTAATTTTGTAAATATGAATTGAGGAAACATCAACAAACTTAAAATTCTCATCCACTGAAAAATAACTGAAAAACAGCTCTTAAATATGCCTTTGAAAGAAATTACTATTCTTTCAAGTTATATTAATTTTTATGAATGTTTTTCCTCAAATTGTCATCCTCCAGTAATAGAACTAATGGTCTGGGTTTAGATTATTTATATTCACACATCTTCAGTAGTGTATATAATAAAATATTTGTATGAGAAGACAAATTAAATTATGTGTAATGTAGATTTTGTTTTACTGCCTCACCATCAGGTCCTATAGCATCCAGTCCAGGAAGTATACGTGCTGAAAGCCTGACATGTGTTTACAGTTATATTTTGGAATTTATACTAAAAAGTAGCAAAACTTTGATAAACTTTTGATTCAGTTGCTTTTTTTTGTCTTTCAGGAGTATCCCTCTTATCCCAGCTTTGGCCAAGGCCAATATGCACAGTATTATAATAGCTCACCATATCCCTCACATTACATGACAAACAGCAACACCAGCCCAACGACACCCTCCACAAACGCAACATACCAGCTTCAAGAACCACCATCTGGCATCACCAGTCAAGCAGTTACAGATCCTGCAGCAGGTAATTACATGGATTTTATGGTCCCTATGAGGCACGTTTCTGTAAGTTGAAAGGGGGGTTGAATTGGATTCTTTTTCTGTGTAGTCGCTGTCTTTTGTTATTATTTCTTAATCCTGAGCCTGTGGCACGTCTTGCACAGAGTCTGACAAAACAGAAGCAAAACAGAAATGGAGATCAGTAAAAGTTTAAGGCTTGTACAAAATACAGGCTTCTATATTATTTATAAAATGCTTGTGTGAAAAATTGCAGGATGTAAGAAAGTCTTTATGCTAAAGCAGAACCTGCTGCTTTTAAGCTTTGTCTTTGTTAAGATAAACTCTGATTTTTCCTAAGACTGAAATTGAGAGGCCTTCGGATTGTAGCCTGAGTGTCCACTTGAAAGAGAGCTTTTGAATTTTTCACTTTCAGAGGACATAATAATGCTTGTATTAGGTAGTTGAAATTGCACAAGTGTTTCCATTTTAAGGAAAGATTTTCAGTGGCTTGTCCTTTTTCCCAGTCGTTTTACCTTTCTTTTGGAATTTGGCAGTCTTTTACTAGTTGAGGTATTTCTTATGCCAAACTGCTCCAGCTGTTTTTGGAAATGAGGGGTGAAAAATACTTTTCCCATTACTAAAAAAAATACATTTTTCAACAGTTTGAGCATGTCAGTACTTAGTGGATGGCAGAAGTTTGAAATGTGTCAGAGAGGAAGTCCAAGTTTGCAGATGTGTTTCTCAGCCATGTGGTAAAAAGCAGCTCTGATTTGGAATGCTATTTTGAGGTTTTGTTTTGAAGTTTTGGTGGGGAAGATTGTTTTCTTGAAGTACTTTGCAGGACCAATCTTGCACGTGCAGCATGACCACTGATATAATTTGCTAGCATTCTGCTGTTTTTCTGTAAATCTCACTGAAGGAAAGGTATGAGTTGTTGTGCCTTTTCACACATTCACTGAAAATAGGTAGAGGAGAAAATACATTTTATGTGTGGGTTTATGTTCATGTATATATTCACGATGTGTGTACATCGATGTATTTGAGAAACAAATCTTTTTAAATGTATGAATGTGTATTGTAGTCTGCAATTTTCAAATGTGTGGATGCATATTGGAGTCTGCCTAATTATTTTGCTTTTCACATTGTTTTTAATTTTTTGGATTTTTTTTTTTTTTTGTGGTTTTATTTGTTTTTCTTTTGAAGTTGGTAGCAGTAAGTTTCTCTTATCCCCAAAGCCAAATGTGATTAAGCTATAGCTTTCATGAATATGTTTATGTTGAATCATTGCATCATTTGGATGCACACTTAACTCAGATACTGATGGCAGTGTCATTCTTTTCCGTTTACTATAGGGATACTACAATAATTCCCAAAAAATTTCTTTCAAGCGGTTTGCAAATAACAAGTCTTGAAGTAACCATGGGTTTTCTTGGATTGAATGCCTGTATTTAGGGACACATTTAGGAAGGCACCTGCTGTGGACTACTCTCTGTTAGCAGGAGCAGGGCAGGAATGAAGCCATGTTCCCCTTCACCACATGGTCGCAGTTGGCATAAGGTATAGGGCTGGACTCAAACTTCTCCATCTGTTTGTATGCACTTTAACTGAGGCATTTAAGTTAGTCAGTGGAGAGAAATTAGCAGCTCCAGAGCTATATTTAGCATTCAGTTTAACTGTAATCATCATCCAGAGGTACCAAAGTCTCTCCATTGGTGTGAAAGAAGTTTAAGTTGGCTGACTACCAGTGTTCACTTCCTATATTAAAATCAGGTGGGATCATTTCACTGCTTCACAAACCTCCAACCCTGGAAGAAGCAAGGACCACTCAGTCAATCCAGTTCTGTGTCTGGCATTTTTCCTTGGACAGTACAAATTTTTGTGTTCTTCAGCCTCAGGTGAACTCATACACAGCCGGTTTGGGATAAAGCAAGAATGGGGTCAAAGTAAAGAGAGAGCAGCATGGAGGAGGGGAATTATGGTTGAGTGGGGATAAGTGAAAAGCATGTTAGAAGGAAATTCACAGTTGGATCCATATCACACACACACACACAAAAAAAAAAAAAAAAAAAAAAAGCAAAGCAAACAAACTGAATTTTAACAGTGGGAAAAAGCATCACAAATTACTGTAGAATATTTTACCTCATCTGCTCAAGATAGACTGCTGAGTCTCTGCCATGATTGGCATGCTGTATGTGCGTTAGGGAGCAAAGGGGAGTCATTGTGTTATGTTGCTATTCCCCTTTATTAGGATGGGCAGCAGCTGCTGAATTCAGCTGTTCTTTGTGGACGCTGATATCCCTAGACATCTTGTGCATTAAAAAAATACATATATAATCTTTGCGGTTCTGAACTATGCCAGGACAAGCATGGAACAGCATTCAGACTTCACAGAGGCACCAGAATCATTTGACAGACATATACGATTCCTATGAATTTGGGCCAGTAAGTGAAACAGGGCAGTTTGGTAAGAAACGTGAAAATAGAGAAAGTAATTATGTGTTCTTGTGACATTTTTAGGAGAGTTTTGCAGACTCAGAAAGCTCAGATAATTTCACTTAAAATATATTTAATTCCTTGTCCAAACATAAAATAATCCTTTTATGGTTTCCCACAATCTTCAGTTAAATATGCAGGTTTTTCACATTCAGTCAAGGACATTGAGGGGTGCTTGCAAAAGAGCCTGAGATTCCTCATACTCAGTATTACTTCTTTCCACAAAGGGAAGCCTTTATGGATCCGAAAAATTTCTTCTGTGTTAATTGTAAAACCTTTTAATTGCACAAACCCTGATATTCCCTGTCTCCATGAATCAAACATACTAATTCATGTTATGATAAAATTAATAAAAGACGTGTGAGCAATTACTCAGTGTTCCTTCCAAGACTCACATTCATTAAAGTATGAATGAGCAAACAAAAGAAAGTATTTCTTCGTGTTGTATAAGCTGGGCAGCACTGTCGACTTCAAACAAGCTCATAGATCAGACTTATACAGACACAAGCTTGGTTTCAAGAAATGCTTTGTAAAATAATAATAATAATAATAATAATAAAATTCTGGAGACAGTGCATGAGTGCATTTCTGACCACCTTCTGTTTTATCACCTGCTATTTATACTGGTCTAGAAGACATTTTGCCTCAATCCTTGATGCCCAACCCAGTGCTCTCAAATAAGCAGAACAACAAGAACGTTCATTTCTAGGAATTGACGTAGTTAACAACTACTTTTTCTAAAGCTTTCTTATTTTCTTTTGCAGTATTTTAGCTTCATTATTGTTTCTGGTAACAGAAATTTCTTGATTTGTGCAAGTTTTGGTAATACAGTCCTTTATTTCGCAAAAAGCTGTATTTGTAATGTATTAAATAATATTTCTCTGAGTTGCACAGTTTTTAAGATTTGATCTCTTTCAGTTTTGTTTTTTTTTTCTTTCTGCAGTAAGTCTGTTTAAAATATTACTGGAAGATTTCTTTTTTTTTCAAATTACTCATGTACTTTACAATGCAGATTAAAAAAACCACAAGTTCTATGCTAGCCAACGAAAATTGTTCTCAGTCAGTCGTGGGTCACCATTTTGCTCTTTAAAGCTAGACTGCTTTTTCCTCGAACACTGTATCACATTTAGTATTGCAAAAGAGAAAGCCACTTTTAGAGTTTCCCCTTACTAAGTTTCATAACAATAAATTAAAGATTGTAAAACAACACAGAGCTAAGATACTTTATAGGCAACTTTTCACTAATACGTATGCAGAAACATCCAGCATTGTGCTAACAGTACATTACTGGTGTTTTAACATTTGCTCTTTTTCATAAATAAAAGAGAAGAGTAAATCTAGAGTCTATATAGGAAGGAAGCAATGAAAGTTCTGTAAAAACAGAATACATTAATGAATAGTGAAGTGCAACACTGCTTTTGCTTTTCTGATGTTGGTTATTCTCCCGTGTCTTGCGTTGAGAGTGTTCAATTTTTAATTCCCACATTGCATTCAGCAGTGACTCACCATCATATCATGTGATGATATGTTATGATGCCATCACGTGATATGTTAAGGCTAAGAACTGATGTACCTTGCAATATATATTTTAATAAATAAATAGGATTCTTTTAGTAGAATTAAAAGTAATACTTCAAGTTGTTTGAAACCATAAATAATGAGTGAGGAAGAAATGCCTATACTGGAAAGAGGTCCTGCCTGCCCATTATTATACATACTGTGTAATGTTGTATATACTGTATACTGTTATTAAGATATTTTTTGTCATTATTATTAATAACGAAAAGATCAGTCAAACCTCAAAATAAATAGGCCTTTTTGCCTATACTTCTAACAGCTTTTTTTTTTTTCCAAAGATTATTTTGGTCTTCTGTCAAGTTTAAAATTATATGCTAATAGTCCTCAATAGACAGATTTCAGATTTATTTTCCAGGTAGATAAGATAATGGCTTTTGTTCAGAACGGCACTAAAGATTCCTCCTATAATCCTGTCAGCAGGCATTATGGTATGTCTTGCAATATATAATATTAAGTTTATTAAATTAAAGTAATATTAAGTACTTTTACTTACCACTCATGTAGTAGTCATATTTTTATATACAGAAGAAAATCCCTCAATACCTTTGTGATTCCACTGCATTGTTTAATCCTGGTCAAATTTTATGTTCAGAGCTGCAAAGGAAGAAGTTTTGTAGTGCTTATAGATCTTGTGTTTAGCTTTATTTTTGCAAAAGTATAAATATATTCCAATTTTGTTTCTTTGCAGAAGCTGAAGTAATGCTGGACTGAGTACTTAAGATTTTAATTCAAAATTAATTGTGAAATTTGGAGGAAATCTAGGCACAGTTAAAACAGAAAATACTTGCATGTACTTGCTTCAAGAGACATTTGATTATTCTAGCAATTCTAAGCCCATCTCATCAATGTAATTTGCATTGTGACATAAGATAGAATTACTTTGATTACGTGAATTTGCTCATTTTTGCATACTCTTTAGTAGGGAAACTGTCTGATGAAATTTGCAATGCCTTTGTCAACAAGTCTACCTACACAAATCTCCAGTGACATTTACCTATATATATATGTATATATAGTTCTGGTTTTTTTTCTTTTTTCTACTTCTGGACAGATAGTTCTCCTTATATTTATCACTTGATATTACTCCTATATAGTGAAATTGATAGTAAGAAAATACAGCAATTACCTGGGGGGGGAGGGGTGGAATTTCTATAACAAACAAGAGGCGCAAAATACAGTGTTGTAAATATCATCTGTGTGGGTCTATTGTCTATTCATAAGTAATATTCCAATTGATGAGGTGATGGAAAATTTTCCTGTGTGACACGTAACCGTCAAAGCTACACGCACTGATGTATATAACACAAGTAAATGTTTATGACATTTCATGTCACGTTGTAATTAAATGTTGCCTCTTGGCCCAGGGGAAGGTCTGCTATATTATGGTTCGTGTATTTTAGGTAGAACAGAATGAAAGCATGTTTTTCACAGTTTTGCATGGTTTTTGTATGGATTAAGATTTGTAGAATCTGGATTTTAAATGTTTCTCTTACTGACTAGAGAAGTCTGTTTTGAAGTGGAACATTTTGTCTCAGCAGAGCAGTCCTGGAGCCCCACCTGCCAAAAGTAACCTGGAAGGTGTCCTCCATCATCTAATTCATTCAACTTCTAACAAGGGTGCTTAGGACACCAGACCAGGCTGGACCTTGCCTGGAATGACGTCTCAGAAACAGGCTGTGAGGCCTCGGGGTTGTTGCCACCATTTGTTTGGTTCACAAATTCAATCGTTCTACGTGCTAATGTGGACATGGCCATTACAGCCCTCAGCGTTTCTCTTCCAAAGACTTATCCAGGTTCCTCTTGAACCCTTGTAATCTTTTGGGAGCCAAGCCATTTTTGGGGAAATGGTGTCACAGGTCTCCTTCTTGTGATATGACCTCCCCTTTCTTTTGTTTAACCTGGTTTCTGCCAGCTTGCTTTGGTGATCGTGTACTCTGAGTACTGGGACAGGCAAGGAAGAGCTGATCTTTTCTCCTTTTTCCTCTCATGGTACTGTAGAAGGCTGGATTTCCTCCAGCACCTCCCTGTGTTTGTGGTGCTCAAGAACAGGATAAAATTAAATTCAGTGCTTTACAAACATAGTAATTTCCCTTGGCTAATACTACAGTATGCTACTATGAATTCAACTAAGGCTGAACAAATTAAACACTCATATCCGGGAACATAGAATAATGGACATAACAGTGACATGTATTGTAGTTATACAGCTTGGCTTCAGCCAGGCTTTTACTACCTGAGCAATTACGCCTTTTTATTTAATAACCTTGTAAGCAAACTGGAATAAAAAAATCTAGCCAAAATTACAACAGAATGATATAAAGCTGTTTAGGAAACCATGTCAGGAGAGAAGCCAGTAAGAGTTTGCTGTTAAAATAGAAGGATGGCTACAGCAGCATTCCTCAGTGTCTGTCTTGGGCCCAGGACCAGACCGCATTTTCATTAATCATTTAAATGACGGAACAGAATGTGTTTGCCTATTAAATATGTAGAAGACACCATGCTGAGAGGGGCTGTGAGTTCTCTGGAGACAGGGTGAGAACTCAAAAAATGGAGATGTGATCTCAATAGGAGCAGGTGTGAGGTATACATTTAGGCAGGAATGATGAACTGCACAAATGTGGGATGGGGAATGTTGGCAGCTCCTTCCAGGCTCTACCTTTGCCTGCAGACCACTCAGTACTCCACATACTAGTGGTACACAGAGTACCCTCAGCCACTGTTGTTTTTCTTGCTTTAGAATTTGTCGGGACTTAGGCTCTTAGGGCTCAGAGTTCAGTTGGGTGCTGGATTCTTTAATTGACTTTCCTTATGGGAACCTGAGAGTGACTGTTGGCCAGTGAGCTGGTAACCCAGTCATGCACGTGGGTCGAGCAGCCTTAATCCAGAGAATACATGCTGTGGTTTCCCTTTACATACATGGACAAGTTTCTTTCACACACTGTCACGTTTTCACCCATTGGTTGCTGCCATCTGTCGTGCTGCTATAGCAGAATGGTCTCTGTGGCTATCCCCTAAGTAGGAGCAGGAGCTCTGGTTATTAGTAGTAAAGCAGAGTGTTAATGACATACTAGCAGTTTATGTGCAGTGTTAGGCTAGATCTTTGAGCAACATCAGTTAGCTGCCACTTCTTCCACCAGAGATGATCTGGGGATGATGAAGTTAGCATTAAGTGAAAATATTACTGCAAATGTAAATTTTCCCCTGCTGAGTGGTGTCCATGGAAAGGTAGCATGCAAGGGGAAGCTTTTCTACTTTGCTTTGGATTACTGCATCCGGACCAGAGAAACGATAGGACCTTGAATAGAGGATCTGATTATTTTTCTCTAAGATAAACATTAGAACTGAGAGGAAGTGAGAACAGATTTCAAACGCACAAATTCAGTGAAGGGAATGGTGTTTTTTTCTCCCTTTTCACAGATTGAACTTAAAATGCTGTAAAGGAATGCTGAATTTTTGTCTTGTTTTTAACGATACAGCTATCAAAGCAGCAGAGTAGATTGCCTGGAGAGAGCTGTAAGAGCAAGAGAGGCACTTCTCTGCTTACACCAGCGCAGGTACAGTAGGTTCAAGAAGGGCAGGCCACTGAGTGCTCAGCCAACCTTGGGATCCCCAGGTTGAGCTGTCTGGTGAGGATCTGCCCCATTCAGGATTTACTCTGAATGCGAATCTTCACTCATAGCTGCAGTTGAATGTTTGAAACTTAGAATATAGTGTATTTAAATAAAGGCGTTTGTGAAAGTAGAAAGCTGTAAGGCTCTTTCTATCCTGACGGGCTTTCTTCCCTGCCCTCACTACACTGTGCTCTGTGCACTCTGTTAAGTTTATTTGTTTTTGTTTGTTATGAAGCTTAGTGTATAATTTTTCCCTGCTCTCCATTCTTTTTTATTTATTTAGTGTTATCAATACCATCCTAAGTTTAATAACTATTAATTTTTGGCACCTCATGCCTGTGGAAATTCAAAAACTGTGATCTAAAGCTACATCAAAAACACTGTCAGAGGCCCAGAGCATCCCTAATTCCAGTTAATCAATAGGAAGTGCAATTTTCTGTTAATCTGAATTTCAGAGCAGATATTTAGAGCTTTATAGGCCAGTCTATCTGCTGAATGAATTCTGGTCTGTTTGCTATCAAAAACCTTAAGAAAAAATACAAATGAATGAAAACAATGCACAAAAGCTTTTAAGTGAGTTATAACCATGTAAAATAATCTCTAGGAGATGACTCATTTATATTTAAAATATTGGAATTAGTTTAATTATTTTTATTTCTTATTTATATTTTAGGACAGTAAGTGAAAGAGCAATCAGTATTTGATGTATTAATCTAAATAATTGTGAAGAGCACATTATCATGGAAGAAATAAATTACTGGAGTGTGCATCATATTCCAAGATTCGTTTTCTACCTTTCGTTACCTGGTCTGATATGGCTATGTTGACTTTTCGTAGTTTGGCATGCACAGAATCACTGGTTTTGGTATAGATTGTCTCTTTTAAAGACTCTTTGTTTTATGTTACGTACTAGCTTGTTATTCTGCTTTGTTTAGAGTATAGTACAAAATACATAATATATATGAATTTTAGTTATGTGTAGATTTAAAGGCTGAATGTGAAGACTTCAAGACCTTATTCTTTAAACTGAGTACAAGCAACAATTATTTTGAGTAATTGTGAGTATGTGCTGCAACACAGATGTCCAGAGTTTCTTCCTTAATCTAACCTTTAACCTCAACAGGATGTTTTTTTAGGAAAAAGGATCATTTGTGTAAGAATTATTCCTGTCTGTTCAAATTGGAATGCTATGACCTAGGCTGATTAAAAAGTAAATTAATATTGATAAAAATATACAGATCTCCTGAACTCTGTGAAGAGTCAATGCTAACTGAGAACTAAAGTTGATAAATACATCGTATATTGAAAATTCTGTCTGGCTTTAAAGAAAATATTTTATTTTTTGGAAAAAAATAAGATAAAAATAAAATATTTTCTGTGTGATCTTAAGGCTGCAAAAAGAAGTCTTGAAAGAGATGTAAAAACTTCTGAAGGGCATGGCACTTCTACTTATATGAATTAGGAAGGATAATTTAAGTAGGGTATTTGCTCACTGAATGTTCAAGCACTGCACTGTTAATGGATGTTAGAGATAGCAAAACATCTTCCAACCAGCATATTTTCTTCTTAAATAAGTAAATCATCTTTCTTTGTTTTTTCCTACTAAATGGCAGTGAATATTTTGCTGATACGTAGTATTTGGTGTACAGTACTGTTCTTGAAGATACTCATTGAGTAGACCTTCGAAAAATACTTCAAATTTCATCTCCACATTTGATGCATATTTGAAAGTTGTTCAACTATAGAACTTATTGTACGCAGATAATAAAATTGTGTGCTACCTTTAGAAGGCATTGTATTAATCAGGCACAAATGTAGTCATCAAAAAATAAAATGTCTAAAATGTCTGCTGGTCACCATGATAATTATCTTAAAACATGGTTGAAAACTCAGGAGTAAATCAATCAAAAGTTTCCTTTTACAGTATGATCTTTTCTTTGAAGTCATGTGATCTTCTCTATCATTTGAAGAAATGAAGATCGTTTTATTTTTTTTTGTTGTTTATTTACTGAACTAAATTATTATATCTCTGTTATTTATGTAACCTGTACTTGATTCAATTAATTTATGCATTAGCATTACCACTTATTATTGCAGTTTTCATTATTTTTGTTAGAACTCTTTAGAAAAGATCCTGTTTTCAGTGTCATATCTAGGAAGAAATTTGAATGTTTTGGATTTAAGCTGAAAGGTAAAAATGTTATTTCTTTACTACAGCAGAATACAGTACAATTCACAGTCCATCAACACCCATAAAAGATTCAGATTCAGATAGATTGCGTCGTAGTTCGGATGGGAAATCACGTGGACGTGGCAGAAGAAACAACAATCCTTCACCACCACCTGATTCTGACCTAGAGGTATATTGTCCTAGATGTTTTTGATTTGTCATAGCTTCTCTTTTTATAATTATTTTGCAGAGAGATGCGTAATTTACAAACCAAAAATAAAATGGCATTTGAGCCCTTTTTTTTCTTTTGTTTTTGCGTTTGTTCTTCTTTTTTGTTGAAGATCTTCTTGAAACTTTTATTCTAAAGAACTTTCTTTGTGAAGAGCATCTAATTTCTCAGAAAAATAAAAGCATTCTCTTTCTCCTTTAAAAAAAATAATTAAAAAAAAAAAAAAAAAAAAAAGAGGGAAAAGAAAAAGAGAACAATAAGTAAAAAGCTTTTCCCAAATTGAAGTAAGGTTTCTCTTTGGGCAGGAGCCACTTCTGGCACAATAGAAGTTTTTATTCTCTCTTGCTATGTTCACATTTTTCTCAGTGGCCTATGCTATATGTTGAGAGCACATCTCCAGTGACTCGTCACAGCTATGGGTGTCCATGCTGCATTTCTTTTCCTTTCTGAAAGCTTAGCCCATTAGTTATCATGGGAAATACAATCCTATCAGGATTTAAAATACTTATATTTGAACATGTATTTTTCATTAACATCATTTTATTAATGGTCAGAGGGCAAATTTAAAAGACATTTTTTCTACCATCTGTAAGCAGAATTTACTGACACCATACTTTCTTACACAGGCAGAATCTAAAGTGACTATTTTAATTCTTCAGATACATAAATTCTATTAACATAGGCTGAGAGAATTTAACTGCTTGTCAACAATTCACTAGTTTTATTTGGTTTTAGACATTATTGGCAAGAGCAAATGTATGAAGACTTGCAGAAATATAGAGTTCAAATGCAGAATATTTAATTCTGAGAGGCTTCTCTTAATTTCTTTCAGGTTCTATCTTACATCTGGCTTTAAAATAACGTATTGTTCTATCTCATTTTTCTGTGTATTGGACTATGACTATCATTTCATTCTAATAGAATAATTTGATATAATAGCAATTGTAGTAAAAAGCTAACAGATTGTATTACCCTCTTCTGGAAAAACGTTACTTCTGAAAAGAAATTGCAAGGAAGCTATGGTTCTAATATATAACCATTTCAATACAATTTTGTCATTTGTGCGCTTACTGATTCAAATTTAAACTTTCCATTGCAAGTATCGGCTTCACAGAGGAACACATTGATTTGATTCTCTTTTTACAGAGAGTATTCATTTGGGATTTGGATGAGACAATCATCATTTTCCATTCCTTGCTTACAGGGTCCTATGCTAACAGATATGGAAGGGTAAGTGTCAAGAAACTGATGGAAATTTTCATTAATATTTATTATTTTATGGTTGATATGTAAGAAAAACAAGGAAATTGTTTTCCAGAGACCAAGCACTGCTGATGTTTCAAGACATAAAAATTCAAGGAGTAAAGCTCTTTCCATATGTCCGTTCTTTGCGTTTGTGTCATTAAATAATTAAACACCACTGGGAGTAATACTTCGAACACTTGAGGCTTTTTTGTTGATATAGAGTGTGCGATACCTGTTGATACCATCAAAATCTGCAAATATTTAGCTCCTCTCAACTAGTGAAGAACTTCCAGGACTGAGCACTAAAATAACGTTTTAGTCCCAAGCAGTCAGCAGTGGTCTGTACTCTGTACTGAGAAGGCAAGAGTACGTTTCTGGATATATATATGGCTGTAATAATGTAAACTTTTTTACCTCACATTTTTTTAATCTCTGTTTTGATTGATGTTTTTGAAAGTCTGGTTACGAGTCAAATCTTTCAATTATGCACAGTCTATAAATCGTGACTGAACTTACGGTTATGCCTGCAGACTGTGGTTCCCCTAGGTAATTCTCAAAAGAGAAATGCTGTCTTAGGTGAATAAGAACAATTTACGATTGGAATGCCCTTGTGAGATCAAACTTTGTTTTTCAGAATTGTATTTGAAAGTTAACGGCTCAGCTTGTGCAAAAATCTGTGTTATGTCTTCTCATGCTCACCTCGAGTGAAATATAACTAGAATGTAAGGTTTTTTTGTTAATCTTCAAAAATATTTCACATACAAAATAACCAGATAGTTCTGTCTGACTTCATGTAATCAGACAAAAACGTTGTCTTTTCATAAGCCTTATATTCTTCACTAAAAAGTTTTATGATACAGCCAGTCGAGGGAAGGGTAAAGCTTCTGCTTCAGTTCAGATCATGCCTGGCTAAGGTTCTGCATTCTTCCTAATGGCTTTCTGCATTGTAAAATTCTAAAGCAACATTTCTGCATAACTTATCTGACATGTTCAGGTGTGTTGTGGTTTAACCCAGCTGAGCACCACACAGCCTTTGGCTTACTCCCTCCCAGTGGTTATGAGGGAGAGAATTGGAAAAAGGTGAAATGGTTTGGTTGAGATGAAGACAGTCTTATAGGACAAAAAAGGAAGGAATGGTAATAATAAATAATAATAACATATGTATACACACACACACACGCAAAAAAAAAGTGAAGCACAGTGCAGATGTTCACTACCTTTTGATGGAACCCCAAAGAGTTCTCAGGCAGTGGCAGCTCCCTCAGCCAACCCCCTAGTTTTATTGTTCAGCATGACACAGTATGGTCGTGGGATCATGAGATATGTATTTCATGGGATATGTATCATGGGATATGCCTTTGGCCAGTTTGAATCAGCTGTTCTGGTTTCACTGCCTACCAGCTCCTTGTGTACACGCAGCCTCCTATCTGGCAGAGCTATGTGATATGCTGAAAAGTCTTTGACTTCGTGTTGCTCAACAACTAAAAGATTGCTGTGTTATCACCATTGTTTTTCTCCTAAATCCAAAACACAGCATTATACCAGCTACTGTGAAAAACATTAACTCTATCCCAGCCAAAAGTAGTTCAAAGTGGTGTGGGATATTTTCACGAGTGTTTTGTATAATAGCAACCTACTTGTTTGAAGACTGTACTTAGTTGTTTTCATTATGTGTACAAAAAGCAAGGATATGCAACAGCCTTGATTTCTTAAACATTGTGATTTTATACTACAAAATCACTAAGTCAGTGACAGGACAACAAGCCCTAGTGTTCACAGGAAAAAAGTTCAACGTCAATAGAACATCACCACTTACTTTCGGGGACCAGAGTTCTGCTGGAAAAAGAGCTGATTAGTTGTTGCTGAGAAGTACTTGGGTGAGCATATTTTTTCTTGTTTCCTGTAGTGTTTTTTTATAATTAGGGCCCGAACATAAACACCTTTTTCTGTTGTCTGCTTGAGGCTGAGGAAAGTGGCTGGCATTCAGCTCCTCAGAGATACAGATACGTGTGCTGCAAGGAGGCAGCTGCCTCCCGATGGCAGTTCCATCATTGTTGACATTGTTTTCTTGATGTAGCTTTTGCTTGGCTGCCTCTGGTTGCATGGCATGTGGCAAAATACATAGATATCACTAAATGATGACTGATTCTATGATTTGTCAGTTGCTAAGCTAAATCACCTGCCAAACATTGGTCAGATTGAGTTTTTTTCATTATACTTGTTGCTATACTGTAGCACACACATACACATGTATACAAAGAGATACAGGGCATCATCTCTGATTAAAAAAAAAACAACAATGCTCGATGTTAAGAGAGATGATAGCATTAGTGTTTATGCTAAGAATTAATGCATCATGCACTGTGCATAAATATTAGAATGTTTTGGTGAAGGGTTGCAGTGCGCACATCCACTAAGAGGCAGTTGTGCAGGTGTGCTATTATTGCTTTGTTTTCACAAAGTGTCATTCATATCACAATTTTTCTTGGGTTATTAAGTGCCATAGAAGAAATTTAGAGGTATTTACAGCAGTGTGAGGTGTGCAGTTTTTAAAGAGTGTTTGCTATTGATTTCTGGCTTTTAAAATCACAATGCCAGGGGGATATTTTGTTGTTTACAACTGTTTTTTGAGCTATTTAACTTCACCCCTAATGTGTTTCTTCACTGTGGTTGGAACTATAAATGTTTTCTTTTAAATTAAATCTAAGCTGCTCACATAATCATTAAAATACAAAAGCTGGAACTTCAAACGAACAAAAATGTCTTAATTAAATAGAGGATTTGGCAACTTGGCATTCAGCTCTTCTCATAATGCATGAGTGAGTTTCATGGTGAATGACTATGAATGATGAGCAGTCCTGGTGCTGAAGGGATAGGTTTTCTTTTCCTTATTCTCTTCCTCATAACTTCTTGTTTATGCCACCCTTTTCTGTATGTTCATACTTATTCATCTCTTCTTATCACCTGCTCTCCTTGTGCTGCTACTGTGATCTACTTTCTTCATACTCTTGTTCTGCAACGTTGGAACAAAATAATATGCTTGTTTTGCAGTTTGTGCAATTATGGTAGACACTTTTTTATTTAAGGATTTGAATGTTGTGGATTTCACAGAAATGTATGAAACTAGTGGAGGAAATGAGTTGTACATCAACAGAGGAAGGATGGGGAAAAAAATACTTTTCCATTTGCTTTTGAAAAAGATGTGTTGATCAAATATCAGGTTATCAGTTACTTTGATTGACCTACAAACACTTAGTTTTGAGCCAGATGACAACTGCTGAAGTTTTGGAGTTCAGAAAGAATTTGGGACCCTTTTTAGTGTCTAGAAGCAGGTGGAAATACATCTTTGTACTTGCAGTAGTCTACTGTGGTCTTTACTTCCATTTTCCATGAAAGCATATATATTCAGATGCTTAGAAACATTTTTTCCTTTAAAATTTAAGTTATTTTAATATGGTTTATTATGTTTCAGAGATAGAGAAAAGCAAAGCCTGGTTTCACTTAACCCTTCATTTGTGACCTGTAGGCTTAAGTGGAAAATAAGCCTTGTACCTAAAGTGAACTTTCCTGTTTTTCAGCTTCTTGTTTCTCCACAAAACAAAGAAATCAAGTGGGTAGAATTTAGAAATGACATACAGACAATGTTTTGGCTCCAATGCCAGTATTCAAAAACAAGAAGCCTGCTTAAGCAGCTTGACGTTGGTATTTCTTTTCTTTAGCTAAACTGTGTGCCTCCCCCAGAGATTTGTACCTGATTTTGACCATACCTGAAAAGACACTCAGACTGAACCTGCAAATCCTGATAAATAAGAACAGATTGTTAGCTTTCCTGCTCATTGTGTGACACCTCACAATAATTAGTTTACAATTAGCGGCTTAAGATTGCAAAAGAAGGCTTGGTATGAGATTTTTTTTAAAACCTTATTCTAGCCTTGTCTTTTTAAAAAGTTTTCAGCCATCACTTTAATGACTGGCATCAGCATTTAATCTACTGCAGATCCTTAAACCAGAGCTTTTGTGCTTTTTGCTAGAACTGCTGCAAGATTGTAACTACGCAGACATTTAAAACCCTAATGTAGATAAGGCTTTTGCATCTATTAAAATACATGGCTACCCAGAGCTGTAGCTTAACTCAGTTTCTGTGCGATGTGGGACTTTCTATAGAACAAGATTTTGTGTAATCAAGGAATTAGGGTTACTTTGAAAAGAAACCTATTTTGTTTCTTCTCTTCTTTTTTATGGTATTTAATTCGACATTTTCAGTATGTGCCAATGATTTTCTTATGTTTTTCTCCTAATTAAATTAACCTAGTAAATGACATTCTTTTGATATTACTTCGAAGAAATCCACATTCTCTTTTGTCTACCATTTTAAAACACCTTTGAGTTAAATGGCATGCAGATATTTTTACCAAAAGCCATTCTTTTCAGACTCAAATGTGTAAGGAGAAACTAGTATAAATAATTAAGTAACAAATTAAAACCGAAAGACTTTATTCACAGCCATTTCCTTAAAATTAACTGTATGCTGTGTCTGCTGCTGTATCATCCAGCTTTTCAAAATTGTGCCCCTTTTTATGAATGGAAGCTCCACATGGGTTTAATTGTAAAATGTTATATTATCAGTTGATAATTAAGATGTAGCTAGCAATCTTCATTTGCATGCTAGACCCTTAGTTCTGCATTTAACTCCTTCTGTTAACTAGAGAAAAGCATTCTGTGGCATGACTTCTGGTAGTGCTCAGGAAGAACAGAAATACTTGCTTGGTTTAAAAAGGGGATGAGGAGCTGTGAAGAAAGGCAGTGTTGTAGCTAGACTCAAAGATAGGCAGGAATGTGAGGTAGATGTAGCCTCAGGCTTATCTAGGGAGGGAAGGTCACCTGCCTTCCACCTTTCCTACTCCAGAAATAAAACAAGGGAAGACTTGTAGGGCAATAGTAAAATAAAAAGGCAGAATAATTTTGCTTATTTTTTCAAGTAGTTCCATTTTTAATTAGGAAACCAAATACTCTCTTTTTTTTTTT